>NC_036028.1:362500-725000 GCF_001417885.1 Kluyveromyces marxianus DMKU3-1042
GAAACTTTTACTAATAGCTAGGGAGTCATTTGAGTAGATGCTGGATGCAACTACCTGAGTATTTTTAAGAGTAACGCTGTCGGACTTTGGAGATGCCGGGGCTGGTGATCTGATATTAGCAAGAAAGGGTTTCCAAGATGGATTCCTTGGGGGAAGCATACTAGTTGAATTGGGAGTAGGACTTAGATCAGGACTGGTGTCGATCTTGTCGGCCTTTAAATTCTCGATAGTTTTCTTCAAATCTTCGATTTCTGCTTCTAATTTCTCAACATAATCGGATGTCGCCCTTTTCCTTCTTTTATCGCTATTCACTGTTATGCATTCCAGGCCACATTTCACGCAGTTAGAGCATGGCCTCTCCATATCACATTTTCGCCTCTTTATTCTACAATTTTGGCATGCTAAATGTGTTTTATTGCTGTTCGGATCTATGGGTGACATGGGCATGACTGATGGTCCGTCACTCTTGGAATACTACCCTTCTTGATAACTTTTCTATAAGCTTCGAGGAGTCTTCTGAGTGCTCCATTAGTGGTCCGTGCTTAAAGTATTCAGCGGCTACTTTGAGTGTTTATTTTTGTTTGAAACTTCTTTCTTCATTTTAACAATAAAGGTTAAAGATAAAGCTTCATTGTTTAAATTCATATTAAAACTTCAATGTCCAGCCCTTTAAGACATATTGATCCGAAAAAGTATCACAATATCAATAGTTACTATTTACACGATTAGATTAGTTTCAGTAGCCATATGTTCTATATACAAACCAAAGAGGTTACACAATCACAGAGAGCTTATGCGATCTGTATCTTTTATTGTTTAATCTTTTAGGAACTCAATGAGACGTGCATTGAATTCTTCTGGGTTGTCTAGCATGAGATTATGGCCCGCCTTGTCGACGATATAGAAAGTTCCGTCATATTTCTTTCTGATGCTATTGAATTCATCTATTGCTAGTGCACCAGCAGCTCTATTCATCCAGTCATGTGCTCCGTAAAGCATCATCAATTTTGGAACTTTGAGCCTATTTAAGCCATCCATTATCGGATCATACGCGAGCAATGCTCTAGAAAACAGCTGATTAAAAACAGTTATTGCATTATCAGTGACAATTCCCTTTCCGTAGACCAACTGGAAGACATACTCTCTGTATGCAACACTTGGCACCCTACCATACGAAGCGTTAACGTAACCCCAGCAAGCTTTCGCACCAAGCGGACCTAACCACCTCAAAGTTTTATTTTGGTATTGCAACAGTAATTTCGGTAGGTTTCTGTTATTTGTGAATGTTGGCTGGCTGGGATCTTCGCGTTGGATAACGTAGTCTACATCAGGTTTAAAGTGATTATTAACGGAATATATGCTCCTTTCAACCCCAAGCGGAGACACGAGGCATAGTTTATTCACGTTTTCTGGATATTTCAAACAGTATTTGAATGACACATACCCACCATAGGAGTGTCCTACCAAGTTTATTTTTGACAAGTTATTCGCCTTCCTCCATTCTTCCAATGCTTCCAAATGATAATCTTCGTAATGCTGCAAGTGTTTTTTGTATACTTGTTCATCAATAGGCTCTTGTAACCGCACATACTGCCCTTTTACAGTTTCTATTAATTCTAACCTTTTGGGCTTATTAATTCCTTCAGGCTCAAGTGGCAATTCTTTCGATAGCCCGTTCCCGGGCAAGTCTATCGCATACAAATCTTTAGCAGACCTAGAAAGCCCTTCAAAGTTTCTAAAGTACGTCATAGAAGTAGCAGCATACCCATGAACAAGTAGGGTTGGCACAGTTATCGCCTTTGCAGCAGGATTGCTGACGCGCCATTGGTTGATTTGCCCCATTGACATTGAATTCTCAACTGAAATACCTGGCTCAAAGTCTAATTCATCCATGAGACTTCGCTGTAAATCTCTTAAATTATCCCGAGAGTCATGCTGTATATTATCCCACCAAAGCTTCCAGCTGGATCGTTTAAACGCTTCTTCTTTTGGTTGTGACATTCCTCTTCTCAATATTTTTAATGGTAAACTTCTTTTAACTGACATATATTAATGCATCAAAGCACCCTTGAAAGCCAGTAAGAGCCCTTGACTGCTTTAATAGCAAAAATAGACGAGTCCGTAAACGCAACTTAGAGTGAAATAAAGAGCATCTACTTACTCTTTTGCCTCGAGATATTTTTTTGATGATGAATGGTCATCATGATTAAAGGTCTTTTTCTGAAAAGAATAATGTAATTTGATGCTTACAACCAATTGTTGAAAAGAGAAAAGGTGCAATTTGAATAGGCTTCGGAGCTAACATAAAACGGCCTAGCGTTTTATTTCTACCTTATTGATAACTTCAACTTACGTTTAAACGAGGGACAGGTTTTTGCCAGCGCAGTGAAAGCGAATTTTAGACTAAAACTGTCATAAGACAAGTAGGTGAAATACAGATTTAAAGAAAAGAATGGACTTAATTGACGAACCATCAGACATCGTGCGGAATTCCATCGATCTAAGCATACAGGCGGATGAAAACACGGCTAGTACGGATGCAGAGTCTGTAGTAACGGAAACAGAACATTCTAGCGATGACGATTACGACGATGTGATAGATGAATACGAAAGACAACTCTCGGATGCCCAACGAGAGTGGGAACGTTCTCTAGAGCAGTTGTGGCAAGCGTTGACATGGATTATACTACCCCTTACCGGAAAGCTTCTGGGAAGACGAACGGCAGGATACATTTGGAGAAAAGTCATGAATCGCCTGTACTCGTAACATCATTATACAAAAAACCATAATATACAAAAACCCCACTTATATATGTATACGTATATAAGTACGAAGTTAGGCCTAAACATGCCATTAATGTGATTGATCGGAGCCCCTGAAGCTCAATAGTTTGCCAAACGCTCTTAAGATTAGTGATCTAACGATCCGTTTTTCGTGTATAACAGCAAGCCATGACAATAAGGTTTTAAAAACTTATCGTCAATAAGTGACTCAATTGAGTTCGTCAAAACCATGCTCAGCATCCTAGTCTCACTCTTCTCAATAAGCTTGCACACATTTATCAGTAGATCAATTAACGCAGCGGTAAGTACATGCTGGTCCAAGATATTCCTCGATCGAGTGTTCCTGGTAAATATAATCTTCAGTCTTTCGTTCAGTTGATAAAGAATCTTCTCATTAACGAGGTTAGCCCTCGCGAGGTTATTCACATCATATATGAGCTTCAACTTTTCCATACTGAACTGTACCACCTCACATTTCATGTTGTATCTTCGTATTTCTTCCAGCGATAGATGAAAGCTATTGAAAAGCCATTGTTTGTCTTCACAAACTCGTAACAGATGTTCTAGTAGTTCGACTCTTCGCCTTAGTCTATTTTCAGACATTAGCAATTGTTTATATTGTCCGAATAATGCAGTCGCAAACTGGTTGATATGCTGCCTTATAATTTAATGTGCATCCTTTTTTATATCTTTGGCCTAAAGAGTAACCAACTTTCTCTTAAGATTTATTTCAAACTATGCTCATTAGTGTTTTAAACAAGCACAACAACTAAATAGGAAAACAACAGAGATTAACATATATGCGTTGTGAGACAGGTTTGAAGTGAGTAATGCTTCTGCTATTCCTTCTACTGGTGGTCTCACAGGTGGGACTATTGGTATTTTCTCCTTTACTTTCGGACAAGCCAGTGTTCAAATGGTACTATGAACGGGTATATTGCCCTTTGTTCACCGATTATTCCAGACACAGGTGGAAGTTCTGGGTTGTCCCGCTTTTCTACTTGAGTATCTTGCTGTACTGCACGTATATCTACTACAAAAATGTCAGAAGTGCTGTCGAGGATCATCTTTACGTGATCGAGACCGTTTTCATACCGTTTATGATTGCATTTACGTTACTGACCGGAGTTTTGTCCGTATTTGTGAAGCCGTTGGAGATAATTGAGGCACCAAGGTTCGAACCAGACTATGCTATATTCTACCCAGGAATTAATTGCCAGTCATGCCATGCTGTTAAAGTACCCCGTTCGAAACACTGTTCACTGTGTCGGCGATGCATTCCATTGCAAGATCATCACTGCATTTGGATCAACAATTGTGTTGGCTACGGTAACTATGAATACTTCTATCCCTTCCTACTAGCGAACTGTACCATTTTATCGTATGCATCCATCAGACTATTTTCAATGTTGAGAGTTCTGCGAGTTGTGAGCAAACATTTCCTGTCTCTCTTTTTGTTAACAACAGCGTTTGCATTACTTGCCATAATATTTACATACTACCAGTTAAAGCTCGTTCAAGAAGGAATGACCAACAACGAGCAAGATAAATGGTACCTCGTACATGAACATATGAGGGATGGAAACCTTTTCAAGGATAACAATGGCTCACTGTACTACAGAACCAGTTCTGGTGTGGAAGGAATTGATGACACATTTTACTCTACCAACTTGTACGATCACAGAAAGTACAAACTCAACAATCCTTCGAGAATACACAGCGCGGAAGAACTCACAAATATTTATGATAGAGGAGACTTCTGGAAGAACCTTGTAGAGAGGATAAGTGTCCTTTGAAAATCTGACTTTAAGAATTCTCGTAGCTCCATGTACATAATAAATATAGACTAATAAGATTCGCATAACAAACTGGCTTCAAATCATAATGGCAAAGAATCACAAAATTCGAGATTTCAATCTAGCTAATATTCCTAACCGGTTCATTGGAACAGCGAATTCAAGGTTGTTCAATATTCCGATTGTTAGTAGATTCAGTTCTACCTTCGCTCAGTTTTCTTAATGACTCAAAGGATATTAGAATTGAAAAATTTCAAAAAAGCTTTAAGCATAGAACCACGCACTTATTAAATACAATGGAGAAATGATTTGGTGGGCAATTACCGGTTTCAATTGACTCCGAACAGGTTCAAATACACCACATTTAACAGACTACTAAGAAAGAGTCAAAAAGATTTGGCTGAACATTAAGGGAGGCTAGGTTTTTTAGTGACTTTTTGCGAGAGAAACGCTTTTTTAGCAGATTAAGCAATAAGTTTAAACATGTCCGTTGAATTGTCCAAAGTATCCATCTTGGGTCAGGACACCATTCATGTCGGATACCAGATTCAGGAACACATTGTGAAGACTACTCTGGAACAATGCAAATCGTCGACATATGTTATCATCAACGATACTAATGTCTACCAGGTGCCTTACTACCATGACTTGGTTGAGCTATTTGAGAAGTCTCTACCCGAGACTTCCCGTTTGCTCACATATGTTGTGAAGCCAGGCGAGGCTAACAAGACCCGTGAAACTAAGGCACAGATTGAAGACTTTATGTTGAATGAAGGGTGCACTCGTGATACCGTCGTTATTGCAATTGGTGGTGGTGTGATCGGTGATATGATTGGGTTTGTTGCTGCGACATTCATGAGAGGTGTTCGTTTCATTCAAATTCCTACATCGCTATTGGCAATGGTTGACTCGTCTATTGGTGGTAAGACTGCCGTTGACACCCCAATCGGTAAAAACTTCATTGGTGCCTTCTGGCAACCACAATTTGTGTTTGTTGATATCAAATGGCTAGAAACTTTACCCAAGAGAGAATTCATCAATGGTATCGCTGAAGTTATCAAGACTGCATGTATCTGGAATGGCGAAGAGTTCAGTAGATTGGAGGCTAACGCCGAATCCTTCCTTTCTATTGTGAATAACTCCCAAACAGTTTCTATATTCAGCCCTAGAGCCAAGGAAACAGTGGAGCTAACCTATACAAACATCGAAGCCATATTGGAGCATATCTATAAGCTAGTTCTAGAGTCGATCAAAGTGAAGGCCCATGTTGTGTCCAGTGACGAAAGAGAATCTGGTTTAAGAAACTTGCTAAACTTTGGTCATACTATTGGTCATGCCTACGAGGCCATTTTAACTCCTCAGGCTTTACATGGTGAATGTGTGTCTATCGGTATGGTCAAAGAAGCTGAATTAGCTCGGTACTTGAATATACTTTCCCCAACACAAGTTGCCCGTATGGTCAAAATTTTGGCAGCTTACGGTTTGCCAATTAGCGTTAACGAAAAGTGGTTTAAGGAGTTAACATTGAACAAAAAGACACCATTGAATACTTTGTTGAAGAAGATGAGTATCGATAAGAAGAATGATGGCTCCAAGAAGAAGGTCGTTATCCTTGAGAAAATCGGTAAATGCTACGGTACTTCAGCACAAATTGTTTCCGATGATGACTTGAGGTTTGTATTGTCCGATGAAACATTGGTTTATCCTTTCAATGATATCCCTAAGAACCAACACAAGACTATCACTCCTCCAGGATCAAAATCGATCTCTAATCGTGCTTTGATCCTTGCGGCTTTAGGTGAAGGAACTTGTAAAATCAAAAACCTTCTTCATTCCGATGATACAAAGCATATGTTAAATGCCGTGCAACAATTAAAAGGTGCTACAATCTCCTGGGAAGATGATGGTGAAACCGTTGTTGTCAGTGGTCATGGTGGTTCGACTCTTACTGCAACATCTGATCCATTGTATCTAGGAAATGCGGGTACCGCTTCCAGATTCTTAACTACAGTTGCTGCTTTAGCAAAGAAGGACGGCAATCATGACCATGTCATCCTAACTGGTAACGCAAGAATGCAAGAAAGACCAATCGGGCCATTGGTTGACTCTTTACGTTCTAATGGTGTACATATTGATTACTTGAACAAAGAAGGGTCGTTGCCATTGAAAATCAGCACCGAGACTAGCTTCAAAGGTGGAAGAATCGAATTGGCTGCAACTGTTTCATCTCAATACGTTTCTTCTATCTTAATGTGTGCTCCATATGCCGAGAACCCAGTCACATTATCTCTTGTTGGAGGAAAACCAATTTCCCAGCTTTATGTTGATATGACAATAAAAATGATGGCAGCCTTTGGTATCACAGTCACAAAATCCGAAACTGAAGAGTATACATACCACATTCCAAAGGGTAATTATAAGAACCCTCCAGAATACGTTATTGAATCTGATGCGTCTTCTGCTACTTATCCATTAGCTTTTGCAGCAATGACAGGGTCTACTGTTACAATTCCTAACATTGGATCAGCCTCTTTACAGGGTGATGCTAGATTTGCTGTAGATGTCTTAAGACCTATGGGCTGTCATGTGGTTCAGACAGAAACATCAACTACAGTTACTGGTCCAGAAAGAGGCCAATTAAAACCATTAAAACATGTTGATATGGAACCAATGACAGATGCTTTCTTGACTGCTTCAGTTGTTGCTGCCATCTGCAATGATGGTACCAGCAACACAACCACAATTGAAGGTATTGCAAACCAAAGAGTTAAAGAATGCAATAGAATCGAAGCTATGATTACTCAATTGGCCAAGTTTGGTGTCGCTGCTAACGAATTACCAGACGGTATTCAAATTCATGGTGTAAACTCCATATCTGAATTAAAGACACCACCAGAGTCTGGTATTGAAACTTATGATGATCACAGAGTTGCAATGTCGTTTTCGTTATTGGCTGGGTTAGTTAACTCTGAAAATAAGAGCAAGACTACCGTTTCTCCAGTGAGAATTCTAGAAAGACATTGTACAGGTAAGACATGGCCAGGATGGTGGGATATCCTACATTCTGAACTAGGAGCTAAACTAAATGGTGCTGAACCACTAAAAGCTAAAGCATTGGATTCTAGAAAAAGTGTGGTAATCATCGGTATGAGAGCAGCTGGTAAGTCTACTGTAAGCAAATGGTGTGCCCAATCGCTCGGCTACAAGCTAATTGATTTAGATGATGAATTCGAAAGACAATATGGTAAAGGCTCTGTTAAAGATTTTGTTGCAGAAAAAGGATGGGATGAATTTAGAAGGGAAGAAACTCGAATTTTCCAGAATGTAATTGCGAAATATGGCGACAAGGGCTACGTAATTTCTTCTGGCGGGGGCATTGTTGAAAGTCCAGATTCCAGAAAAGCTCTAAAGGCTTTTTCAAATGATGGTGGTTTCGTTTTACATCTTCATCGTGATATTGAAGAAACAATAATCTTCCTAAATAACGATCCAACAAGACCTGCCTATATCGAAGAAATTAGGGATGTTTGGGAAAGAAGAGAAAAATGGTACCACGAGTGCTCCAACTTCACATTCTTTGCTCCCCACTGCTCAAATGATATCGAATTTAGAAAACTAAAACAAGTGTTTAACCACTTCATTCGTCGTATTCTTGGTGTCGAGGAGGTCCATATTCCTAAATCAAGATCCGCTTTCGTCTGTTTAACTTTTGGAGACTTGGCTGACCATGTGGAAAAATTGGAAGAAATCACTTACGGTTGCAATGCTGTTGAACTAAGAGTTGATCATTTATCTAACTATTCTTCGGATTTCGTCACCAAGCAAATATCTCTGTTGAGAACCGCAACTAACTCATTGCCAATTGTTTTCACTGTTAGAACAGTTTCGCAGGGCGGTAAATTCCCAGACGATGCTGAAAACTTATTGGAAGGTCTATTCAACGTTGCCTTGAAAAACGCTGTTGAGTATATTGATCTTGAATTAACTTTACCTAATAAGTTAATCTATAAGGTTTTGAACAGAAAGGGTACCACAAAGATCATTGGATCTCATCATGATTTCGCAGGTAAGTTCAAGTGGGATGATTCAGAATGGGAAAATAGATACAACCAAGCATTATCTCTAGACGTTGATGTTGTGAAGTTTGTCGGTACTGCCGAAGATTTCGCTGACAACTTGGCTCTAGAACGCTTCAGATCTCAGCACACTTCGAAGCCCCTAATCGCCATCAACATGACTGAGAAGGGTAAAATATCCAGAGTTTTGAATACTGTATTAACCCCGGTTACTTCCAGCTTGCTACCAAGTGCTTCTGCACCAGGTCAGTTGACTCTTGCTGAGATCAATAATCTGTTCCATAAATTTGGCGGATTGCCTGCCAAACAGTTCCTAGTTATAGGTTCTCCTATTGGGCATTCTAGATCCCCAATCTTGCACAATACCGGTTATAAGCTCTTAGGTTTGCCCCATAACTTTGATAAATTTGAGACCGACGATATCGAGCAAGTTAAGAAAGAAGTTTTATCTCGTCCAGACCTTGGTGGTTTGGCTGTGACTATTCCACTAAAGATTCAAATTATCAAATATATGGACGAATTGACAGAAGCTGCCAAAACAATCGGCGCTGTCAACACTGTAATTCCTTTAGGTGACAACAAATTCAGAGGTGACAATACAGATTGGCTGGGAATCAAGAAATCTTTAACATCTAATGGTGTTCCTAACTCTGTCCATGGTACTTCTGGTTTGATTATTGGTGCTGGTGGTACTTCAAGAGCTGCAGTTTACGCATTGAAGCATCTCAAGTGTGATAAGATCTACATGATTAACAGAACTTCCGAAAAATTGCACGACGTCAAGTCCAATTTCCCCGAAGAATATAATATTGTTGTTGTCGAATCAGCTGAACAATTGGATGCTATCAATGATGAAATTTCCGTTGCCGTATCTTGCGTCCCAGCTGACAAGCCTTTGGATTCTGAATTGCTAAACAAATTAGAGAGATTCTTAGCTAAGGGAACAGGTTCTTTGAAACCAACCTTGCTAGATGCAGCCTATAAACCAACAGTTACTCCGGTTATGCGGATAGCTCGTGACAAGTACTATTGGAACATTGTTCCAGGCGCAGAAATGTTAGTTCACCAAGGTGTTGAACAATTCTCTAGATGGACCCACTACAAGCCCCCATTCAAGGCTATCTTTGAAGCAGTTACGAATGAAGTTTAGTGATTGCCAAAGACTGATTAAATAGTAAATAGCGAATATAGCGGCTCCACTATGTAATGTTGAGATTGCATTGTTCTTCTACTTTCTGTTTATAGTATTGATATCTTTATTATATTGAAAAAAGCCTAACTTAAAGGAAAATAACATATATGACTTATTTAATAGATTGCATACATTTAGCCAGGTATGGAAGAAGCCCCAAACACCAGTGCAATTGGCTGCTTATAAATGACTGGCTATATTGGAGGGGACCCGTATGCATCTCCCACGTTTGGAAAATCCCTATCTCTTCGAGTGGACGGTGGTTTTAATGCCGTGTCAATAAACCCATCAGGCCGAGATGTTGTATTAGCAAGTAGGAAAGGTTTATATATAGTAGATTTGGACGATCCTTTCTCTGAACCACGGTGGTTACATCACATTACTTCATGGGAAGTTGCGGATGTGCAATGGTGTCCTCATCCGGCAAAGCATCATTGGGTTATATCTACATCAAATCAGAAAGCCATAGTTTGGAATTTATCGAGAAGTTCGTCGAAGGCTGTTGAGCATGTGTTACATGGCCATTTCAGGGCCATTACAGATATCAATTTCCATCCATTGCAGCCAGAGATATTGGCTACAAGTTCTATTGACACATATGCTTTGGCTTGGGATATGAGAAGTCCTAAGAAACCTTACTATCGAACCAGCAATTGGCGATCGGGAGCAGCACAAGTTAAATGGAACCACAAGAACTCCAATGTTTTGGCAACATCGCATTCTAACATACTGTACATATGGGATGTTAGGAAAGGAACTACACCTTTATCCGTTTTAAAGGGTCACGAGGGCAGCATCAACAGTATTGATTTTAACCCATTTAACGAATCAGAGATAATGTCCAGCGGGAACGACGCAAGCGTAAGGTTCTGGGACTATAATAATGTAGGGCATGAGTTACAAAGGACAATTACTACGGATTTCCCGGTGTGGAGAGGAAGATATTTACCTTTTGGAGATGGTTATTGTATAATGCCTATGTCTGGTGGAAATAACTCAGTGTACCTTGCTAGTGCTTTACACGATCCAATAGATTCAGAACCTCAAACCTCTAAATTACAAGCGACATATGTATTCAAGGGTCATACAGATAGGGTAACAGATTTCTTATGGAGATCAAGACATAGTTATAATACTACAGTCGATGATAGGGAGTTTCAATTAGTCACTTGGTCTAAAGATTGTGATTTAAAGCTTTGGCCCGTTCCAGAAATGATTTATGAGAAAGTACATTACGAATGCGGAAGAGAACTGAGCTCTAAACTTCCAAACTATAATTATGAGAGTTTCAGGAACGAACCAGAAAGTCAATTATTTGATTCAAACTACAAAAATGTAGAGGTTCCAAGGGAGACATTTGTCACAAAATCCGGTCTGAGCCAATGGAAAGCTAAGAATAAGATAGATCAGCTCCAATGGATTTCTGGTGTTAGAATGCACAACACGGAATCACCACATGACTTTTTTGAAGATACGAGGTTAAATAACCTTGGAGAAGAGGTGACCGCGGTTGGACACAAATTCCCCAGAATTGTATTTGAAAAGATATCAGTGTCTACAGGAGAGTTAGTGCTTACTTTAAATGGTCCATGGGTTGAAGATGATCCAGAGAGATATATCTTTATGCGCATTGTCATAAACTTCCCGCCAGATTACCCGATGAAGGGAAATGAGCCAGTATTTAAAATTGAAGAGAATAGGGACTTAAACGAACATAAGAGAGCTGAAATAATGGATCACTTGAAAGAAATAACAAAAAAATATGTAAACTCAAATCGGTACTGCCTTGAGCCTTGTTTACAATACCTCCTTGGAGAGAGAGTGAATCTTGATATATCAGATTCTGAAGATGACAACAAGATATTCAGCTTTGAATTTGAAGACATTACCTCTGTTGAGCACTCGACTATTGAGTCATCAGAGGACGAAAGTGTAGATGGAACAGATATGTCTTCAGTTTCAAATGATGATTTTGCGGAACGGGAAGAAGGTTCTTTACATCTATATTCTAGTGTTTCAGAAGGAAAATTTGACAGTACCCCGGTCCCTAACGGGTGCGGTGCTGTCTGGACTGCCCAAGGTACATTAGTTTGTTTCTTTAGAACTGAGAGTAAAGTCGAGAGGAAGCAGCACAATATTTTAGATGTAGGAAGAACTGGTATAGGAGGCTTTATGAAATCGAAAAACATTCATGTGGGAGCTTCCCAAACGCTGAAAGAAATGGACACTACAACGGAAAACAAACCGAAGACATACCGTGAAACGCTCTCAGTCAATTCATTACATCGTACTGAGTCAAATCAATCTTCTGGATCGGATTCAGAGGACAGTGATGACAGCTACGCTGATTTCCTACATGATATATTGAAGAATGATATAACGCTTCGCACCAAAATGCCTGCCATTCCACAAATGTTTCATGATGAGATGAGGTCATCAACGAGTACTTCGGGTAAAACTAATGACTCCAATAAGCGCTCCAAATCATCAATAACCATACAAGACTTCAGTCACTTGGTTCCCGATAAAAGAGAGCTTGCAAAGGAATATATCTTATTCGGTGAGTCTCCAGAAAGCGTAGCAAAATATAATGCCGGAATTGCTGAAAAGTACGGTTATGAAGATATTGCCCAGTGTTGGAGAATGATATCCAATATTTTGATAGGAAGAGGTGACAGTAATTTCTACAACTACTCCTGGGATCAACATACATTAGGTGGAACGCTCCTAGTCAAGAGATTATTTGAGTATTTTGAAAAATGTCAGAATCTCCAAATGCTAGCAATGATGAGTTGTATCTTCGTCAAACTAGGGAGACCAGATGATAATAGGACTGCTAGACCAGCACAACCTCAAACTTTATCTGAGAATATTATCAGTTTCTATAATAATGAGTATGAGTCGTCTCCCCATGTTCAT
Organism: Kluyveromyces marxianus DMKU3-1042; assembly: GCF_001417885.1. Taxonomy (NCBI): domain Eukaryota; kingdom Fungi; phylum Ascomycota; class Saccharomycetes; order Saccharomycetales; family Saccharomycetaceae; genus Kluyveromyces; species Kluyveromyces marxianus. Next base: position 375,268 of record NC_036028.1, read on the forward strand.
TCTAACCATGGTTCGTTTTACTCTAACGATATGAATACACAGAATGCTCGGTTAAGATATGGCAGCACTCAAGCACCATCAATAAATGATGGGTCATCGATAATTTCAGAAGACTATTTCCATCAAAACCATCACTCAAATGGTAATAAGAATGGGAAAAACCATACCAACACAACAGGATATGCAGACGCAGATTCTGTTCTACCGGATATCAAAATAAAACTTATCCACGATGAAGTTTTGGATTTGGCTTTCGAAGGACAGGAACCTTCATTAGTTGATGCCAAAGATGAGAGCAAGTTCAGGAACTATCGCACTCAGTACGCAGAGATGCTTTATATTTGGGGTCTGCCGATGGATCGTGCTGAGCTGTTGAAATTCAATGTGAACTTAAACACAGAATTAGACTATTTGCACGCTATCGAACATGACGCAGGGTTGGACATCTATAAGGGCGTTTCTAACCAATGGATCGAGTCTGATGAATACCCTCTTTCTAGAAACTGTTGCTACTGCAACCTAAAAGTAGACAGACTGGTCTTCGTTTGTGGGAATTGTCAGCACGTGACACACAGACTATGCGCCTTAAAATGGTGGAAGATAGATGATGAATGCCCTTCTGGCTGTGGATGTCATTGTATAGATAATTTCGATGTAAGTGAGACCCTTAGTTAGTAACTAATCAAATAACTATAGATTATTCACAATTGGACTGGTTTCCTTTTTCATCTTTTTAATGTTAGCTAAACGACGATATTTAGTTAGATTCATTACGAACTTAGCATCTTAAGCATAAGAAAGAATATTAATTTTACATGGGAATAAAAACAATACTGGCCGGTATTGATGCAAAGTACTACGATAAGTACATTTAACTGCAGATAATCTAAGCATAAAATTGAGCAGGATGCCATCTTCTAAAATTGCTGTTATTACCGGTACGAATAGCAACCTTGGTTTGAATATTGCATATCGATTAATCGAGAAGAGTAAACCAGAAGAAACTTTGACGATAGTGGTTACATCGAGAACCTTACCTAGAGCTAGGGAATGTATTGAATTCATTGAAAAGTTTGTTGAGAAAGCGGGCAGAAAAGGTTCTGTCAATTATGATTATTTGTTAGTAGATTTTACGAGTATGGTCAGCGTACTAGACGCGTACTACACTTTGACGAATAGATACGATTACATCAATTACTTCTTTGTGAATGCAGCACAAGGTGTATATGCAGGTATCGACTGGATTGGAGCAGTGAAAGAGGTATGTGCTAATCCATTAGAAGCTGTAACAAACCCAACTTATAAGATTCAAAAAGTGGGTGTAAAATCTAAAGATGGCATGGGACTTGTATTCCAAGCAAATGTATTTGGTCCATATTACTTGATCCAAAAGATTTTACCACTTTTGGAGGCAGGAAAGGGAACTGTTGTGTGGATTTCAAGTATTATGGCTGCACCTAAATATTTTTCATTGCAAGACATTGAACTATTGAAATCTGATGTGTCTTACGAAGGGTCTAAGAGATTAGTCGACTTATTACACATTGCAACATTTAAAGAAATGCAACAGAAAGGAGTTCGTCAATACTTGACTCACCCAGGTATATTTACAAGTCTTTCATTCTTTCAATATTTGAATGTATTCACTTATTACGGTATGTTATTATTATTTTACCTTGCTAGATGGATTGGTTCACCATGGCACAATATTCAAGGCTACAAAGCAGCCAACGCACCAGTATACGTAGCTACGTTGGCAAACCCACATTTTGAGAAGCAGCACATGAAATACGGATCCGCCACTTTCAGAGATGGTATGGAATACATCAAGACGGATGAAGTTGACGTGACTGGATCTGAAGATGTGTACAAATATATCAAGGAATTGAAGTCTAAGTGGGATGAAAAACTTAAAGACCAAATCAAGCCAACTAGAGCGGCACTATAGATTAAAATAATGAAGAACACTTAATATTACGAAATTGTTTAATAATACTGAGTTAAAAGTACATGCCGTTTCTATACATACACATATATCTACATAGTGTAACAAGACCTTGCACACGAAATATCTTATTGTACGACTTTAACGAGCGATTCATTTTTTGTTCAAAGCCATCAAGGAAGCGACAAACGTCAAGATCAACCTTGAACGGACTTCATTGATATCTTCCGGAACCAACCAAATCAATGCACCCAACTTTCTGGCAATAGAAATAGCCAATCTGGCATTTGCGTATTTTTCTTCATCGGTCTTACCAGGTAATACCAATGAGTAATCGACATAACCTGGAGCCAAACCGTTCAACACATCTAATAGGAAGTGTGCATTGGACAAAGAAGGGTCGCTGAAAGATCTGATTGTGGATGACCTTCCTCCCTTATTAACAGTATCTTGAGCCCACTTCAAGATTTGTGAATCGGACATATCTCTTCCGGTAGTTGCCAATTCATTCATTGTGTTGACGATGTTTCTACGCATCAATTGCCAAACGAGACCCAAGGTGAGTAGTTTATTACCATCAACTATATCAGAACCGTCGATACCAACCAAGGAAAAGCCTCTTGACTTTCCTAATTCGACAGCATAGTTTGTGTTTTCCAAAGCCTTGAAACGTGAGAGTTCTGCTCCGGATGATGGTCTCTTGTTGATTACTTTCCAGTTAACAGATCCTGGCATGACCTTGTCATAAGCTTGTAATAGTACCAAACCGTCCTTCAAGTCTTCGAATAAGGAAACCACTGGTGGGTCCACTTCTAACGAATTTAGCCACAATGTGAAAACCCTTGCTTCTCTTTCACCTTCAGCGTCAAATTCTTCAATTTCAATAGGTTCGTTTTCATCTAGTGGGTCCAAACCTGGATGCGTGTTAAATAGATGTGCGACAAAGGCCAAGTTCAACTTTGGATTACCGGCCACTAACGCGGTTGGGGTCAAATACTTTCTGCAATCCAACTTCTCAGCATTGTCCAAAACTTGTTCTGCTCTCTGTAATAGGTCAGTAGTTTGCAATGGCGCTAGGGAACATTGGCTTGGGTCCAATTGGTTCAACAACACCGTGTAGTTCTCACCGTCCTTAATATCGGAGGAGAAGTTTGATACTCTTCTATTGGAACCAGCTTGTTTCAAATGATAGTTGAACCAACGTAGTAGGATTTGTTCAGGTGGTAATCTTAAGAATTGTTCCAAAGTTTCATCTTCCTCCAATAAACGGTACAATTCAGGATGTAACTTGATATCGATCTTAGAGAGCAAACCTCTTCTGATAATTTGCCAAATTAAACCCAAAATCAAATGTTCCTTACCTTCGATGATATCTTCTGAGTGAACGTTCACCACAACACAACCAATGGCCTTGGCAGAGTTGATAACGATGTTTGCATTTTCAGAAGCAGTGAAGTTGTTCAAAGCCTTGTTATTCTTTGGCCAGTTCAAAACTCTTGTATCAATGGTGTCTGGAACAGAGTCGTTGATTAACTTCGACAAAACCAACCCGTCTCTACACTCATCGAACAATTGGAAAGTATCAGTTGGGAATGGCAATCTGTGGCCGATATCTGGATCACCAGCCAACACAGAGTTGATATGTGTGGTGAAAGCCCTTCTTTCTTCTTCGTTGATAGTATGAGTTGTACCTGAAGTAGAACCACCAACAATAATCTGAGCCTTCCCACCAGAACCCTTATGTTGCAACCCCACTGACTGTGGCTTGCTAGGAACCGCTGGTGGAACCTTACCCTGGGAAACGTTAGGGAAACTGGTTGGTGGAGCTGCTGCTCCAGATGACCCGTTGCCCCTCAATTTCGCCATCAATTCCACATAATCATCCAATTCAACGCGTCCAGAAGCATCAACATCCACACTTTTCAACGTTTCTCTTGCCTCATCATAGGAGGCTAGTCCTGACTTAGAGATAGACTCCAAAATTTGAGGCTTCTCCACCCATCCTTTGTCTTCTAAGTCAATGTTTCTAAATTGTTCGATAGTTTCAAAAAGTTCTTCCTGCGAGAACTCAGGGAACTTCCTTTGTAGCTTGATAACATTCATTGTCACTTGAATCCTATTTCACACTAACCGATTCAGCTACCAATGCCTAATTCAATGCCTATAATTGCCGCTTTCAATGCTAACCGCCTTATGAACTTAGTTCATGGTTCCTTCATATATGTAAAGTTAGCTAATTCATTGCAAAGCCTTTTAAAAAGGGGAACCGGTGATGTTCGTACATGATGACAACATAATCACCGGCTGAAAGACCCATCACTGCCGCATTCTAACTAAGCCTTCATTGCAGCAGGCCGAAAGACCCGCTACAAGCCCTGGTACCGGATGCTGTGCCGGTGTTTGCAGCAGTTGTGGTACAGGCAGACAGGCAGACAGGCAAGCAGGCTTTTGCTTCGAGGTGGAGGGAGAGGCTTTTCATGCAGTGATTTTTTCCATACATAAGACAATATACACTATATATCAGCCGAGCGTGTGTGCTATTTTTGGATGTTATGCAGACTCCTGGTCCTCAACTGTATCCTCGTACTTCCAGGCTTCTTCTTGAATGAAAGTTGTCTGGAACTGTCGTAGTTGCTTGTACAAATCCTGCGGGGAATCCGTAAGAGAAAATTTCGGACTTGATTCAGGCACTTCTTCCTCGATTTTTTCCTGCAAATCTCTCCAAAGCCGTTGAAAATATGGCGTATTGATTCTTGATTCGGGAATGCTCCTTTCCTTGTCGAATACGCGTCTCATGGAAACCTCTTGTTGCTTTAATTGGTCAATTTTGGTCCTGTTCAAGATATTTCCGTGCGTAAGGAAAGGAGATGGGTCGTAGTTCTCTGGAATTGTAGCTTCTGTAGAGGATCTTTCTCGCTTGCGCTCGTACTTGTTGATGAGGGGTGTGTAGTGTGTAGGGTCTGGCACCGAGCAGCCCGGCCTGCCACGCTCATCGCTTACCATTGGTGATCTGTTTTTGTTCTTGTAGTATCTGGGGCTTTCCCACGGTGGTAAACGCGGCAGTTCCATTTTCTTTTTATTGTCCACTTTGATCGATGTTTAGTTCCAGACCGGTTCGATACTTCTTCCCTTTACTTTCCTTTCCTTTCCCGTCCTTTCCCTAACTGATCGGTGATAGTAGGCATTTGTGGATTGTCTGTTACTATTATATTATTAGGGCTTCCTTCTATACTGAATTATGCTAACAAAAACCAGATATACACGATCACGTGATTTCGATGCTAAAAAGTGAGCGAACGCCTATGGGCGGTGTCAAATCAACCCACTTAACGTCAACCGTTCCAGGAACGGTTGCAAGTCTTCTTTCCGGATCTCGATAATGGAGCTCTCGAAGTTGTCGATTCTAACCTTGGCGCCGGTCTCAGCAGCGACCTGTTGGAAGGCCACAGTGAAATTATTTAGAGTCTTGTGCTGCTGCTGCTTTAGGATATCGAGGCCTCTTGGGTAACGGGGTGCTATACCTGCACAAAGATAGGTGTCTGTTGTTTCATCTAGGCTCGCTAATACCAATGGAAGTAGATGTTTCTCGTCGTTTTCCGCGTAATACTCGATCAACCATGAACCCAACCGTAGTAAAGTCAATGGATTTCTGTAAAAGTGCAGGTCGGGTCCATCTTGCAATACGCAAAGTCTGTAAATCCGTAAGTGTTTTACAAGTCGCTTCTCTAAGATTGCAACTCCGGTCTCGAAAACACTTTTTTGCAGGAATGTGGCATGCTTAATTCCTTGGTTCAAAATGTCCATATTATTGTCCAGCACGTCCCAGCTGCACCAGAAGTTAGAAACCCATTTTTTCTGTCTTGATTTCAATATTCTATCAATACGCTGCTCTTCCGTTTCCTCGTATTCCCGATTCTCCTCGTCGGGTTTGTTCTTGCCGGCATTATCTTGGGACACTCCAGAGATGATAGAATTTTCCAAGGCATTTGACCCATCCCCGACCTCTAGGAGAGCAGTGATGGATTCAACAAACTCACTCGCACTAATTGAGCCTCTATAACCAAAGGTTCTCAGGAATCCATCTCTCACTATATCTTGGAGCCCATACCGATCCAAATTCTTATCAAATAATACACTCAAATCTCTTTTAAAACTGTTATCCATGTAAATCCAGTTCTCTTGAGCAATAGTCAGTGGGATACCCATACGTGCGAACATCTTGTGCAGCCTTTTTTTACCATTTTCATTCCATAACGAGAGTTTTGCATTTACAAATGTCGAGTAGTAGAAACTGTCGTAAAGAGAGGTATGCCTTAAAAGAAATAGACTGTAATCAGGTCTGATTTCTAGGTTTAATGAGTCTGGTGTCTTTGTCTTCTCACTCGGAGTCAGTCTCTTCACCTCATCTTTTAGTAGAGGCACTAGCCTATTGTAGACAAGTGGGTACGAGTTATCGAGCGAAGTGACTCCCAGGATACATAACCACAGATAATCTAAGTTGGTCTCACCAATACCAGACAAAAGCGAATATATCTGAACAGAAAGGGAGTTCAGCACAGTAGAACCTTGAGAGTAATATTCTTGTAGTAGTTTTTCTAACTCATGGAATTCCCTCTTTTGCTGCTTGCGTACCTTGCGCTCATCTAATTCTTCACTCGACCTTTTCCTCAGTATCGTCTCATCATCATCATCATCTTCTTCGTTATCCCCCTCATTCTCATTTTCATTACTTTTCTGAGCCACCTGATCTTCTTGATCATCTAAATCGTCATCGTCATCATCGAGCTCTTCTCCAAGTTCATTTTCTATTTCTATAAGTCGGTAATATGCATCTTTTTGGGTCTTCAACGACTCTTCTACTGTCCCATCGTCAAAACACGTTATATACTGGGACCCGAATAAATTATCCAAATTCCACGGCCTGTGGCAATCTAAGACATATATCTCCCTCTTGAATCGCTGTGCCTCGGTCTCCTTGTTTGTATCCGTTTCGGTGGGAATACTATTATCTTCTGCGTCGATCTCCAAAAACGATTCAAGATCAATCATACCACCACATCCTACAAATATTACACTATTGATGTTCTCATCCAAACGCTGGAAATGTTCCTTCAATTCTGAATATCCGAATACCGGCACCAATTGGGACTGAACTAGCTGCTTTCTGAATAAACTAGACAACATCTTCGACGCACATAACGCGTCAATATTCAAACACGAAACAAATATCACTAATTGGCATGACGAATGCGAGCTACATCGGTGTAAAATTTTGTCATAAACATTTACAAACCCATTGATACCAACATACATCCTCTCTGCCCCTAAGGTTTCTGAAAACACCCCACAGCCTCTAATCTTTCTACACCTCTTCTACTTTCTACTAATTTCCAATTGTTAATCTCTAATAATGCATGTTGATATTTTTCAATAAGAACCCATTACATGAAATATTTCTATACAAATCTAAAAAGGCCACATCAACTTTATACAAAAGTAGGAGACACAGGGTTAAAGAGTATCGAAAACTATTAGTTACAGTACTAACAGGATCTATAGGTACCTGGCTTTCGGAAAAGCTATATCATAATCAAATGGTGAGAGTTTCTTTACAGATCATTTGCATATCATTTGCGCTACAAAGCGTATCAGCATTTTTCTTTGATGGGCATCATCAACAGCAGCAGCAGCAAGGCCACAACGACCAGGATGCTATGACCTATCAGCAGAGATTTTTAGATAATGGATGCCCACATTATTTATGTCCGGAAACGTTAGCATGTGTTAAGAAAGAGTCTGATTGTCCATGCCCATTCCCAAATTCACAATTAAAATGTCAGCTACCCAATGGTAGAAGGGTTTGTATCTCCAAGCCAGCTACTCATGATGCTGCTTTAAACGACATATACGATGATCCAGTTAAGGGTCCTAAGCAACGTACGGACGGCTTAAGAGATTGTGGATGGGTGCTAGATGCTTATCAAGGGAAGGTTTAGTGTAGTTTTTTAGCGTATACTTACTTACGTATGTGTTTTGTATATACTAAAAGCAAAAAGCTGAATTGATTTCAGATGTTATTAATCTCTGTTCTTTCCTGCTACCCATCTTTTGTATAGAAACTCGTGGATCTTGAAACTTGCGAAGAGCTCGTTGTACCTTCCTTCCTTCCATAATCGGCACACATCATCTTCGGTTGTTAGAAGCTCAACGTAGCATAACACAAACTGTTTTTTCGCTCCTCCTACTACTCTTGCAGCACTAGAGTACCATGTGTAGTCATTGGATTGTTCAGCATCTAAAACCATTATACCATATTCCGCATGCTGGAAAGGTGGTCCTCTTCTATAAAGTAAATATTCGCACCCGAATTTTATTCCTGATCTGACACACCATCCTTTCGACCTATAATGGTGATATGCAACATACTGATGTAGTAATTTTTTAATATCATTGAAGCTAGTTAATTCCGGAACTAGCGATGCAGTTAGCTCTGGAAGCTTTATTTTAAGAACTGGGACCGCATATGAAAGAAACATCGCCTCTACAGGCATTAATTGTAATTTCTCTAGCTGTATGACTTCACCTCCGTCGATAATCAGTTCATCCTCTTCACGAATTTTGGTAATATCGGCATTCTCTTTCTCAAAGGCAAGTTCTTTGTCTCTTTGAGCTTTCAAAAAGAGCCTTTCCTGTTCTAAGAAGGCTTCATCGACGATTCCTTGACGTCTCATTTCTAACTTCTTCGCCTCAAATTCAGCACGCAATTTCTTGAATTCAAGCCGCTGCCTTCTTCTAACGTCTGTAACGACCTCCAAATTGATACTACTCCCATCTTCAAGTTGCAATCGAGATTTTGTACGTTCATGCCAATTAGGCTCACTTCTAGATAACTGGCCCGTACCAAAAAAGCCATGCTCCCATAGATACTTCATTTGCCATTGATCTGAAACTAAAATCTGTCCTATGTCGTTTATTTCCACATCTATTATTCTGGTATTAGTCCAACCCAACGCCCAATCAAGTATCCACACCAGGGTTTGTATTGGCTGTTTCCATAATGATGGTACTGGTTCAGCTTCTATAGGCAATGGATGCTTGTATCGCAGCTTGTTACCGTAAGATCCTTTAGCCATCTTGTAGATTGCTTAGATGCCACCCTTGTGCATGTATAGTAAGGAACAATCAATCTCTCTGATCCTGTTGAGTTAGGCTATTTACTTCCATTTGAATGAGTTGAATATATATACATTTATCAACCAATACTGCAATTAGTTACTCAAAAAGAAAGAGAAGTACCGCACACTTATACACCTCTTCAAGTAGACGGTAAAGAGATACAGTAATATACAATATTTATTATAGCAAGATCAGATACCGTTGTAGTCTATTTGAGAAATCATGTGCTCACATCGAAATAAATCTTCGAGACAACAAAAAGTTTTATCATCATATTAATTTTGCTTTACAGATTCAAGAACTGAAAACAAGTTATTGCGGCTAATACCACCAGGTATATAGCCCTAATAACATGTTATCCAGTGTGTCTAACAGGGATCGATGTCCCTGGTGTTCAGGCATGTCTTGCCAACCCCAAATTGAACTATACATTTGAGAAACCTGTAACAGTAGATTGAATTCCTTTAACATGTCACTATATTTCAAGTACTTATATAGAAAATTTTTCAGTATTTTTTTCATGAACAAATTTTGACGTTGAAAATATAGCACGTGATCAGATGGACTTGGACATTGTTAGGTTCTAGGGCTACAATTATGAATATGTATTATTCGATTGTTGTTTAATAAATGATTGAACTTATAATAATGTATAAGCTTACTTAATGTACTTAGTTTAATTGGTTTAATTGGTTTAGTAATTTACATTACATGGCAGCCATTTCTGAGAAATACTGCCTTAAGATTATAGATAACATTTCTGGAAGTTCGTTGATGTCGTTAACAACAACGTAAAACTCGAATGGGAATGTATCCAAGTATTTCTGAACAGAAAGCTTCATGTTTCCATATTCATCTGGAATATACTTCACTTGAGACATTTCCATAATGGATTCATTAGAGTTGATACCGTTAATAACAACAAACACAAGCATGATTTTGTTTTCTCTTGCTCTGCGGACTAAACGGACCAATGTCTCGTGATCTTCGCAGACACCATCAGAGATAATAATCTCTAGTTGCCAGAGATCATTGTTTTCTGATGCTCTGGCTCTTTCGAAAATTTTGATACTTTCAGCGACTAGCTTCTTGACATCAGTTCTGTTCTCTTGGAAATCAAACCATTGGAATGTTTGAGATCCAGATTCGGTGCTGAATGGCATGTTAAATGGATGAACCTCTCTGACAGTTTCACCAAACTTGACAATAGATAGACCACCGGATTCAAGTTGCGTCAAAGCCTTGGAAACTAAGCAAATACTTTGGAATGCTAAATCAACCGACTTTGACTCGCTCATAGACTTGGAATCATCGACTGCAATCATAATCTGGTATTGACGCTTACTTGGTTTCGTTCTTCTCAACCAAATCTTATCCTTACGGTATTGCGATGCAATGTATGGAATGATACGTTTCATATTTAGTCTCTTACCAGTCTTATAATCACCTCTCAACTTTGTTGCTAGAGTTGGCTCCAAAATCAAACGTAATTGCTCACTTAACCCAGCAGCCAAATCACTTGTTTCTTGTTCACTACGTTTCCATAAAACACGAGCCTCGTCCAAAGATCTAGGAGCAACAGCGGTAGAGTTTTCTTCGGTGACCTCATTATCAACTTCATTTAGCATCTGATCTAAGTCATTTTCATCGGATAGATCTTCCTGTTTGAATAGATCTGCAGATTCTTCTTCGAATTTCCTTTCGCCAATGAACGCACCCTTACTCTTACCATTGTTTTCCTCGTTATCAGCGTCACCGTTTTGTATTTGATCACTCTCATCTATTTCCATAGGCTCAGTAATCTGTTCTTGTTCACCACTTTCAACATTGGCATCTTCAGCTTCTTGTTCGTTTATTTCATCATCAATTGCTAGATCTTCATCAAACCCTGTCAATTGATCCTTTTCGGCAGTTCCCAATGCTTGAGTATCCGTTTCTGTATTTGCACCATCAACATGTTCAAATTCATCTGGGACTTGGTTGGCACTGTCCTCTTGTTGATCTTCAGAGTTAGTTGAAGCTTCCTTGATTTCTTGATGACGTCTATGGAACTCTTTTAATGAATCACCGAGTTGTTTCAAACTTTCTTGAGCTTCTTTACGGGACACATCCATGATATCTTCTTGGTTGTCTTCTTGAATTTGACTTTGAGCCATACCAGAACTTCCAATATCATTTTGCTCTTCGCTGTCAATGGCGTTTGAACCCTCACCCTTAGCACCAGCATCTTGCTCAACAGCCGCTTCGGTGTTAATTTGATCTTTGTCATCGATCGCATCCAAGCCGTCAAGACCTTCTACGTCCTCAGCATCTTCTCCACCAGCTTCTGCTTTTGACTCTTCTTCTTGCTCTTGTTCTTGCTCAAGCTCATTATCAGATTGAACACCTTCTTCTTTGATTTCGACATCGTCAGTGTTTTCAACGTCTCCTTCATTTTCCTCTTCTTGTTCTTGTTCTTCTTCTGCGTTGTCTTCTTCGTCCATATCAACATCTTCATCACCATCTTCATCTTCTTGGTTTTCAGTTTCTGTCATTTTATCGCCTGCTTTATTTTCACTGTCACTTTCTTCTTCATCTACATCCATCTTATCCTCGAATTCATCTTCAGCTTCAGAACCTTCTTCTTCGTTATCACTTCCCTGGTCTGAATCTAAGTTCATGTCTTCAGGTAAGTCCATAGTTTCTACTTCCGGAACATTTGACTCAAGTTCCTCGTTGTCATCGTTTCTGACTTCATCTTCTTGTTCTCCAACATCTTCTTCTTCGCCATCTTCATCATCATTTTCTTCCCCGTCTTCTGCATTTTGTTGGTCCTCATTAGGTTTATCTTCAGGTTTCATATCATTGTTATCAGCTTGTTCTTCCGAAGCTTGCACATCATCTTCCTTAGATTGTTCAGGAACATTATTGGAATCCTTTTCCTTGGAATCATCTTCCGCTTGCTCTTCCCACATCTTTTCATCTAACGCATTAGGATCGTCCTCATCTAAGTTGTCAATTTCTTCATCAAGGTCTTCTTCTTCTTCTTCTTCGTCATTGTTATCCTTATCTTCTTGGTCAGAAATATTTTCCAGATCACCAGCAATATCACCTTCCATATCAACGGCATCATCTTCTTCTTCATTATCCTCATCATCGCTATCATCCCTCTTGTCCTTATTTTCTGTTTGTGCATCTTCTAATAGATCCTCGTCCTCCTCTATATCCTTAGAGTTGTTTTGGGCACCATCCCCATCGCCAAGACCTGTTCCTTCTTGTAGATTATTATCTTCAGTCTCTTCTGATGGTGGCTCTGGAGAGCAGAAACCATCCTTCGCTAAATTGTATAATAAAGTTGCAAACACATAGGTTGACTTGCTGCACTTATAGTAATTCTCAGAGGTAGAGTTCAATATATTATTCAACATAACGAAATAATGGTTTATTATTGGCATCGTGAAAGACACAGCAGCAGATGCTAAAGGTGAGTTAATCGGATTGAATGAATGCTTTTTCAATGTTAATATCAAGTCGTCGATCAAAGCATGAATTTTTTCACTGTTGGCAAGTTTGATATCAGTCATGATTTTTTTATTACATTCTACCAGCCACTTATCGTTCTCCTCAGATAATTCAACTTTATTGTCCAACAATTTTTGAACAGAAAGTAATATCGAAGTGCTGATACGGCGTAACTTACCATCAATCTCTTCCATAGGAATTGTGTCAGACATATTTTCCATAGTAGTGTATCCACGTTGTAACCATGATATTAAGACATTGAACACAAAAGATACGTTTTGGTCTGTTTCTGAAAACTCAGCAATGAACTTATTAATACAATCGCCGAAACGTTGCAGCAACTGTTCTGTTTCGTCAGTATACACTCTAAATTTGCCTGATTGCCATGCAAAATCAACAATCGTATTTTTGTAGTTTATCAAAGAACTTATTGTAGAGTTGGATAGCTGACAGTCGGGAGAGTTCTGCAAAAATTGGACAACGTAATCAATCAACTGAGGGAACCATTTGCATACATATGCAAAAGACTGCATGTTATAAGATAATGTGGCGTGTTTCATTACCTTACAATCTAATGAAACGTTTTCAAGGTCTGACCTTAAGTGATCTAGTTTGCTGTATGTTATTGCAAATTTAGAGAGAGGTTCACGTGTAGCAATCAACGAAAACACCAAGTTTTCGGTCATTGCCATACCTCTCTCAATGTATGCTACCGGAATATCACCACATGGAGATGCAACAGCATTCTTCAAGCGAGGTAGTAAGTCTAAGATTCTGAAGAAGTAAGGATCGCATGAATTTAATACGGTGCTTTTGAATGACTTTGAGTTAGTCAACACAGAAATCACACTTTGCTGCACTTTCCTGATATCCTCTCGATAGTTTGCCTTTAAACCAATACGTTTTAGTTCCTTTAGAGTATCACTTAGAAGCTTTTGTTTCTGTGATTTAAGGGTTGAAAGTAACTTCTTTTTATCCTTTTTATACACTGAAGGTGTCTCTTCACGTAATCTCTTTGCTTCACTTGAAACATATAGAGCATACTCTAGTAAATCAGGATATGTCTGGGTCCCGATTTTATTGGTATAAATGGCGAGATTCTTATCAATCAAATCAATATCTTTCAAGGCCTTAGTTCTACTGTCCCAATCAGGGATGGTAGTCACCAGTGATTTTGCCCATATCAAATCAATAGACCTGAAATGAGCAATGGTAGTGGCGTTGTATGTAGACTTAACTTTTAAAGTAGGATCTATTCCTGACTCTATGATGGAGGACATAGGAGTAGCTAATAATGATCTGTACTTTCTCACAATTTTGAAAAGATTATTATGTGAACGACGAGAACTTTGTTTTAGAGCATCAATGTTAACATCTTTCCAACTGGCCAAAAGAATAACCTCTGAGATTTCCTTTTCTAATGTCTTCTTCTCCTTACTGATTTTATCAGTTACTATATCAGTGAACTGCTCATAAAATGTAACCAAGTTATCTAGTGCTTGGCAAACAATCGAACCATGACCGTATAGTAGATATACATGTTTGCAGAACGCTTTTACAAGTTTTAGACGATTTTGGAATTCACCGAATGTGCTCTTGCTGAAGAAGACGTTTAAAGCAGCTAAGAGTGAAGAACATTTCGTTGAAATATCGGATTCAGCATTATCAGTAGATATAATAATAGTCTCAAACAAATAGAACCACCAATTTCCAATACTCTTAGTACTATTAGCGTCTTCTAATTCAAACAATGCCTTCCAAGTGTGTAGTTCTAATCTTCTCCATGATACTATGATGCCTGTTACTGAATCAATATGACTTTGCAATGACACTTTAGAAGACGCGTACTTCTGCCATTCGACAATAAATGTATAGATTTGTTCAAGTTTTTGCAAAAGTCTGGCCATTGGAGTTGAAACCGCGTATGACATAAATTCTTCACAAACACGATATAATTCTAGTAAGGTGGCGTGTTCGGGCCATTCCTTTAATAGTTCGTTTACATGATTCCATAAGCTTTCAATAAATTTCATGGCCTTTTTGGTTTCGCTAATTGAATTTCCCCTATAGAAATCAAAGGTTTTATTGTCAGTGGCCTTCTTAAAGTTCATGCTCTTAGTAGTTAATGTATCAAGAGTAGCAAGGAGGGTAGCTTCGTTTAGGTTGTACATCTTAAAGTCTTGGCAACATTCTAATAGTTGGGCTACAACGGTCGAACCTTCCCTAACAACTTCCGTGATAGAAGTTGAAGAGCTCTTGTCAAAAATATCCATATAAGTCTTTGCAATATCAAAGTATAAATCAGACAAAGTTGCTTCATCACTTTTGGAGGAAACATCCTCTAGGGAAAGAGAGTCTTCATAATCAGGGAACATTTTTTTGAACTCTGCTTCAACATCATTGGATTCATCGCTGTATTTGAAGAGACTTCCTTTTTGCTCGGCTTCCTGCTCATTCTTCATTCTACGCAAAGACCATCTATAATATAGTGGCTGTAGTACTTGGTTTAGACTTTCAACCATACCATTGTCCTCCTTATGAAGGACACAGAGTTTTAGGAAGTAAGTCAAAACCTTTTCCACATCATAGGAATTATGATTTCTTGCCTTTAAATAAGGATTGAGTTTTGTTAATGGAAGAATGATAGATTCTTCTGTGGTTAACATTGTACAATCGACAGAAAACAATGGAGAAACTTCGAGACTCTTGGATTCGTCCTCTGTACCAAGAGAGAGCATATTGAAACCAAATTTCATGGCGTAGATATAGCCTGCAAATATATCATTGATATCAGAATACACTTGATATGTTGTAGAGAGTCTCTCCAAGAATTGTGAAGTGTTTTGGTCAAACATCTTTAATCTGTCTTCTGAAATATTGGTATTGTCAAGTACAGAATCAAGTAAGTTCATTACTGGCGACAAATCAACACTCGAAGCCATAAATGCAGACCATTCATCAAATAACGGATCAATTGAACGTGAAGGACGGAAGACTCTGGGCTTCTTTGGTGCATCATTTGTATCTATTGGAGGTATTAACCTCTCAGAATAAATGGTATGATCACCAACAAGAACATTTCCGACACATTTCCAGTTATTGATTAGGGACTCTGACAATTCCTTATGAGTAATATAATTATCATAGACAACATAATCACGAATTGCAGGGTCATAAGAAGAGCTTGGAACATAAAGTTGGAGCAGGCCAGCAGCAAATAGTACCCACGCCTTACCTAGAGTTTTAATGTTAACATTTGACTCAATTAAGAATATAGCAGGACCCAAAAATTTATTGAATACTGGTTTGAACCATGAAATTTCTGATTCATTGACTTTCAATGTTATCTCTTCCATAGAAAGTGATCTTGTTTCATCAATGGTAACACCTAGGTGTAGTGAAATGATTTTCAAGCACCAGTCCTTAAGTATTTTGGCGTAAACAATATTTTGGTCATCCAAGATTTTTCTAGATGATTTTACCATAGTCTTTGCTAAAAGCTGAGCATCACGTAAAGCCTGATCAAGTTGACTACCCGAAACTTCCTCAAACTTTTCACATTTCATAAAGATACTTTCGATCATTACGGGTTTGAAGATAGTATTCGTTCTCGAGATGAACTTATCTCCCTCCTTCTTCCACAACTGGTTGAAAATAGGAGGATAAACCCAGTCGTCAGACTTCAATTTTATAATATCAATTGCACTGATCAGGGAATTTGAGGAAATCTCTTCGATTATGTTTCTCGTATGTCCGAAATCATTGATGAGAAGTCTAATTACGGAAGTGAATTCTTCTGCAAAGTAATGTTTCCTTTGAATTAAGAAAGAGGCTGAAATTTCGTCAAGTTTACTAATAGCCTTGCGCGCCTCTTCAATAATTTCAGCAAAGTGTGCTGTTTCGTTGTTCAAAATATCATCATATAAATTATGAAGACTTTGTAAGAGTTCCTGTATCACAGGATATGAATCCGAGAATTGTCTACTTGTCATAAAATCAAAATCTCTTGAAAGAGACTCCAATTGTAGCAACAAATCCCATGTTTCTGCTGTTATTGGATAGGTTTTCCGATATTCCTCCCAAATCAAACTCATGGAAGCACCAGTGGTTAGAGAATTAGGTTGGGAAACTTCGGCTAGAAGATTTTTGAAGTCCAATGCAAAAGGTAAATCAGAAGTAAATGAATTTAACCACTCCATGAATAGCTCTTGATATACTCTTAGTTTAGCTTCATCTTTCTCCTGGGCTACAGAGAACGTTCCATGCCATAAACCATAGAGTTCAAAAAATGCCTTGTAGATATTTCTCTCCGAAAACAACGGAACGTTCGAAATTGAACTCAAAGATAACTTCAAGATGTCTCTCAATAATTTGAAAATCTTGATCTTTGGTGGGTTTTTGATGTTCTTTCCAAGAGATGCAGCTGCTGAAAGTTCCAAATAGGATAATTCGTTCACCTTACCATTGATTGCTTTCTTCTCTGCAAATTCTATTCTATGCTTGGCATCTAGCAAATACCACGACAAAGCAAAGAAAAATACTGATTCTGAAGTTAAGGAGAGGGGAGCGGATTTGGCAATAGTAGATTGAATGTAACTGTTCAAAGTCGGAATTAAACTTTGATGATTACAGAAATCACTTACGTTCAATACAATTCCTGGGGCGGTATTCTCAAGAGGCTGGTACACAGCATTTATTTCTGATAGCTTCCCAGTTTCTCTCAAAAAGTTGACAACAAGGTCCATTTCAAGGCATAATTCCACTTCTGAATACAGTTTTGAGTTCTGGACATTCATTGACCAAAGTGGTATCAAACTTGTGGCACTCTGAGGAATAGTAGAAATTAAGTATGGAGCGATGTCGCCTCTCAAGGCAAAATCATGTATCGCAGCTAAAGGTAGTAGCTTAGAAGATCTTGATGACATATAAGAAGCCAAAGGTTTCTTTGCCCCATGAGAAGATGATAATTGTAAAGATTCAAATTGCGTTTGGATATCATCACCTACACTTGAAGGGGAGGAAATTTCAAATCCTAGCAATCTTCTATCTTGACTTGAAGCACGATTTGATAAATCGTCCATAAAGACTTCAATACCTCTATTTCTCATAGCCCTTGATAATTCTCCGAACTTAGGATCCATGGTCAAAAAGAGTCTGAAATCAGGATGTGGTTGAACTACTCTAGGCTTACCATCAGTCAAACAGCACTCGTTGATAATTAGTGTACCGTTAGTTTCTAATAGTGAATTTATTCTATCAAGCACGGAAGGAGAACAGAGATTTGCGTTATCAAGAATTAGCCAATGTCCCTCTTCGACCGCTTTGACTAACATACCATCAAACCATTCAAACTTAACAGCGGCTGGTTTTTGGATAGTTTTGTTTAGCAGTTGAATTGAGTCATTTAAGGAATCCAACAAATCATTAGACTCAATAACGTCATAAAGTTTCTTGAATAGCGTTACCACGGTATGGAAGTTTGAGCTAGACACTGAAACCTTGCTAATGAAGTCGTATAAGTCAAATGCCGCTGAAAGAATCTCGCCTTCTGTTCCTGAAGATAGATTTACGGTGAGCAATTCTTGTAAAGTGTTTAGTAATGAGTTAACAGTAGTCGATAGTTTTCTGTTAATGTCAAGTTGTTCATAGCCACCAAGAATATCCATACTGTCAACATCACTATTCATCGAAAACTCTACAGTCTTCTTACCAATTATCGATGCTATAAACTTTATCGCGTTTGTCTTACCAGCATTCGTAGGGCCTACCAATATTAGTGGCCAGTTATGTTTCACGCATCTTAGTACGGATTCATAAACATTAAAGTTGCATTGAAGAGGGACTAGATTTTGCAGCGTATCAAACTGAATAATTGGGTTTCTATCGATCACTTCTGCATTAACTTGTAAGTAAGAAGTCCCTACCTTGAAAATTGGATCTCTCTCACTAATTTCACCGAAAATTTCAGATATTAAATTAGTAGCATGAGAACGATCTTCTGGTGACCTAAATCTTTGTTTTACGATAATTTCTAGGAAATCGGCAGTGGTAATATCTTTGCAAATAGATGCTGAATTTAAGAGCTTTAGCCATCTTAAGGTATCTCTGAGATTGAACTCCCATGGGGAACCAGCATTACCCCAGAGTTTTTTGTTGCTTACATCATCTTCCAATCTCGACATCATTTTTATCATTTTAGATGATATATCGCGGTCAATATTGGGGTACATATGAGTAGCAATCATTAATAAATCCTCTGGTGTAAGCATATCAACATATACTACACTGAAACGGTTAATGAAAGATTTCGGTAAACCCTTTCTACCACCACCCTGATACTGTGGATTTTGTGCTGCAAATACCAAAAAGTTAGGATGACGGGTAAAGACTTTGTCTAACTCAGGAATGTATGCTTCACCACGATGATCAAGACATGCATTTAAACCTTCTAACACAGACTGTGATGCCAAGTTCATTTCATCTAGTAAAACCCATTCACCTTTTTGCATCGCTCTTAAAAATGGGGCGTCCCTCCAAATGAACTCACCAGTTCTTTCTCCCGGAGCGTCAAATCCAAACAAGTCAACCAAGTCTGTCTGTTCAGATAAGTTAATTCTTGTTAAAGAGTTTCCGGTGTATTCCGCTAACGCAGCAATTAAACTGGTTTTACCGACACCCGGACTCCCTTCCAAAAGAATAGGTTTTTTGACATTCAAAGCCCTTACTACTCTCATGAGATTCATCGCAGTGGTAGGAGCATTAATTTTGAAAGAGTTATCTGATATAACATTGGAAGATCTTTCAAGAGTAAATTCTCCACACTTTAACTCTCTATCATTCAATTCAACATCTACTTTTTTATCGAAAAATGGTATCAAGTCATACTCACACAAGGCTGAAAGAACCTGGACGCACTCCTGTTTCTGTTCACGAAGCTTGGATTCATTAGCAGCAAGATGTGCAGTATTATTTGTTCCCAAAGCATCGATAAAAACCATGGCAGCACCGTGGTATAAGCATGCATTCTTGTCTTTAACTTCAGTTAGAGTGGAATTGATAAAATCAACCCACGCTAGGATATCTCTAAGAGATATAACACCAGTATTTGTTTTCCCATTTCCGAACTTTTTAGAGAACCATTCAGAAAATTTAACAAGAGTTTTCGCTAAATCCTTAACCTCTTCTCTTAGTCTGGTAGAAACTATGATTTCAACATCGTTGAAATCTTCCATAGATGGAACCCAAATTTCTGTGAATCTGTTCTTCAAAGCAGGAGAAAGTTCTTTCTTACCGTAATCACCACCTGGATTCATAGTTGCAAAAAATTGGAACCCATCCGAGGCTGTGATAAAGGAGTCGACAGTTCCCTTTTCCGCTAGAAGTAAGCTTCTCTCAGGCTCTAAAACACTGTTTAATCTTTCAAGGACTGAGTCGTCAGCCAATGAAATTTCATCAAACAAAAAGAAGTTACCGGACTTCATTGCATTAACCAACGGACCATCCGCCCACTCAAAAAGAATCTTGAGAGAGTCTCTTAGGGATGAAATCTCGTTTTGCAATTCCTCTGATACTTCTTCCTTGCTTAACTTGTCATAAGAGAAGAGAAGCTCTTCTAGAGTTGCTTCAAGATCAGGATCGCCTAATACTGTACGAAGTAGAGAGTTGAGTCTTGCTTGCATTTCTGATCTCTTACGTACAGGTCTTTGCGCACCTAAGATATCACCTGTTTCAGTATTCTGGTGTGCATTAATAGTAATGAGATCTTTTCCAAAGTACTTCGAAATTAATTGAAAGATAGTAGTTTTACCGCATCCTGTTTCACCGACAAGAAGAATTGGTTCGTTATTCTTCAAACAGCTATTTACAAGCACAGCTAATCTTCTCATACCTTTAGTCCATACAACTGTACTATCTGTCTCCATTAAAGAAGGCTCTTCCAACTTAGCATAATAATTATCCATATCAAGCTTGACCTTCATCACACTTTCTATGACCTTTCTGATCACTTCCTTTTCTTCTGTTGATCTACATCTTTCGGCAAGCAACATGTACCCATTGGCAGCAAGTTCTTCGTATCCGACTGCCGGTCTTAAAGCCCAACGGAAAAGATCACGAAGGGTAGCAAAAGAATTCTTCTTTTCGAACAACCTATTTGCAGAACGGTTTAGAGATAATTGGCGGTAAACCTCCACAATTTTTTTGGCATAAGATGGGGCAATTTCGCAACGCTGTTTCAAAATAATTTCAAGCTCGCTCTGTGGAATATCATCGAAATGTAACTCCAAGAAACGATTCCTAAATGCTCTTGACAATACCTTACGTCCACCATATAAACCAGCAGGATTTTGTGTGGCAAATAGCATAAAATCTGGGTGAGGATGAACGACCTCCTGAGTTTCTGGAATAAATAGTTCCCTGTTGTCATCCAATAGTCTATTCAAAGCTTCTAGCACATCAGTTGGTGCCAAATTTAACTCATCCAAGACAATCCAATAACCTTTCTTTAACGCTTCAACTAGAACACCTTCTTTAAAGGAAAGCTTTCCCGTATCATCGGTAACATAAGTACCTAAATACTCTTGTAAATCCGTATGCTCATGATTGTTAATACGCACAAATTTATGACCAGTGATATCTGCCAAATATTTGATCATGGAAGTCTTACCTGCGGAAGTAGGACCTTGAATTAAAACTGGGAATCTTCTTCCAGATGTTGCCCTGACAAGATTTAGCATATTTTTCTCAACGAATGGAGTGATAATATAGTGTGGTTGCTCAATGATATCAGATGAACCACACTTCATCCAATAATGCTTAAATTGCACATAATCCGTACCAGGAGAAGGTGGAACCTGTGACATTACTGAATGAGGGTTCTTCATTCTACCTAAGAGGTGCTTCTTGATGATGTCGTGGAGTAGTTCTTCAGAAGGTAGGTTAAGTAGAGTCAAAAATGCCATACAGAATCCTTCATATAGTGCTCTCCTTAAGCCATAAATATGGACAATATCAGTAACATAGAGTAACGTTCTAGTTAGAGTACGAATACTGAAGTGTGGCCTTTGATTTGAACCATCTACAATTTTGTTTTCTTCTGCTAGCCTTTTGGCCTCTAGATATAATTCTGCAATGTCATTTCCAACCCACTCATCACTGACGCTATACTTGGAGATATATTTGTCAATGATAGATAGAAGATCCGTTATATCACGGTCAGGAGAATGCACATAAATTTCGGTAAATCTCGATCTTATACCTGGAGGTAGATCTCTTTTTCCTACATCAGTAGCAGGGTTCATACAAGCGAATATTCTGAAATCAGGATGAGCTTTAATAGATTCAGTTTCTCCCTTCTCTGAAAGAAGAATACTTCTAGAATCACGTTCAGAAAGAAGATCTGCAATGTTTTCTAAAGTATCTGCAGAGGCTAAATTAACTTCATCGAGCAATAACCATTCGCCGTTTCTGACAGCCTTAACAAGTGAACCTTCTACGAAATTAAAGACGAACGATTGTTCGAGAGTAGATGACTGTATCTCGAATGCTTCGACAGTTTTTTCAAATTCTGACCATTTCTGAATTAACAACTGTTTACTTTCAGGATCAAGTTTACGTTTTTTCTTGTTCTCTGAATCAGGTTTTTGCTTGGGTTCTTTGTTAAGAATGCTATGAGCCATCTTGATTGCTTCTTTCCATAATTTTGAAACATTCTTCCATTGAGATCTGGAGAAACACTTATGTAAAAGTTTGTAAAACTTTTCGTTCTTCTTCATGGAGAATGTAGAAATGAAGAGCCCTTCAAACTCTTCTAGAATGGGAATTGCTACAGTTTTGCAATTTACAGGTTTGTAACCACCTAGTAAATCCCCACTTTCAGTTTGTTGCGACACATTAATGACAGTTAAATTTTTATTCAAAAGTTTCGCTAACTCTTGTACAACAGTAGTTTTACCAGTACCCGTTTCACCAACCAATAATGTTGGTTCGCACATTTTCACTGAAACACCTATTTGTTCCATTAAACGTAATGAGTGATTGGTGAAAGCAAATGAAGTTGAGTTTGCACTTCTTTTGTGTATTGTTAACTTGGGCTTTTGCAAATGGGCTCTTCCGATGATAACTTCATTTCCAGATGTCTCAATCTCTGGGACATGTTTACTTAGGAAGAGCGATATTCTGGAAGTAGATACTTCTAGTTGTTCTCCAATAGATTGAACTAAAGGTTGAATAGCTCTGTATTCACTAATCGAACCAACAAAACAGTCTACAGCTTCAGCGAAAATATTATCATAAACGCTTGATTCAATTAGCTGATCAGGTTTGGAAATATTATTACTTTCGAATAACAAAGTAACTCTTTGGCATAGTTTTACTAAATCTCTTACACTCACAACTCTTGGATGTACACCTTTGTTAAGTGAAACAAATTGGGGATTTCTATAAATGTCTTTGACGCATTTGTAAGTGTTTATGAGCTTTGGTATTAATGCTTTTAGAATGTCGAATCTTTTTTGGAGAATGAGTTCTAATTCCTTTTCGGATGGCTCGTTAACTGAGACCATTTCCCAGAGTCTCAATCCGATAAGGTCTATATCATTAGTTAAAGGCCTTTTGGAAGAATGATGATCATCTAGTCTGATGGTGGCTAGCAATTGAAATCCATTAGCAGCCTTGATCACTTCACCTCTTGAAGGAATGGATATTTCTCTCTTTTCTAGAAGAGTAAGTAACACCGATAAGACTTCAGTTGGAGCCTTGTTGATATCCTCTATTAGAACCCATCGTCCTTCCTTGACAGCAGTAGTCAAAACACCTGATCTCCATTCAAAAGAACCAGGCTTTTCTCCAGAAGTATATGTACCCAATAGAAGTTTTGCATCTGTTTGCTCTCCTAAATGAATCTTGACTACAGAATCATGACAGCCCATGCGCTTGGAAAGTTCATTGATCAAGAAAGTTTTCCCTGAACCAGCTTTTCCTACAAGCATCGTTGGTTTGTTGCACTGAATCCCTTGTGCCAAACTTTTCAATGCACTCTCGGCACTTTCAGTATACACCAAATCCGAAGAGTGTTCTAATTGAGGCTTATCACCTTTTGTAATGGAAGAATGAGACATTCTTGTGATAAACACACCGCAAACCTCAACTATCAATGGAGAAAGCTGAGTAGTGTCGATGGGAATGAGCTTTGATGGTACTTTCTGGCCACTAATAGACAATACTAGCTCATTTGTATTATTAGGTAAGCTGTGGTAGTTTGATAATCTCTTGGCCTCATTTAAATCCAAAAACTGGTAATCAACATTTTCTGCTCCTTCGAATTGATCAAGGATAGCCTTTTGGGTGTTACCTTGGGTAATGTACTTTTCATAGAGACCTTCGTATGCATTTTCTGCCATCTCTAAGATGACATTAAGAACTTTAAGAACCAATAATAGAATAGCCGGAGAATCGTGCTCCAAAAGCATGTTTAGAGTTCTTGTATTCATGTATTTCTCGAAACGAACCTTGTCATATTGAATTAAACGGTAAAATGCCAATAGAATTTTAATAATATCTTGAGAGTCTTGAGAAGGGTATGTTTGTAACATTGCGTTGAAATAATGGGTATGCTCATTCAAAAATGATTCGATTAGTTGGGTAGCTTCTGGGAAAAGGCCTACCATCCTGCCTAACGCATGTAGGACAGGCACGAGTTGGCTAGACTCAGATTTCAAAACCCATCTAGCACAACAATCCAAGAATATGTTTTTGTAAGTGTATAAGTGTGGAATGGTTAGGTCTTCTCTTAAAGACCAAGAGGCTAAATTTGATAAATTCTCCTCGGTCGTTAACTTTGAATCAAATCTGTAAAAGTCTCTCACATGTTGCTGAGGAAAAGCCTTCTGGAATACTGAAAGCTTTTCCGTAACAACATCAGTATCTAAATTAATGAAAGTAGACGATGACATGACTTGGTGGTATAGGTTATTTTGGCAAACAAAATAAAACTAAACGTATAATCCTAGCGCCTTCCTTTCTAACAGAGACTTTGGGACCAGAATTGATTCAGAGACTTTTGCTAATTAGCTTAATCGTGAAAAGTTGTGTCTCTCTGATTCTCGTGCAAAAACGACCTGCAATTGTTGGCCTTTGTGATATTTTCAACTAGCTTTTTGGTAACTCTTATATTTGTAGATGCTCATCTCATCGCCTTGTATCTCATCGCTCTCTTAAAAAATTCTCAACCTGTAAACAAAAAGAAATTAAAAAGTCCCGTAGACGAACTATGACAGAAATAGCTGAAGTAGCATAGTATACCGTGCTACTGTCGAATGTTCATAGGTTAAAAGATAGTTGATCCTATTTCCAAGGCTCTCAAGCTACTTTAAGTGCAATTGTACTATAATAGTCCTATCCTAGGGTTTTAAGGAACTGTGTAGGTGCATTTGCTACAGATATAATGCAAAGAAATGTGATGATGAACAAGAGGCTGCGTCCTTCGGATATGAAGATGCAGCCTGCGCCATACCAAGTTAGAGTTGATATAGTTAAAAAGATATACACTCAATTGAAGAAGTTTCGACAACAAGAGGCTGATTCTGAAACGCAAAAGACGTCTGTGCGCTGGGAGCATGAAATCGCCAAAGTGTCGAAAAGCAAGCAAGGGTATATGTTCAATGCATCGGTAATGCTACGAAATATCATCAAGTACAAAGGGGATCTAGATGATAAGGGAGCACCTCTTGATACAAAATCATCGTTAATTAAAAAGTCTGCGGTTCTGGAAAAACTCCGTACCTTACTTCTAGACGAGGAAACTTTAAGTAGGAATGGTTTTTTCGTTAATATGTATGATACCGAACCAGAGAGTAACCAAGACTCGAACTTTATGGAATGCTGCAGATGTGAAACAAAATTCGACATCTCGAAGATTATGGAGCCTACAGTTTGTCAGTACCATGTACAAAGGAAGGTATATAATAGAGAAAGCAAAAAGCGAGAATTTCCGTGTTGTGGGGCATCGCTAGAGTCATACTCTGACTTTTCAGCGGGTTGTAGCAAAGCGTCACATCATGTTTACAAGTTTGAAAACTTCACTCGATTATCCGAAGTTCTTCCGTTTAAATCACTAAAAGATGTAGACGGGGAAGAGAATGTATTAGCGTTAGATTGTGAAATGGCATTCACATCTAAGGGCTATGAAATGATTCGATTGACCATCGTTGATTTCTGGACATCAAAAATAGTATACGACAAAGTTATCAAACCTCTAGGAGAGGTAATTGATCTAAACTCTAAATTCAGTGGTATTCATCACATCGATGATTCAGCTCCAACCATTCACGAAACCGAAAAAGATTATATTGGACCCAATATGATTAACAAGAATACATTACTTATTGGACATGGTTTGGATAATGATCTCCGAGTCATGCGCATAGTTCATGATAAAATAATAGACACAGCAGTGCTGTACCCAGCAGGAAAGTTCAAATCTTCTTTAAAAAATCTTTCCTTCGAAGTGTTAAGTAGGAAAATTCAAGGCGGAGAACATGACAGTTCAGAGGATGCAATCGCAGCAATGGATATCATCAAAAAGAAGATAGGAGTACCCCTAGATAAGACCTCATGGTAGTTTTCTCTCCAATGTAGATACACGCTCCTCGAGTTCTGCTACTCTTGAGAGCAGATCATTATTTAGTTTCTTCATTTCATTTAATTCTAAAGCTATCAACCGATCTTCGGGTAGTTTGAACATAACACTTTTAGATCTAGTTTTCCTATTTGTCCTTTCGACTCTGGAACCCTTAGTATAATTATGATGGAGGCCTTTAGCAACGCTGGCGTCATTATCATGTGTGGTTAATTCTTTCTTAGTCTGCGGACTCTCTTCTTGATGCAATCTATCAAGCAAGTTCATTTTTACAGGGCTGGGATTGTTAATTTTGAATCTATTCCTTATTCTTGAAAGGGAACCATCACCTCCAGATACAGGCACATTTTTTAATACATTGGTTGTTTTGGTTGGTGAATTTGGGAACACTATTTCGTTGATCTTTACCACTTTGGATTTAGGGCGATCATATCTATCAAGACTCTGTGTAGGTTTTAGAATGTCCGGAGATGGAAGTCGTTTGGGAGTTTGTATCCTTTGTTGGGGGGAGAGTCGTACTGCTGGTTTATCTAATAATCTATGATTCCTAGTTGGAGACATCGAAAGCCTTTTGAAAACTTCATCACTAGAAGATGACGGTGGTGAGGCATTATTTGATATATCTTGCAGTGGCTTTTTGCTAGGAGAATCCATTACTTTTACCTTTATTATCGATGATAACTCCTATATAACAAATTGTAGTTATAAAGAAAGCAAAAGAATATTAACTGACTTATTCTCTATTGATGTTATTGTAGTATTATTGTCTTGAACTATGTTTGTTTACAATTTGTAGTCTAATCTTAAAAGAAAGAAATAAGGTGCCAACTAAGGATAGAAAATGAATAAGTTTAATATACAAAACAGAAAAAATATAATACATAGAAAATAATAATGCTTTGGACAATGCAAAAGAAAGAAAGAGGTGGGTGTGATTTACTCACTATTTTCAATCGAATAAGGACTCATCTGTAACTATCTCGTAGACTTGATTTGTCTTGTATCCCGAGGAGTAGAATATTGGCTTCATAAATTTTTGGCCGCATTCCTGATCTACTATTGTCGGTACGTCATTGATTACTAGTATTTCTAGACGAGGAAACAGATTGAGGAAGAAATCAAATGACCTTTTCATAGAGTGGCATATGCAATGGTATAAGGAAATAATGTCATCTGCAGTGATTTTTGTGTCGGACGTATCTGATTCGTACTCGTAAAACAAGTCATTAAGTAATTCGTTTGACTTTTTAGCTAGTTCTTCGACAGATCGAGAGCGGTAAGCAATGCACGGCGACGTCGTTATCATATGGAAGTATGGTATTATTGGATATAGTTTGAAGATATGATTCAAGAAATGCCTGGAGTGAATATCATTGGCGTTTTGAATCATGAAAGCATTTTTATTAGGGAAGTATTTTTTCAATATAACATCTCTGTAAACAGTTTTGCAAGTTTCACATAGGCACATTTGATTAAGCTCAAATATAGCAAAATCATCCAGCTCTACTATGTTTAGAATAGGTTCATCAAGGTCATCGAACTTGCAGTCCAAATACTTTAGTGTTCGGATATTAGACAGGATATTGATAACGTTTCTGGATAAAGCATGATCGAACATGAAATCCAACTTGAGTCTTTCTAGAGTTGAGAGATTTGAAAGCAACGACACTAAAAACTCTTCGTTGTAGAATATGGAAAGTAGTGAAACTTCTTTAAGGTTTGTGAAGCTAGCTAAGTCTGATAATCCGTACTTTGCATAGACATCAAACGTTTCTGCTTCATACCAGGATAAAATTGAAAGTGTTTCCAAAGTGTTCACATCAAATAAATCACTGAACTTAACGACAGAATTGTTAGAAGTAATTTGATCAAGCCCTGGAAATGTGTCGTTCCGTAGATTTAAACACAATTCGGTTAATTGTAGTTTTTCAGATAATTTAACGAAGTTTGGAAACCACATAAGTACATCGACGTATATGGTAAGACTCTTGATGTTAGACCAGTTAAATTTATTTGCCATAGTAGTTACGCTTGGAAGGTATGAAGCGTAGGCGTTCCCGGGGAGTTTTGCATGCGGCACTATGTCCAAGGATTGAAGTCTAGGGGCAAGTGCTGACTTTGAAAGAGTTTCAAAGGTCTCGATGTATAGAAAGTTCTCAAAATATGTCACATTGGATCCGTGCTCGCAGATTAATCTTGTAAATCTAGTTAGTAAAGTTCTATTTAAATGCCAAGTGCAATGAACTTTGTGAATTAGCTGGCAAAGCTCCACATTTCTCGATAATGTATTATACAAAGATTGAAACTTTAATGAAGAGCGAGTTGGTTCTGAAAAGGCAAGTGTAGACCAGTTGTTGCCAAAAAAAGGATATTCTGGTATCGTTACTATCGGTCTTTCATTCAAATATAAGTTTTTGTAAAGCGAAGACACTGTTTTATCATAAACAGCATGAGATACCAGCATTAGTGAACATTTATCAGATTGGTTCAAATAGCCTAGGATTTCCAACCAAATTTCATTAGGCAAAAGGTGTAACATTGTGAATTACACAACCTCTGAGATGCCCCCAGATTATAGTTATGCAATCAGTGATCTTAGTTCTATTAGTTTAGTTGGGAACATTTTAATGATCGACAGAAGTTATTAAGTAGGCAGTGTAAGTCCTGCAACTCATCGGCTATTATAAATGATAAGTCAGCACAAATTTAATATGGCACGTGATACTATGGGGTAATATGGTGGAATTTTCAACTTAATAGAATTTGTCTGTGATACCCTTCGTGGTGTTGCAGACATTTGGTCAATTTGAAACAATACAGAGATGATCAGCAGTTCCCCTGCATAAGGATGAACCGTTTTACAAAGAGATTTACTATTTTTTTTTTGATCATGAGAAGTAGAAGAATTATGATATTGTATAAGGTTCAAGAATAATAAGGGGCGTACCGCTTGTGCGCTTTGCTTTAAAATTACATTCTCTCATCGTTCTGCTTGATTATATTGCATTATTTTTAATTTTTGAGTTCGAACCCCCATTGTATCAAAAGTTATCAAAAACTTAAACAAAAAAAAAAAAAAAAATGCTACAAGGAATAAGGTACAATAAATACTAGTAATAATAATAATAATAATAATACAAACCTACGAAAAAAGACGTCTAATGAGTGCCTGTACGGAATAAAATAGCCACTGAAGTTATTCTATTGACTGACACGATGCAGCAGTTGAAAGGGAAGAAATAAACCAAAATTAAATAGATGGAGAAATTTGTAGCATGACAAACAGGATAATAGGGTAAAAAAAAAAGACGCAGTCAGAGAAACTGCAAGTTCATGTTAAATTGTCTCAGATTAGAAATACAGTTTAGTTTCAAAGGAAGTAGGATGATATGCTGATCTTTAACGCCAATACGCCATAATGATGGACCGATTACGTGTAATGATAAACCTGGCATCATTCCATCTCTATTACAGAAATCGAAAATCTGTTCGTTGGTTTTTATCTCGTCAATTTTAGAGCACAAGTTTTTACAAGGCAATCCGTTGACGGTCAAGTCTGCCATTGTAATGCAGGTGATAAAAACGTAACCCTGGAATTGAGGGAACTGGAAGGAAGAGTCTTCAATGTTGTGCTTTCTATTTATGTCGGCTAAAAGATTCTTCAAGATATGGCAATCATTTTCGTTGGCCACCTGGACATGAATTGTTTTCATTCTCTTATTAAAGAAAAGTGTCATTTCAGTGGCATCGAACTGAACAATCAAATCTCTTGGTTCCTTATCGACATAGGGGCGCTGGTAAGACACCATATCCCACTCAGCAGGAGATGCTTCCAACTTTCTCTTCTTTTGTGGACACAGGTACAAATCTTCTGAAGACTCTGAATCACTGCGTATTTCGCAGGCCTTGATATCGGTATCCTGAGCTAACAATTTTATTCCTGTTCTTCTGAGATGGTGTAATTTCATGGTAATCTCTTCACGTTTGCAAAATGGGTTTCTGGTGATTCTATGTGGAATCAATCTTTGTTGCAAGTTGAGCAAGCAGTAAAACTTACATTCTTTCAAGAGATTACTAATGGAGATGTGAGATGGCACGACGTAATCATCATCTGTCAAAAGGTTTAGGATCTCTTGGAATAGCACACTCGATCTGGTCACAAATGGGATGAAATGGGATGGAGGTCTGATCATCTGCTTTTCGTGAAATACATTTTCCACATCAACCAACATCGCGTCAATTAGTAGGTTAAAGTAATTGGGAGAATCTCCGGGCCTATCAAAAAGACTCTTCGAGAACTTGAAGTGCTTGCCGCCAATATTAATAAAGTAGTAGTCGTACTTCTGTAGCATCCTCTTTAACCTGGGTAACCTATAGTACAACGAGTCCAAAAACAACGTAATGAAATCTCTTTCGTCCAACACAGACAACGGATACCCTTGCAAGTGGTTCATGATGTTCTCGAAAACCCTATCAGATCTGTCGAGAATCAAAACTTGCGGCGAATCCTTCTGTGCGTTGAAATAATCCGTGAAAAAGGAGGGCCCATCGCTGCTGAGCGACGCTCCACTGATCTTGAACAACTTCGACCCCACCTGAATTTTGTATATATTCTCGTGGGGCAAGAGTTCCGGGATTTTTATCATAGGTTCACTGTTGTCAACAATGTCCATCTCAAATTGATTAATATGCTTGTTTCGGGGACTAGGTCTGTCTTTTGCAACTTGGAACTAAGATGAATATAATACAAAGAAACGATCGATCGATGGATCTGCTCTTTTTGTCCTTAGAGTACGCCTAACTACAAAAAAAGAAGAAGCTCACTGCAATCTCGGGTATAAATAATAAGCACCTCTACTACTTGCAATACCCAAAACTCACTCAACAATCGACTGCATGGAACCACAGTTATAATAATAATCCTTTTAGTTCCCAATCAGCGCCGAATTTGTAATACATATTTTATATTCTCTGCTCTCTCTCTCTCTCTCTGTTTTTTTTTTTTTTTTCCAGGCCTGTCTTCGGAAATTCTTGATTTCTAATATTGTATGGGTAGTAAATGCTAAAAAGACTGTCAAAAAGCGCCTATGGGACTAAGCGAGATTAAGCGAGATTGCGCTGGATTGCGTAAGGTCAAAAGTCAAAGCTAACTAACTAACATATATATGCCTTTCAGAGACGATATGCAGGCCCGAATAAGCGGGCCCTGGTAAATCACACGCTTACTGGCTGCATACCTCTATCTGCCTGCCTGCGCTTCAGCGGCAAGCTCGTTGATACACTCTTCGGGCTTAAGCCCGAAGAGCGTAATCTAAGTGTATACTGGACAGACAATTCTCTCAATACTCTTAGATAGACAAGTCAAGACACTAGACACTAGGCACTAGACACCTACTTAGTAGAGCAGATATTGCAACAACAACAACAACAACAACAAAAAAAAAAAAAGGAGAACAATGTGTTACACGTGACACCTATTACGTATTTTGCATGCCTCTAAAGGGTGTACGCCCGTTGTGGTTGATGTCCGTATATTCGGAGGAGGCGGCAGCAGCAGTAGCAGCAGCAGCAGCAAGAATGACAGAAACCGCTTCCGCCACGTCTTGAAGGTGGACAAGGTAAAAATTTAGTTACTATTATTTAATTGCGCATCACACGGTGGCACTTTTGTTGTGCCAGCTTCCTGAATTCGTTTGCGACTGCAAAAGGCAGCTCTCACTGAGGTTGTCCAGTGGGTCTAGAAAGTATGGGCAAATGCAAATGTAATTAATGCTGTTGGATTGTTAATCAAAACGAGATGCCACTAGTTGGGACGACGACGCAGCAAAACGGGAAAAACGAGGGAAAAACCAAGTAGTGAAGAAAAAAAAAAAAAAAAAAAAAAAAAAGGTTGCTGCCAGTAGTTGCAGGGTTGGAAAGGGTGTGTGTGTGCGTTGTTGGTTACATAATGAAGAGGGAAGGCAGGGCGGTGCGAGAAGCAGGCAAGCAAAGATGTAGGGCACGAATGCAAGTTGGAGGCATTTTGTGTGTGTGTGTATGTGTGTCCTTCTTTACCCGTGTGCATATGAACCGGTTAAGGTTGTTCGTATTTGTATATAAAGAGAGGGCATAGTTGGACTATGCCAATTCGGTTGGACAGGACGTTTATAGAATATGTGTTTAATGTATGAACGATAGCAAGCAGTTAATCCAGTACCCGAACCCGGAAAAATAGCTAGTTAACGATGTCTACTAAATTACCAGAAACCAAGTTCCAATACGTCAGAATCATTCCTTCCCAAGAAGGAACTGAAGCCTGTACCTTCCCAGTTGAGACCAGTTTCTCTGAGTTCAAGGGACCAATTGTTATCACAGGTGCCCCAGCAGCCTTTTCTCCAACATGTTCTATCTCGCACATTCCAGGTTACGTTGAGAAGTTGGACGAATTAGTGAAGGCTGGTGCCTCCCAAGTTTTCGTTGTCACTGCCGACAATCCATTTGCCAACAACGCATGGGCCAAGAAGTTGGGTGTCAAGGACACTGATAAGATCAAGTTCATTACCGATTCTGGTGCCAAGTTCTCCCAATCTTTGGGCTACGCATTGCCAATTGGTGATGGTGTTTACTGGGCCAGCAGATACTTGGTGATAGCCAAGGACGGTGAGATCATCTACAAGGCTGTTGAAGAGAAGCCAGCTTCCGAAGTCACTGTTTCTTCTGTCGACAACGCTTTGGACCAATTGCGCAAGTTATAGGCGGGGCCTTGGGGCGCTGCCTTAAGGTAAAGTTTACGTAACGTTTTATTATATGTATAGTTTGGTTAAAGAAAATAAAGATTCTTAGTCTAATGTCAGCATTCCCCGTCCAAAAAAAATCGGTTGGTTGGTTAGCTAGCTAGTCTTACGTGCTGCGACAGGCCGTGACAGAGCCCCCAACGCCAGACCCATCCCAAGTTTGACATCCAAGAACGAAGAAAAAGGATTTTAATCTAAATTTTAGATAGAAAATATAAATGACAAAATAATTCTATAGTGAAATTAATACGACGAAAATGAACCAAAAGTTTAACTCATGGGATCCCTTTCTTCCTCAACAGCAGTAAAATGTATGGAAAGTGAAAGAAACCCTTTTTCAAGGGCGAATCTTTCAAAATGTATTGCATCTGTAGCATAGATACGGATACTCACTTCCCTAAAAAATACCCTAGTGAGTGAAGAAAGTCCCAAGTGTAAGTCTTTTTTTTAATTTTTTATTACCTAAACCAAACCAAATCCAATTCTAGACTGGAAGAAAATGGAAAGAAAAAAAAACAAGAAATCGATGGGGGAAAATTCGACCAAAACGGAAGGGGGCATATGAAACGTCAAAGTTAACAACGGGAGATCGGGATGAGCGAAACGAAACGTAAGGGAAAACTGGGCAATCTCAGATTGTGGTTATCCCTTGATGTTAGTTCACACACAAAATCCCGCATAACAAAAACATACCCTCCTCCATATTAATTATATCCTCATCGACACCCGAAAAAAATACCTAACAAAGGTCCAAGCAAGAAGAAAGGAAGGAAAGAAACCCGCCCTCTCCTCCAGAAAAGACCATTGCGAATAAAAGAAAAAGTAGAAAGCCCTTTTGTTTGTTTATTCAAATTTTTTTTGTAAAAACAAAAACAAAAAATCAAAAACAAAAAACAAAAAAGCGAGTCTGCCTGAAAAAAGTCTGCTGAAATATGTTGATTAGAAAATAAGTATTATTAAAGATTTGTTTAAAGAAAAAAATAAAAACTAGAGAAAAGCCAGAATGGTAAAAATTGATTTTCCATATAGATAATTCATATATTGGTATTGTTGGTGGTATTTCCACTATTTAGTAATGAAAGATAAACCTACAATCGAAAAATTGTGGGAGTATTTCGCTTATTGATTAGTTGAAAAACCATCACTTTTTAAATCAAAATTTCCAAAATGCTTTCCCCAATTTTCATAGATTTAAAATCATCAATAAGGAACTTACAACAACAAAGCGGCAGCACCGGCGACCAAAGCACCAGCAGCTGGGAAAGCCTTAGCAGCAGCACCAGTGTACTCAGATTGAGATTGGGTGGTGGTTGGCTTTGGAGCTGGAGAAACGGTGGTGTTCTTTGGGACACCAGCTTCAGTGGTGGCGGTTAGTGGGCACCAGGTGGTGTATTCAGTGATGACGTCGTTGACGGTGACGGTAGCAGTAGAGACCAAAGCTGGGGAAACGGATTCGTGGCACTTGTCTTCGGAACAAGAAGTGATAGTGACCAAGGTGGTAGCGTTTTCAGTAGCAGTGGCAGTGGTGATGTTTTGAGCGGAGGCAACGGCGGCGACAGCAGCGAAAGTGGCGACAGTAGAGAATTGCATTTTTGATTTGTGTTTAAGCGAGTGACTGAAGAATATTATTCTATGGTTTTTTAAGTCTAAAATGAATAATATAATAATTATAATAAAAGAGTTAAGGAGAAGGAAGAATAGGTTTTCAAAATTCTGAAACGTACCCCCTGTATATATACTCAAAAAAAAAATTTCTCGACCATCTGGTAATCTATCGCCACCACCCACAGGTCTCCTTTTTCGTTTCGTTCCGTTTCTGAAAAAGATCTCTAGCAACAACAACTAGAAAAAAAAACACTATCTAAAAAAAGTTATTTCTGGTGGCATCTTTTCTAAATTTGTCAAAAAATCCCACCCGCCCTAGAAAACACGCACGGCCGCGAGATTTCCAAATTGGTATTGCATAAAGAAAGAAAAATGTTGTTTTTTTTCTTCACAGTTTTCACCGTTTCCCAACTGCCCAATTAGAAAAAACAAAAACAACTTGCTTTGCACGCCGTGGTCTGCGTGTCCACCAAAAATAATACGTCTTATTTTTTTTTATTTTTTATTTTTTGTAGTTTTTCGTCATTTCATAAATTTTGCTTTTTTTCTTTTGCTCTTGTGCACAAGAAGAAATGCCTTAGAAACTGCGTACAAATTCAGTATACAACTTTACATGCTTTTACCACAAATACCAGAAATCTCGCAGGATTTAACAACACTCTCGAAAGTCCATTCACACTGCGTGGTTTTCCGAGGAGAAAACATTTCCAACTGCATTTACCAGTGGGTTTTTTTTTTTTTTTTTACTATTGTTGTTGTTCCCTTTTGGCTTACATTTTTACATATTGCATACTTAGTTAGTTACTACTAATGGCGGTGGTAGCGGTGGTAGCCAGCTGAACAAGACTGTTTTTCTAGCTAGGTCCGTGTGTGTTGCCTGTTGCTTGGTGCAGAAACCAGTGTTTTTCGGTGTGGCGGGGGCAGGAAAAGGAGAAAAAGAGGTTCGCGTGCCGTGTACTGTATTGTTTTGTTTTGTCCTGTTTTGTTAATTTTAGAGTAGGTTAGTTAAGTTAAGTTTTTAGTTTTAGTGCTTGTTGTTATCGGTTAGCAGGGCTAGCGACCCATCCACTGCAAGGTTTCTTACCAGCTAAAGAAAACTTGGTGGCATACCCTATGGGTAAGGAAGGCCCTATTTTGCAAGCTACGACGATAAGGAGGATCGTGGTTTCTCTGTAATTGCAATTCGCATATTCTTGGTTTTAGGACCCACGATCCTCAAATGGAGTAATATGGTCCCATCCCATAATCAAAATAAAATAAAATAAAAAAAATTACACGGCACGGTACGGCGGCGGTTTGCCTGTGAGTGCAATATGTTGTTTCTACTTCTGCTTGCTCTATGCCCTTGACGTAAACTATGTAGATGATACTTTTCTCCACACATTGCGTGCACTCAGTCAGTCAGTCAATCAATCAATCAATATAATTCTCTCGCTTTCCTGGTTCACGCAGCTAGGGGTTCCTGTGTGTTTTTTCCTCCGGTCGTAGCTTTGTTTGTTTACAAAACTTCTATTTTTAAGGTCGCGAATAAGGCTAGAACAAATTTTTGTAGGCCGAAGTCAGACCCAAGACCCAAGACCGAAAGTATATCGAAGGTCGAGAGAACAAAACGGGACTAATGAGGGTGTGTGTGTTCTGTGGAATATGCTCCTTGGGCCCGCTGTGATGGCGTTTGTGTAATTTGTTTGTTTGTATTGTACGGCGCGCGAACCGTGGTATGTGTGCCGTACTAGCCGTGCGAGCAATGTAACTGGCCTAGTTAGTGTAGTAGTACATAGCGCAGTTATGACCTCTCGTCCTCTACTTGGCGTTGATATCAAGTGGAGTGGGTTGGGTCCCTTTTCAGGGGTTACCCCAAGCAACGTCGGTTATGTTGGTGTCATTTGCGGCCCAGAGGCCAGGAGGTCTAGTGGCAGATCTGTGCGAGACCACGAGGACCCCCTCCCCTTTCTGCTTCCCAAATTCTCTAGCCTACCACTTTGTGCCATCCATCGCGACATCACGCCTAGTTTATGCAATGCCTTAGTCATTTGGCAGCGTTTACAACGTTTACAACGTTTACAAAGGGGGGGATCATGGTCACGTGCATATTAACTAGCTAACACACTAACACACTAACTAACTAACTAACTAGTAACACTTGCTTAACTGGGCCAGCCGGGCCCAGCTGGATCTAGCCAGGCCCAGCCAGGCAACTATGCATGCCTGCGTGTACGTGGAATATTCCGCTCGCTGGTCACCCGCTGGTTAGCGCAGTCACCCCTTTCAGGGATCGATGATCTCTGCCCTCTCTTTTTTTTTTTTTTTTTTTCCTCTCTCTTTTTTCGTTTTTTTCTGTTTACATTTTTTACAAGATACGTAAACATAGTTGGAAGAAGTAACTGTCCAGATTCATTCATTCTTTCTGATCTAGAAAGTCACTTTGAAGATCGTAAAGTGATGATTGTTGATTAGCAAGGATATGTGGAAAAGCGTGGAAAAGCTAGGAAACGTGCAAGATATAGAGATAGATAGAGTCGATACATACGGTCTACCACCACACAGGAACAGATAACGCAAACAGAGAGAGAGAGAGAGATTAACTCTTCTCTCCAAGGGGAAAGAGTGTACAGGTCTAGCCCTTCTCTTCCCTCTTCCCTCTTCCCATTGTGTTCTGGCACAGCCGTAGCACTTTGCTGCTTGTACTATGCTGAGAAGGGTAACACAATGGCAACCAAGAAGAAGACCCTTTCTGGCACGTGATGTCGCTATCTGGATATTCAATGTATGTATAAAAAGTTACCCGGATACCGGATGGTTAAGAAAGAAACAAAATATTCGGGTATCCGGGTATCCGGGTAACGCTGGCTCGAGGAGCCATCTCCATCCTATGTGTCTGTTATACACATACCTACACACTCACTGCTGTATTAGTCGTAGTCGGAGTCGGCTTTGGCCGTGGCTTCGGCTAAGAGCTAGCTGTCTGCTGGCTGCTGTCTGCCCTTAAACGACGACAAAATAGGGTCTCTGGGACTGACTGGCTCCAGGAATCCCCATCTTCTGTCCTGTTGTTCTCACCAATCATAACAAGATCTTGAGGCGCGCCGCGCCGCCTTGTCTGTTATACAGCCAGCCAGCTAGAGCTAGCTAGAGCTAGCTAGAGAGAGCCTGGCTGGTTGTTGGTTCTTGTTGTGTTACCCGCACCTCCCAAAAAAAAAATGGCCCTCTGCAGAAAAATTCTTAAAACTGAAAATAGAATACAACATGTAATTCGTAATAAGATTTAGTTCTATGTCTATATGTGTGTAAAACAAGCGAACTAGGGATTTGACAGGCAGTTTCTTTCGGCTGGTAAGTGATTGAGAGAGTGTTTAATACTGGTAAGGTACGAAAAGAATAGATTACTCTTGGATCGCATTTCGAAGCCCTGCATCCCCGAACTTTCTTCGAAATAATAGAGTCGTTCCTTTCTCAGAGTACACTCTAATAGTAATACTAATAACAATAACAACAATAATAGTAATAAGAAGAAGAAGAATAACCAATACGTAATAGTACCATTTTATCCGCCATGTCTAATGAAGAGTTTATTAGAACCCAGATTTTTGGTACGGTTTTTGAAATCACAAACCGGTACACGAACTTGAATCCTGTAGGTATGGGTGCCTTTGGTTTGGTTTGTTCGGCCACGGATACGCTAACCAACCAGCCTGTGGCTATCAAGAAGATCATGAAACCGTTTTCTACGTCTGTGCTGGCCAAGAGAACCTACAGGGAGCTCAAATTGTTGAAGCACTTGAGACACGAAAACTTGATATGCTTGGAAGACATCTTCTTATCTCCATTGGAAGACATTTACTTTGTCACGGAGTTGCAAGGGACAGATCTCCATAGATTACTACAGACTCGTCCTTTGGAAAAACAGTTTGTGCAGTATTTCCTATACCAGATACTAAGAGGTTTGAAGTACGTTCATTCAGCAGGTGTTATTCACAGAGATTTGAAGCCCTCTAACATTTTAATCAACGAAAACTGCGACCTAAAAATCTGTGATTTCGGTCTTGCTAGAATTCAGGATCCTCAAATGACCGGGTACGTGTCCACTCGTTACTATAGAGCCCCAGAAATTATGCTTACTTGGCAGAAGTATAACGTCGAAGTCGACATTTGGTCTGCTGGTTGTATCTTTGCTGAGATGATCGAGGGTAAGCCTTTGTTCCCAGGTAAGGATCACGTCCACCAATTCTCCATCATCACCGACTTGCTAGGTTCACCTCCTAAAGACGTTATAGACACCATTTGCTCGGAAAACACCCTTAAATTCGTCACCTCGCTACCTCATAGA
The DNA here is from genome assembly GCF_001417885.1 of Kluyveromyces marxianus DMKU3-1042. Classification (NCBI taxonomy): domain Eukaryota; kingdom Fungi; phylum Ascomycota; class Saccharomycetes; order Saccharomycetales; family Saccharomycetaceae; genus Kluyveromyces; species Kluyveromyces marxianus. The sequence continues at coordinate 414,228 of NC_036028.1, forward strand.
GACCCAGTACCATTCAGCACCAGATTCCAGAATCTAGAACCAGAGGCTATCGACCTCCTCGAGAAAATGCTAGTTTTCGATCCAAAGAAGAGAATCACAGCGGCAGACGCTTTGGCACACCCTTACCTTTCTCCGTACCACGACCCAACAGACGAACCTATCGCCGAGGCTAAGTTCGATTGGAATTTCAACGATGCTGACTTGCCTGTCGATACCTGGCGTGTAATGATGTACTCCGAAATCTTGGACTTCCATCAAATCGGAGATCCACAAATTAATACTAATGCTACCTTCGATGACCAGGTAGCAGCTGCTACTGCCGCCGCCGCGGAGGCTGCCACTAAGCAACAACAACAGCAGCAACCTCAGTCGCAAACTCAGTCACAGGCTCAAACACAGCAGCAGCAGCAACAGCAACAGCAGCAGCAACAACAACAACAACAAACGCTCACACAGGCTCAAGCTCCTCAAGTCCAGGTGTCTCCAGGGGAGCTCGCCGTCCCATCAAATGCCAATTCGCACTCAAACTCAAACCATTCATTCTCTATCGGACCTGACCCTGCAAACGAAACACTGACAAATCTTGCTAACCAAGCAGATCAATATGTAACCAAATTCGAATAGTTCAAATTTGTAAAATACAAAACTATCGTTGCTATTCGGTATCTCATTGTTCTATATCAAATTACACCTTTGAATTGAAATAGACTCTGTATAGAGACTCCTTCCTTTTCCTCCCACTCCAACCATATCTTGCCTCCTTCTTCTTCTAAGGCGAATCCAGCATTAGCTGAATATTGCTAAGACTGTCATAATTACAAATGGATTCATTGAAGTAAGAATTTAAATTTACTTGAACCAACGATATACTTATAAATGATTAGTTATAAAACAACATAACATTCTTAGCTCCTAGTAAGAACCGCTGAACCATTCGTCTCTTTATTCAGCTAATCCAGCTTCAACACAAAGAGAGTAAAAGATAGAATCCTTCTTATTCAACAAGTTTGCTGGAGTGTCGAATTCTGTAACTCTACCCTTATCTAAAACTATAATTCTATCACTGTCCATAATAGTGTTTATTCTGTGAGCAATTGTCAAAATTGTTCTTTCCTTGAAGGCTTCTCTAATTGTCTTTTGAATCAATTGATCGGTTTCAACATCTACCGCAGCTGTGGCTTCATCCAATACTAAAATCTTACTCGAGATTAGTAATGCACGAGCTAGACACATAAGTTGTCTTTGCCCTACACTCAAATTGCCACCTCCCTCTGATAGCATTGTCTCCAATCCATCTGGTCCCATATTCTTAACATGATTCTTCAAATGTGATAGCTCAAGAGCGTCCCAAATCTGTTCGTCAGTATACTGCTTACTTGGATCAATATTCTCCCTTATAGTACCTTCAAAAATCTGAGAATCCTGAGGGATGATCGATAATCTATGTCTTAAGTCTGCCAAGCCAATAGAATCAATAGGGATACCATCAATGATTATATGACCAGAAGCCGCCTCAATGATTCTGAACAAAGCAAGGGTTAATGATGACTTACCAGCACCCGTCCGACCAACGATACCAATTTTTTCTTTTGGTAAAATATGCAAATTGATATCCTTCAATATCAATTCTAACTCTGGTCTGTAACGTGTGCTATAATTCACAAATTTAACATCACCCTTTTCTGGCCACGAAGCTGGAGGTCTATGATCTTCAATAATGTAAGGAGCCTCACTCTTCAATTCCGCATATTCCTTTATTCTTTCAACACTGACGATATTAGTCTCAACTTCAACAGTCATTCTAACAATCCAATTCAAAGATTGTGTTATTTGCAAAGCGAAACTTAAAGACAAACCTATCATACCAGCCGTTAATGTCCCATTACCAAGTCTAATGACAGCTAACATAGAGGATCCTAGAATGATGATAGAACCGATAAATTCAAGTCTAAAGGCTAACCAACGATTGGCATTGACACTTGGATAAAAGGCGCTCATATTATTATCGACCCTTGTCTGATTAATATGGACAAATCTGGTTTGCTGAGAGTAACCTCTAATTGTTGTGAGCCCTCCTAATGTTTCTTGGAAGTGGGCATAGATAGGTGATCTGGTAACAGAATCGAGACGACGCAACTCTCTCGAAGTTCTTAGGTAGTACTGTTGGTAGTAAATATACAACACACTCAAAGGCAAGATTATGAAAATGAATTGCCAAGTTGCCATACAAATAACTATGATGGTGAAAGAAACCTTGACAACATTTGCGAAAAATTGAGAGAATGTCCTACCTAGCACTTCATCGACTTTGTAAATATCATTCGAGAATCTATTCAAAATTCTACCAATAGGAGTTGTTTCGAAGAATGACATAGGAGCTTTCAACACACTAGTGGCCATAGCATCATGTAGATAACGAGAGCCATGAATAGTACAGAATACCCACAAAACAATAGTCTGAATTAAAGTAGCAAGAGCAGATCCTACACCCAAAGCAAAGTAAATCAACAAATATCTAGCAGCGTGTGGATTGTATCCCTCACCAGTGTTAACCTCAGACCAGTGTTTCAACCAAAAGTTACCGAGAACCGACAATAACATTGAAAGAACAATGAAAAACAAGAAGACACAGACACTGCGTGGGTTACAAGCCCGAGCGTATTCCATATATATATCCCATTTGACTTTTCCTTGTTCTCTATGTTCCCGTCTTGCAATGTTTTCATCATCGTCAAACCCAATAGAACCAAGTGTTGCCATCGAAGCTCTTCTTAACGACTTCAATTCTTCTGCTTCTGTTAAATTTTCTGTATCTAATTGACTCACATCAATAGAAACATCGGATACCTTCGAGTCAGAGGATGATCCCAAATCACTAGTAGCTAACTTTGTCAAGGAAGTAGTAGATTGGGAAGGTGTTGCTTTTCCTTTCTTACCAAACTCGCTGATGAGCTTGGATAGAGGTGAGTCTGTAGTATTGTTGGTCTCTTCATAGGTTCCCTGCTGAATGATTTCACCGTTTTCCATCAAGGTGATGGAATCTGCAATTGAGAGAACACTGATCTTGTTTGTAGCCAACACTTTAGTTTTAGAATGCAATAACCCATGTGGACCTAACACATGTTCTATTAAATGCTTCGCAACATGTTCGTCAACGGCAGCTAATGGATCATCGAGAAGGTAGGTGTCTGCACGAGCATATACTGCACGAGCTAAAGATAATCTAGCTTTTTGACCACCTGATAAAGATATACCCTTTTCACCAACCAATGTTTGATCACCATCTGGTAACATAGATAGATCAATAGCCAAAGCACAAGCTTTGATGGTTAGTTCATAAAATTCTGGATCATACTTATGACCAAAGATAATATTGTCTTTAACAGTTCCATTCATAATCCATGCGACTTGGGAGACATAAGCAACGCTACCATGAACAGCGGCATATCCCTTCACTCTAATCAAATCACCTAATAAACTTTGTATTAAAGCACTTTTACCACTTCCAACTTTTCCAACAATACATGTAAGTTCACCTTTCTTCGCAGAGAAGTTGATGTTCTTTAATGCCACCTTGTACTCTGGCTTACGTTGCCATAAGAATGTAGCGTCAGATACTTTTACACCTTCATCACCGATATTATTTACCTTTGGTTCCCTATGAACGGCATCAGTTTGCAACTCTTCATTAGTTAGGAATGCGTACAATCTGTTAACAGAAACAGACGCCTCGATGAAAGAGGAGATGGCGTTAGGCACAACCGCAAGAGGGAATGACAAAAGATTAAATAGAGTCAATGCCGGAAACACAAGGTCGGTAGATAGTGGCCTATCTTCGGTAAACACAAAAACAGCAAATGTGGAACATGACACCAAAAATGGAACAATATTGAATTGGAAACTAGCCAACGCTAAAGTACAACCCATTTTTTTCAAATTCTTTAGCTCCTTATCGTTTCTGACATGATCTAATTTAGCCTTGTAAGGAATCTCCCATCCGTAAACTTTCAAAGATTTTATGTTATTTAAAATTTCAGATGTTACTCTAGTTCTTTCATCCTTATTCTTCATTTGAATCTTTTGGAGCTTCTTTTGAATTCTGACAATTACAGAATTAATCGGGATCATTATAATCATAATTATAACACCAACCCACATACATGGCCCTAAAAGTTTGTATAAAGAAACCAAACATAGAATGATTTGGAAAGGACCTGACCATATAATTTGTCCCCATTGAGTCAAATCTTGCAATCTTTGAACATCAACACTCATCAAGTTAACTATATCACCAGTCGATGACGAGGCTGAAGCTTCGCTTGATAGGACTAACGCTTTTTGATAGATAACGGATGTCATACCGCTCTTAATATGCATACCTGTGTCAAATGCATTTAGGAAGTATTGATGTAAAATAGAGGTTTGAACCACACTAACCACAAACATAGCAATTGACAACATAACACCTCTGACTAATGGTAATTGAGGTTCTGGAGTAGAAGTGTAGTCTGAGACAAACTTAATCAAAATTCTTAGCAATTGAGGCTGGGTGAATTGTAAAATATCATAGGCAACTTTGAAAATACCACCTAATAAAATCTTTCCACCAAAGGTACTTAACAAGGCCCATGCTAAAGATGGATTGGCCTTGTGTTTTAGTTGATATTGCCAACGTTCAGAAAACTTATGCGAGATTTCTTTAGCACCAAAACTCTTCGGTAATTTATACAAATCTTGCTCTGTGAGATATTTCTTGTAACCAGTCTTCATCAATTCGGTCATCCAGCTGAAACTTAGTCTCTGAAAGATATGAGAGTTATCTACAGGATTTCTCTTTTGCTTTGAATAAGATTCAATGACTCTCTGGTACGATGGTAAAGGCTTTTCAAAACCTGCTTCAAGTATCAAAATCATGAACGCGGATATAGTTTGAAATATCGTCAAGATATAAACACTATAAGAGACTGGCCATTCATGATTCAAGTTATAAGCATGCCTTATACTGAAATTCACCCACTTAGAGCCCTGGAAAAGCGTCTCAAATAACCAGTAGAAAAGCACAATACCATTTGATATGCGCGACCTATGATACTCAACCCAGTGGAGCATTAAGGCCACAAAGATCGACATAAGCGTGAGAGTATACTGCGATGTCAAGGCAATACTTTCATGCTTTTCACTCGAGTAATAGGCAGCCATTGAAGTAAACAAGAGGAAACACCCTACTAGAGTAATTCTTGAGAACAATAACCAATCGCGCCTATATTTAATCCCGGGATGCTCCTTTTTGCTCAATTTAACTACCTGGTATGTACCAAATATTAGCATGAACAAAGCAGCAAAGTTTAAAAGCACGCCATCAATAAAGCAGACCGTAAAGTCGCCATAATACGATATTGGCCCAAACCCTTCTTTGTCACGACATAACCAACACTCTGTAGTGTTTCGCGAAGCAAATGCTATCAAAGCTGCTCTTTCAGACTGACCCATTTTACTAAGCCAACGAGAAGAGTTTAATGCGCACGTACTTGTGTTATTTATGGTATCGTTACTTCCAATTAGACTTTCACGTCTTTTGCTGATGAGTTAGTTGAAATACATTATGCTGCCAAAACCTTTTTTTTTTTTTATGTATTATATATTATATATTTTATGTATATTTTACCTGTTAATTTCGGACGATGATGGCTTACAAATATTGAAAGGACACGCACCATCCATGTTGCAGTAGCAAAAGGGCACAACCAGCTTTTCTGTCATGTTATCGTAAATGTTCCAATTTGCTTAACATGATGTGGAATGTCTAGAGATACGGAACCTCAAATCGATATGCAGTTGCCCTTTTTAGTTCTTTTATTTCATGGGTGTCGCTGTCTTGTCTACCTATCGAAACTGGCGTTTCTTCGGAGTTCTAGCGTTGGTGGAACGGCTAAGCATTTATGTGTCATGTGTATGAATGGTTCGTGTATATATACAAACGAAACGTTGTTTCAACAACAAGTTGGTTTCGTGGTCTAGTCGGTTATGGCATCTGCTTAACACGCAGAACGTCCCCAGTTCGATCCTGGGCGAAATCATTTGTTTTTTTAATTTTTTTTGGATTTCGGATCTCATCGCATTTGTTTTTCTTTTCAATAACAAAACATTAAAGTGTAATAGTAAATCACGAATCGTGAATCGTGAAGGAATGTAACAATTATACATAACTTAACCCTTTACAATTAATGGTTTGTGTAACCAAAAAAGACGGGAGAGGAATAGTTTGTTTGTAACAATACTCCCGTATCCGAGAACTTTCTTTTGTTGATCTTTTTGCGCTTTTGCTTTCATAATTACTCGTGGCAAAGGTTATCGTGAACTTAATTGTTTTCATTGAGCATGTCTTCGTTTCAGCTTACAGAGTACCTATCGTCATTTCAGCATACTGATAAATCTACTTACAAGGAGCTACCGACGCCTGGCGCAAAACTAAATCATATCACGGATACCCTAGCTTTAAACTCTGAGTATGAATTATCTGATGATACATTTGAGGTGTTGGTTGACTTAGCTCATTCTTATTTCCATTTGAGCTATAATGTCAAGCAACAGCTTATTTACTTGGTCTCTTCCTGTTTATCAAACCTTTCTACACTAATTCATTCCAACTACCAAGTGGATGAGGATACCCTTCAATCATGGAAAATTAATTTACAGAAATGGGGGTACCTTGTGCATGTACTATTAGTTTTCATGCAAGACGACCTTTTGAATAGCCCTCATCAACAACAACAACAGCAGAAGAAAGAAGAAATAAAATTATATTCCGCTCTACTTGAAATTTTACTACCTAGCATAATCAACTTAGCCAGCATACCGCAACTACCGAAACTTTTTGATACGTTGTTAGAAAGAGATGTGTTCGTGGGTATTTTTCTTAAGCCGCTTTTCACTCTTGTGGAGTGTGAACCTTTGATCAAAATCAACCACGTTAAAACGATGATAATTAAGATTATTGCTATATTTGTGAAGAATGATAACCAGTCACAATTGGTGCAAAATTTCGTTATGGCTAATTTAACATACTTCCCACAACTTACGAACTTCAATGCAGAGCTCTTAACATACATCAACGATGAATTTGATTATCCTCAACTTACTGAAGACATATTAAGGAGTATTAGTGTTAAAGAGTTTAATGCAAAGGATTTGTCCGGTCCAAAATCTATTTCCAACTTTTTGATTAAGATTTCTGAGCTCTCACCAAGAGTGGTGCTTAGACAAATGACGTCGATTATTAGATTATTAAACAACTCTTCCTTTACACTACGTTGTTCTGTCGTTGAAGCTTGCGGAAACATTGCTGTGGATATTTCATCGGACCCTGATCTGTATCAGCATTATAAAGAACAAAACGATACTTTACTTGAGCTATTAGACGAAAGATTCCAAGACTCAAACCCTTATGTTAGATGTAAAGCAATTCAATCATGGATTAAGATATGTGACCTTAAAATAAAATTCAATCATCATAGGCTTCTTGTTACAAAATTAGCAGTACGATCACTACAAGATAAATCTTCCCTAGTGAGAAAAAATGCGGTAAAGTTATTATCCAAGCTTCTTTTCACCCACCCGTATGATCAAATGCATGGCAGTCAGTTAAAGCTTCACGATTGGAAACATCGACTACATAATCTCATGGAACATGATTTTGACGAAGATGACAAGAAGATCAAACTAACCGAGACATATTACAAGGATGCTATCACGTTTATCGAATCATTGCATGATGCTATTGAACATTCTGTACCACTATTATTTTCGCGGAATAAATCTGAGGTGTTAGAAACTATGGATTTCTTAGTTCTATGCGATGCGTTTGATTTGGAACTAAGCTCTTTAGGAATAAAGAAAATGCTTCATTTGGTATGGTTCAAAAACTCCAACGATGAAGGAATCAATATTGCCGATCACTTGGTTACTTGTTATAAACAGCTATTTCTAACTACACCTGACCATTTTAATTACAAAGAAAGGTCTGCATTCATTGCAAAAAACTTAATCAATCTAACTCTAGACGCATCAGTTTCAGATCTTGCCTCTTTGGAGAGGCTTATAGGGCTAATGTATGATAGCAAATTAATTGACTACAATGACATCAACGCTTTATGGATGATATATCAGAGTTTGTTAACGGATGGAAAAATTGGCGGTGCAGAATTCTCTACCTCTGAAATATATGGTGCAATAACTGTGTTAGGTATGCTAGCACTAGCTGACAATGAAGTTGGGTTACGTGGCTTACCACATATATTGAAGGTAGGGTTTGATCATGGGAAGTTACCGATTATAAAAATGACCTGTGTTATATTACAACGAATGGTACCCTCAGAAAACACTGATATTCCTCACCATGAAGAGGTTTTACAAATTTTACACAACTTGGTAATATCATCTACCGATGATCATGAATACTACTCTATGTGTGAACATGCAATAAATGCCATTTTTGAAATTTCAAAGAGGCCAGATATTATTTGCAACCAGATTATCAAAGAAAAGACAATGATAACTTTCGGGGAACTTCGTAACAAAGAAGGAGAAGATTCAACAAATCAAAAGTCATTGGGGTCAAGACTTACTTCGCTCTCTCAATTACTATTTATTGTTGGGCAAGTTTGTATAAAAATTATTATTTTCTTGGAGAAAAGCGAAGCAGAGTTCAAGAAGACCAAGATTCAATACGAAAGTTTGAAATCAGCAACAAATGAAAACACTACAACAGATGCTGACAATTCAATGGCAAACACCTCTGAACAACAAAAAGAATTGGATTTAATTGGAGGAACAAACGAAGATGATTTCTCTGATGCCATTCAATATATCAAAGAGAATGAACTTTTGTTTGGTCCTAACTCATTGTTGGCGAAATATGGTCCTTTAGTAGAAGAGATTGTTACAAACTACGACAAGTTCAATGATAAGTACCTACAAAGAAATGCAGTTCTTTGCTTGACAAAGATGATGTGTGTTTCTTCTAGATTCTGCGAAAAGAACCTTTCGCTACTTATAACGATCATGGAGAGATCCCCAGATCCCATAATTAGATCAAATGCTGTATTAGGTCTTGGCGATATGGCTGTTTGTTTCAATAATCTAATTGATGAGAACACAGATTTCTTGTATCGCCGTTTGCATGATGATAATTTAATGGTCCAGAAGACATGTCTCATGACAGTAACGTTTTTGATATTGGCTGGCCAAGTGAAGATTAAGGGTCAAATTGCTCAAATGGCAGTTTTGCTAGACAACCCAGACCAAAGTATTAGTGATATGTGCAAATTGTTCTTTACTGAGCTATCTACCAAGGATAATGCCATCTACAATGGGTTCATAGATATATTTAGTGGGTTGTCGAGCGACGAAGAGTTACCTAATGATTCCTTCAAGACCATTATAAAATACTTATTGACCTTCATTGACAAGGATCGTCACCAAAAACAACTAAGCGAAAAATTGTTAAGCAGAATATTGAAGGCGGAGACTCAACGCCAATGGGATGACATTGCATTTGTGCTTAACCAGTTGCCTAATAAATCGGAAAAAGTGCAACAAGTCCTGGACGAGGGTTTCAAGCTTGTTAGTGCGAGGGATTGATTGATATACCTCTCTCAAATACATGAAAGGAAGGGTTTCAGTGTTTTTTTTTATTGTAATAAATATAAATATGTAACTTAGTCGAACTAATAAATAAAGAATATATAAATTCTTACTATCTACATGGAACTAGAACCCTACCAAAACAGTTTATCATTATTGCTATCATTAGTGTTATTATTGTTATTATTATTGTTGTCTTTTCTTATTTTTTTCAATGCTTTCCTTCACTTAGCCTTAGTAGGGTTCTCGTTAAATAATTCTTCTAGGGATTCAACGCCATCGCTTGATTTACCCAACGTAAAGTCCAAAGGCAACTGCTTTGAGAATCGTGGGCCGTTGTCTAGGTGATCCTTAACCAACTCAGCTAGACCCTCGATAAAAGTCTCGTTACCATTGAGCGAGTCGCATCTCTTGATCTTATCAGCGTACTTACTTTCTCCGATGATACCTAAATCGACTTCGTGTAAAGTTTCAATATGATCCGAGGTGAATGCAATTGGGACCAGAACGAGGCCAGGCTCCTTTGGTGCCAAGAATTCAGTAATTTGCGCCGTTTGAGCCCCAAGCCATGGCTTTGGACCCACTTGGGATTGCCAGACCAATCTGTATGGGTTCTTGAACTTGAGTTCCTTCATGACATGGTACACAGTAGCACCAACTTCAGCTGGGTATGCGTCACCGGTGTTAACAACATCCATTGGCAAAGAGTGGGCAGAGAACAAGATAGTCACTTTGTCTCTGATTTCTGCTGGGAACTCCTCCAACTTCTTGGTAATATTCTGCGCAAAGGCCTTGACCAACCCGGGTTGAGTGGGCCAACGATCAATGATAGACCACGAAATCTGGCGTTCAGGGTCCTGCTTCTTTATCTGTCTCCACAACTCGTTGATAGACGACCCTGTTGTCGAATACGAGAACTGTGGGTACTGCGAGAAGGCTATAGCTCTGGTCACACCGTCTTTCAACATCTGCTTGTAAGTCTCGTCAGTCATCGGTCTCGCATATCTGAACGCAACGTAGGGCTTGTGAGGAGCCGTTTCTGGATGAGTCTCGTCCAAAATCTTGCACACCTTGGCCGATTGGTACTCCGACCATTTCCTGATAGGAGACCCACCACCAATCTCACGGTACTGCTGCTCAATCTTGGGCGTACGGAACCTAGCTATGTACTTCGCAAGTATGGGCTGGTACTTCTTACTAATCGGAATCAAGTCATAGTCGGAGAACAACTGGTATAGAAAGTCGTATGTCTCAGGCACCGTGGAAGGCCCACCCATATTCATGAAAACCACTGCTGTAGGGCCTTTCTTGCTCGAATAAAACCTAGCTAGGCCTTTAAACACTGGGGCCCTCATAATACTTCCTACTTCACGGCGAATCATTTCTCGTCTGGTCACTTGGTGATGAAGCTCTCTTTCTATCAACCTACTACTAAAATACACTAAACTACACTAGCTTTGCTTTAACTCAATCTTTAACTCATTCTTTTGCTTCGAAGATGGGGCTCTATCATATGCATACATACATACATACATATATATATATACAACAGAACAGAGCAAGACATATTACGAAGCAGCAGCAGCTTCACCATGTGCTACACAAGAGGAATGATGTCACCTAGAAAGCCCAGCGACGTCCCAAACGATGTACCAGCAACGAAAGAATCCTACAGAAGCACATATTCATTAAAGTGTGCTCGATGATCTGCGACCGTTCAGTACAGCAACAATACAATACGAAGTTCGTGCTCTGTGACAACAAATGTGTCATCTTCAACCCAAGCACTACTACGCCTGTGAACCAGTGGCACTCGAGCAGGCGAAGGGGTGGCCATGGGTCCCAAGGGACCCTGGGGCCCCCATACCGATGGCCCAAAAAAGAGAGCCTCGATCTTTTCTGCCCTGTGCTTGCTTACTCATGAAAGCTCTGGGCTAGACACATACTAATACTAATACTAATACTAATACAAACACATATACAAATACATATTTGTATTTGTGTTTGTATATATATATATATATATATATATATGGGCGTGTGTATGTGTGAACCGGAGCAGCACGAGATACTGGACGGTCCAACTCCAGCTCAACAACAGTCTTGCCTCGTACACCGAAAATTCTGTCTTTCCTCAGAAAATTGTTGGAATTCCACTAAGATTCCTATTATCCACTGTACGCTTTTATTATATATATATATATATATATATATATGATAAAAAGGCATTATGCAAAGGCATTATACACACAAGCAAAACAGGAATCTGCAGCGAAGATAGAGTAGGAGTTTCCTGAGAGTAGGTAGGGGCCATTAGAAGCTTATTTAGAAACGAACTACCGACTGTGTTGTGTTTCGGAGATGTACAATCCGATTGATGCGCAGCTGCAGTTGCTTGCAGAGAAATGCGGACTTGATGAGGTTACTTTGAAGCTAGCGATCTGCTTGTTTGCATCATTTCCGCTAAATGGGATCCTCAAGAGACTCCCAGATGAGAGGATCACGTTGAAATGCTATTTTATCATTGCTATTTCGGCGTTTTACATTTTCGGGGTGCTTAATCTGTACGATGGGTTTGTGACTTTGTTCATCAGCACGATGTTTACGTATGTGATAACGAGGTACTACCAGTCGCGGTTCATGCCGTATGTGAATTTTGTGTTTGTGATGGGCCATCTAGCGGTTAACCACATGCATGCGCAGTTTTTTGCGGTGTACGATCCGTCGAAGATCGATATCACTGGGGCACAGATGGTTCTTGTGATGAAGCTAACGTCGTTTGCATGGTCGTATTACGACGGTACGCTAGCGGATCAGAAGACATTGACCGAGTACCAGTTGGCCAGATCGGTGCAGAAGCACCCCAGCGTGCTGAGATTTCTGGCGTACGCGTTCTTCTACCCATCTTTGCTAACGGGCCCCAGTTTCGATTATGCAGATTTCGAGTCCTGGTTGGATTGCGAGATATTCAGGGACTTGCCCGAGTCTAAGAAGCCCAGACGTAAGTGGAAGAAGGACCCAACTATCAGAAGACAGATCCCCAAGAGTTCCGGGGTTGCGATCGTGAAGATTTTGCAAGGTATCTCGTGGCTAGCCATGTCGTTTGTCGCCAAGGACTACTTCTACCCGGAATACCTGTTCACGCCGGAGTTCGCCAACGAAAAGAGCTTCATATACAAGATCCACTACTTGTTCGTCCTAGCGTTTGCGTACAGATTCAAGTACTATGCTGCGTGGACCATCTCCGAAGCCTCTTGCATCGTGTGCGGATTGGGTTACAATGGCTACGATAAGAAGCTCAACAAGATCAAGTGGAACCGTGTGCAGAACATTGATATTTGGAAGTTGGAAATGGCTCAAAACACGCATGAGACTCTCGAGGCCTGGAACATGAACACAAATAAATGGTTGAAGAACTACGTTTACTTGCGTGTCGCCAAGCCCGGCGCCAAGCCTGGCTTCCGCTCCACTTTGTTCACTTTCTTGACATCAGCATTCTGGCATGGTACCAGACCCGGATACTACTTAACTTTTGCTACAGGCGCTTTGTTCCAAACTTGTGGTAAGATCTATAGAAGGAACTACAGGCCAATATTCATGGCCAAGGACGGTAAAACACCCCGGAAGTTTAAATTCATTTACGATATAATCACTTTCTATGTCACCAAGCTAGCGTTCGGTTATCTGGTCCAACCGTTTGTCATCTTGGACCTCGGAAATTCGTTATACGTATGGAAAACCGTCTATTTCTACATTCATATTGGTATATTGGCCACCTTCTTTGTATTTAAGGGTCCATTCAGCAAACAATACGTGAAATGGCTACAATCTTTCCAACCAGTGCAAGTAGAGATGAAAAGAAAGAAGAAGTTGGAGGACGAATTGGCTTCTGGTTCTGGTTCTTTGAGCTCCATTATTGCGCAGAAACAAGCTTTCGAAAAAGCAGAGGCCGAGGCAGAAGCCGAATTCGAACTGGCCATGGATCTCGGTATTCCTTCTGTCGACCTAGACAAGGATCATTTAGATGAGGCAAAGAAAGAGTTGAAAGAATTCAGACGCCAATACGAGGAGTGGAGAAACGAGAAAGGTTTAGAAATTGAGGAAGAAAATTTGCGTAGAGCTTACGATAAATTTACTCAACAATTTTCCTCTGCTAAGAATCAAAAGAGAATGAGTTTCAGTGACTACTCACCAACGCCAATAGAAAAGAAGAAAGATTAGAGCAATTTGAATCAATCGATACCCTCTTTATGATTCTCCCAATGGGTGCTATACACGCTTTTTTTATAGTTTGTTTTAACACTCCTTCTATACACAGCTTTATTATGTACAAACTAATGTTACGACTATCAAATAATATCATAGATTAAAATTCGTCTGGGTTAAATAGATCCAAATCTAGGTCCAGCTCCAGATCGGCATCTCCCTCAGGCTTATCATCCGATTGCTCTTTTCCATTTGCGGCAAACTCATAAGAGCCTCTTCTTTCCTTAGCCACATCCTCTTCCTCCGGCTTAGGAGATCCTTCTGTTTGTTTGTTTGCCTCGTCAATATTCGCATTACCATCATCATCATTATTATCATCGTCCAAGGCTGCACCAAGCAATTCTTTCTTCTTTAACGAGGCCATCGCTAACATTCCCTTCCGCAAGGAGTCCTCTGCTGGCCAGATAAAGTTGTTTGGTCCAACCATAGATTTATCAAATGTAGGTGGGAACCTTGTGAATTTGGCCAACTTCATCGCATAATCGAGTACCACCTTCGAGTGGATTTTTTCTCTTTGCTTTAGCATGGTTTCTTGTTCGAATTCAACCTGTTCCAACATAGGAAGCTCATTGAGCGATTGGAAACAACTGTTCAAATTCTCCAGCATGAATTTGGTCTTTCTACCTATCTCCTTTTGCTCTTCCTCCAACTTATCCAACTCTATTTTAATTTTATAGTACTCATGAAATCCTTCTAGTGTCTTGTAAAGGTTCCGATCACATTCTATTATCTTGGTTATTAGACTCAAATCGGGTTTGAAACTGTCTACACTTTCACTTAACTTCTGTATGGTTTCCTCATATCTCTCTAAATCCTGATATATTCCAACAGATTGCAGCTCTTCACCTATTCGCTCTTGACCAGATACTGGTTGCGTAACAACAGACGTTGAAGAGGCAATTCTCATAGGCGTGCTCATCCCTGATAACCTAATAATAGTTTCAATAATGCTATATCGGATGTACAGCCTTGGTTGACCAAGCTAGTACCCAACCACTGACCTTGTAATTGTTTTGTTTTGTTCTCTTTTCGTTCTTCACTAAGGTATATATTTCAACTTTTTTCAACTATCATCATGACTTTGCTTAAACAGATGAAAGCTCACAATCTATCACCGATCAAAGCACTGACAATATTTGTTTCCATGCGAAGAAAAGAGATGCACCCATTGTAGTCTTTGCATCGTGATTAGCCGGATTTGAGATTGTATAGACATATATAAATATACTTATATACTTCATTATTGATCATTGGTGATCCTCTTCTGTAAATCCAGGGCAATGAGAATAGAGGTCCTCGTCGTTTTTGTACTTGCTCCCGCAGTAGAAACAGTATCGCAGTTCGGCTCTGAGAAATGTGTTTAGCTTTTCGATTTGTTCATCAGTGCTTAATTGGTGAAACATGACTAGTTCATCGTCTTCGGGCATTGCTAGCTCAGATTCAGATTCACTGGAATCAGTGGCCGTTATTTCTTTCAACAATTCTATTGCGTAATCCCGCCATAGTACGTTGAAGTCTCGGGGATCACTTGTCGATGAAAGAAGATCTACATCACCAGTTAATGTGAAAGCTATTTTTTGCATCTGTTTTAATATTCGCTGCTTGTGTTCCATCTTATTTCTTGCGGCAACACGTTCTCTGAAGTGCGTTTCAGCGTTGTCGTTTGTTAGATCACCAGTTCCAGTGGCCTTTTCGTGGCTCTTAATCTTGATACCAACTCTATCAGTCTTAATCTCAATGGGTATCAGACCGCTTGCCTTTTGATCATCTCCAGCTTTGTAGCCCATGCTCTGCATCATTTTCAAGCCCTTCGGTAATAGTTTTGAAAGCGGAACATGCTCAACAGGCTTTGCTAATTTCGTAGAATCTTCTTCACCTTCTATTTCAAACGTAAGGTAATCATCCTCACAATCGCTATCAACTGGGGATTCTTCTAGCTTGGTCTTTTGTCTTTTTGCTTTCACAAATGCCTGGGGTTTAAAGTGGTGGTTATTACTGCTTCCGTCTGATAAATCACCATCAGAGGAAGCACACTCTGTAGAGTCTACTACATCCAGCGGGCTCCTCTTCATTTTAAATGTAAACCGTATGAGTATCAACCTAAGGCCATGTGTCGCAGGCTCTCCCTAGCGTTGGTAGATGTATGTTTTGGTATGTTTTGGTTTGGTCTCCTTCTCATTATAAAAAATCCTACTATAAATGACGTTATACCATAATTATATGTATAATGCTCATCGCATGACTACACTAGATACGTTAGAAAGACGAAGGCAAAAATACAGAGTAAAAAAGAGGATCGGAAGACCAGATGACTAAATTACAGCATCCAGCTGTCTGTAGGTGTCCGTATGTATACTGATTGTGAGTTAAATGTGTTTTGTAAATGGAATTAAAATGAAATGAAATGAAATCCCTTTTTTAAAGATTTCGTTTCGTTTAGATGTATCGGTTTAAAAGTTTTTGGAAGTATTGGTGAAATGATTAGCCAGCCAGGTCTCTCTGAGACACACATACGCACTACTGTTCTTGCTCGAAATCGTTGGTGATTTTAGGGGGCTCAGGTATACCATCCTCTTGCATTTGTTTTTGCAGCACCTCTTCTAGTCCGCTCTTCCAGAGGTCGTGGTTTTCCCCAATGACATACGTCATAGTTTTCCTCATGAACCCATCGGGTCCCAAGTAGTTCAAGTCTTCGATGACATCCTCGATCAAATGCGCCTTCCCAGCAGCAATACCATCACCCAAGCCAGGGTGCTTAATATTTACAATGTGTACGTGGAAATGGTAATAGGAAGGTTGGTAGTGGATGAAGAGCCGGAGCTGATCGGCCCCCACCAAATAGTTGAAACAGCTGGGGACCACGGTTCTGATTTTATTCTTCAACTCGATCAACCACGACTGGTGCTCGGGCTTCAAGTCCCTCATCGAGCGGATATCGTCTCTATTCACAATGGCCACCAAGTACAATGCGTCCATATTAACCCCATCCCATTTCATATCGGGCAACACTACGAACCCGTCGTTGGGCTTCTCGTCGTCGAAATACTTGAAAACAACCCTGTCACTCTCCGCACCATTATACAGTATGTTGTGCACCCACTGGAGTCTCCCGTTGTCGATCATCTGATCGATGTATGGCTGAACAATCCGCTTGTACACCTCAGGCGTTTCCCGCACAATGTGGAACACCTGCTTGTCGTACTTCTCAATGTGAACCCGCGTCGCTGGCCAGATCAAATTGATCTTGGCCGTGGGATTCAACTCCAAGTCCTGCTTCATCACTGACATCCCCCAAAAGTAAATGTCGTTGTTCGCAATCGGCTTCAACGTCTCAATAGAGTTCATGCACGAATATTCAGACTCACATTGGTGCAACGACAAAGTAGACGAGTTCGGATTGTCCACCACCTCGTCAAACTGGAAATGCGTCTTCTCAAGCGTCACAATCGCATCCTTCCCCTGAATAGTTCCCAACAATGAGATCGATTTCGTCTGTGGATTCGAGTTTAGAACCCTGCTAAACTGGAATGCCTTGATTAACGTCTTAAAGCTCACCGAATCTGTCTCAACCATGTTACTTGCGTTTGTATTTGCGTTTGTGTTTGTGTTTGTACTAGTACCTGTATATTTCTATCCACGAATCCTAAAAATTGTACTTTCGAATCACTATACACTGCCTATCCACTGCTTTTCTTTCTCTCTTTACCTTTCGTATCACTATTGCAATGTGCAAAGCTCTATATATACATATATATATATATATACTGATATTTCATTTCTTACGCACTGGCGATAGAACAAGCAAATTCTGGGGACCCTTTTAAGGGAAAAAAAGAAAAGACCGGGTAATGCCACTTTTTTTGTTCCCACTCTGTATGGTATTGTATACGGCATTTCATCGTACATAGGGCAGGGCAAGGCAGGGCAGGGCAAGGGAAAGCAGGGGGTCTGTGTATGTGTGTGTGTGTGTGTGGGTGAAAATGTAGTCATCAGGTAAGCCAGTGCCCGTTGCCAAGACCAAGACCAAGACTTCGCCAGCGTGTTGGGCACAGCAAAACAGAGACCTGTTTTGCTACTACAGCACACAGTGCTGTGCCGTTTGCTAATGCCGTGGCACAGCACCTGGCACGAATTGTCACGTCACGTGACACAAACAAAACAACTGCGGTCACGCGACCTCAAATAGTGGGTAAAAGGTGTAATAATAGTATATACACATACATATATATGATACACGCATGCGCGCATCGGAGGACCGCCTGGGGCCACAGTGTCTACCTCAAAAAGACCCACCATAGCAGAAACACGAAGAAGAAGGCCAATATGGCGATGGGTGCGTACTGGCTCATCAAGAGGTCGAAGTTGATCTTCTGCGCAGATGTCCTGTACTTCTTCGCATCCTGTCTGAGCGACGCACTCATGTCGCTCATCTTGTCCAAGGAATCACCACGGTATAGCAAATCCTCGATGTTCTTCGTCATGATCTGCTTCACGCCCTTCAAATCTTGGTTCAATTGGTCCAGATTGCCCTGCACCCTTCTGTCGTTGTACACCTTCTTCGTCTTTTGCAAAAACCCATCGAAAGACACAAACTCATACGGCCTCACGTTAGACTTCGATAGCTGCGCCCCGTAACTGTGCTCGAACTCTTGTTGCACATCCGCTAGGTACGAGAACGCAAGGTTCCGAGGATAGTTCCGCTCCACAACAGCAATATAAACAACAGAATCCTGTCTGATGTAGTGGATATCAAAGTCTCCACTCTCCATAGTCGCCTCGTTCGCAGAAGATGGCGTGAAACGTGATATAAGTATCTTTACCTTTTTCTTTTGTTCTTGTAAACTGGGATCGGTGTCATCGTCCACAGATGCACACAATGGTAGTCCATCGTCGCGGAAAATTAGAGTAGATCTAATCATATTGCACAAACAATAAATATATATTCACACTTCAGTCACCACCCAGTCCAGTCTCCAACTAAACTGAAACGGACTCTGTATTCCAGTTCTTCTTCTGTTTTTTTTTCGCGTGCCAAGTGTAGAGAGAGTTCTTATATATAAATTTGGCAGGATGTTGAAAGCTTTAGATTCTTCAACAAAATAATTCATGCCAGTCCAGCCAACCAGATGGAAGAGAGAAAGAAAACGGACGGCAATTGCAACCTATAAAGGCATTGAATGGCATACGTGGAAATTTGCTAGGGCGTACCGTGGCACGACCCGGTGTACACCCAATTCCATCTTAAATACGTCTGTAATTGCACGTTTAGTCTGCTCATCTAGTGTATAAACTTACTTAGAAAACTTGATTACCCTACATCTACAAACAATAAGGTACCCCACCATATGGGCAGATTGAATAATTATATAAAGATTGAAGTACCGTGACATCCACAAATCAGCTCGAAAGGAATTTTACCCCTCGGCTACCCAGTTTTTATGGAAATACTCTGGTCTGGCGCTTTGATCTTGTTAGCCTGCAAGAGAAACTACTGCAGTAGGTAACATTATACAGCGCAGAGCGACAAGCTAAATGGCATTCAAAAAGACAGAAACAGCAAGAGTTGGGCGAGAAAACCAGCTCTACTCTGCGGTAACTGGCGCTAGACTGGTGGCAGGATGCATTATCCTGGATGAAACACGCACCAAGGTGCTAATGGTGCAGTCGTCTGCCCACAAGAAGCGCTGGGTGCTTCCCAAGGGCGGAATTGAAAGCGATGAGCGTGACTTTGAGTCGGCTGCGAGAAGAGAGACCTGGGAAGAGGCAGGTGCTACCGGAGATATAGTCAAGGCGTTGGGGTCAATTGAAGACATGAGACCTCCTAAAAACTGGAATCCTGACATCAGCTCGTTTGAGTCTTCAACAGACGAGCAGGTCAATAAATGGCCTCCCAGATCCGAGTTCCACTTCTTCGAAATGGTCAATGCGAAACTGGAGTCCGAGTACCCGGAGTGCAAGACCAGAAACAGGAAGTGGTTCACTTACCAAGAGGCCAAGGACAACCTCTTGCATGCCAAGAGGCCAGAGCTACTCGAGGCCCTGAATAGAAGCAGTATCAAGAAAGATTAATAAAAACGGTATACAAACAAAGAAAATATTATGTAAACGCATTTACACAGACTATTTCCCTCCGAAAAAGCCAGACATCATATCCTGGAGGAAGTTGATGGGCTTCTCCACCTTAATACCGAAGTATTCTTGTCCCAAATATTGTAGTTCGGAATTGTACTTGTGGGCCAAGGATGGATACTGGGACTTCAAGTTGCCAAACAGAACCCGTTCCTTTGTTTGACATGCAATTATTAGTAGCTGTAGGAAGTTCAATGACTCGTTCGACGAGAATACCTTTAGTTTATAAGGACCCTTCTCTGTGCTTTCAAATTCAGCTCCAGTACGATCTATAAACCTGGTCAAAAGCTCGTTCAAACCTTCTAACGCATACTCGATGTTGCTGATGAACAAGTAGTTGAACACTAATCTCGAAGCAAAATCGGCAAAGTTGGAAGCATCCTCCCCGGATTGTTCAAACCAGTCCCAAAGAAGATCTACGTAGTGTCTCATAGATTCACCCGTCCCCAAGACAAGATACCTCTCCGCCTCGTATGTATATCCGCCTTCCAACAATTTCATGGCAATTGCAGAATGCAAGTATGGATCCCCAAACTTATAATCGCTATGCTTCACAGACCAATTGTTCATACCAGTAACCAAATCCTTCAAAGTAGGCTCGTCTTTGTCTACAAGCACCAAGAGTTGGATTAGTCTCGAGACAGAAGCATCATCACACTTTACAGATGCCAAATCGTACACCTCTAGCAAGTAAAATATTAAATCAGTACCCGATCCACCTTGTTTAGACTTCAAAAACGCACCAGCTGCATGAGCTATCAAGTCAATCGACTCATCGTACTTTTTGGCTCTAATGTACCGGTTAGCAATAGTCCGAAGAGTTTGGTGCGCCTCGTAATAATCACCGGCTTCAATTCTCGAATTGAATCTTTGTAAGGTTCTTTGCAACTTATCGCTCATTTCTAACTGTTAAAACCACACTTTATATGAGATAATTCCACTGGCTACGCAAGTAACTTTGTATCGTAAAACTCTAACAGCCCACCTAATTACAAAGCCTACCGTTCAACTGCTGCAATACTCCAATTATCTGTTCTCAACAATGTTGCTCGTACAATGGTCAAAATACTCGTGGCGAATATATCAGAAAACAGGTTACAGTAATATATATTTAATAAACTTGTTAAATTCAACAATAAATAAAGATCAACAAGAAACAAACTTGGAAAGAAGAATTATAAGTCTACATAGGGCGCCCACTAGCACACCTAAGGAAGGGAATACTTAACTATAGGTTATTAGTAATTGTTGCTGTAGCGATGAGCGAACATAAAGAGGCTATTCAGCTCATCAATGAAGACAAAGAGTTCAATGGTGGAACTCTGGACTATTTTAGCGAGTGTGTTGGGGATAAGAATGTGGGGACAGGATACCATGTGATATCTGTTTTCGGATCCCAATCTAGTGGGAAGTCTACACTTTTAAACAAGCTCTTTAGGACTAAATTTGATACAATGGATGCACAAGTAAAGCGTCAACAAACTACAAAGGGTATTTGGTTATCACACTCTTCTTATGTTTACAACTCATTAGGCGAGGAAGCAAGCTCCGATGAAACTCCTGACTTCTTCGTTCTTGATGTCGAGGGTTCTGATGGTGCTGAACGTGGTGAGGATCAAGACTTCGAGAGAAAGGCTGCATTGTTTGCTCTTTCTGTGTCCGAAGTGCTTATTGTGAACATGTGGGAAAACCAGGTTGGTCTATACCAAGGTAACAACATGGGTCTATTGAAGACGGTATTTGAAGTGAATTTGTCACTTTTCGGGAAGAGTGAGAAACGTCACAAGGTGGCGCTTTTGTTTGTAATCAGAGATTTCACGGGCCAAACACCATTGGAAAGCTTAGAAACTAGTTTGGTTATTGAGTTAGAGAAAATGTGGTCTCAATTAAGTAAACCAAAAGGATGTGAGGAAACGTCATTCCATGACTTCTTTGTCCCTAGCTTCTTTGGAATGGGCCACAAAGTTTTCCAGCCTGAACAATTCGATAATGACGTGAAAGCTCTGGGTGATATGTTTGTTGACAAAAAAATGCAATTCTTTAAGGACGAGTATCACACTCATCTACCGCTGGAAGCATGGTCTCTCTATGCAGAAAACTGTTGGGAACAGATTGAACATAATAAAGACTTGGATTTGCCCACGCAACAGGTGCTCGTAGCAAGGTTCAAGACCGACGAAATTGCAACAGCTGCTTACAACACCTTTTTAGCATCGTTCAACTCTGATATTGACGGTAAATATTCAACCATGAGTAGCGAAGAGCTTGCATCTGCCTTGAAGCACCTCAAATCCACATGTTTGGATGAGAATTATGACCCTTCGGCTTCACGTTACGCTAAAACCGTTTATGCAGAACGTAGAATTGAATTATCAAATCAATTGGACTCGAAGATTAACGAAACCATAGAAAATTGTCTTGCTATTACAACCAAACAACTTCTAGATCAGTTCCACAAGGAT
Source organism: Kluyveromyces marxianus DMKU3-1042 (assembly GCF_001417885.1). Classification (NCBI taxonomy): domain Eukaryota; kingdom Fungi; phylum Ascomycota; class Saccharomycetes; order Saccharomycetales; family Saccharomycetaceae; genus Kluyveromyces; species Kluyveromyces marxianus. The sequence goes on from NC_036028.1 coordinate 436,727, forward strand.
GTGAAGGACAAATCGGTGAAATTGTCATTCAAGAAGAAGATAGAATCTGCTCATGAGAAAGCTTTAAAAGGTTTTAAAGATTATACATCTCCCTTCGCGAAATATGGATTCGTTGCTAATTTGGAGGATCAAATCTCAAACTTTGAGACCCGTATAAGTACCGAAACTGAAGAACTACAAGAACGTGAGCTTGATGCCATTGTTGGAAGATTCAATAAAGGGTTATCGAACAAGTTAAAGGAGTCTATATTACGCCTTTTATCTAAGCCAACAACTAACATATGGGTGGACATAATGAAAGAATTCAATAAATTCTTAGACAACACTTTCAGTAAATATACTGATGAGCATGGTAACATTGATTTCCAGACTGGTGCTTCTCAATCCAAAAACGAATCTACAGCTATTGATATGAAGAAAAATGCATGGTCATTTTTGGATCATACCATCCACAGTCATTTGACCGAAGATAATGCCGTAGATATCTTAAGGAATATCTTCATAAACAAGTTCAGATATGACGACGAAGGCATGCCTAAGTTTTGGAAGAATGAGGCAGAAGTGGATGCTGCATACCGTTCAGCAAAAACTGATTCCTTAAAAGTTTTAGATGCTCTTTCCATTATTAAGGATAGTAACAATGTGGAGATACTCGTACCTGAGAATCTCATAGACCAGAATGCAGAAGACGGTGACGATTATTACGGAGATAGCGACGAGGAACTTGGACTCTACCATCAACATAGATTTTCTCATGTTTTCTCTGAATTGCAAAAGGATAAGATTATTTCCAAGTTTAAACAATTCACTGACTTAACTATTATCGAAGCAAAGAGGTCTATAATAAACACGACTGAACGAATTCCATTGTATATGTATGCCCTTGTGGTAGCATTAGGTTGGGGTAAGATAATGACAATTCTAAAAAACCCTGCTACTATCTTTTTATCCATCATTGTACTTGCTGGCGTATATGTGATACACAAACTAAACCTATGGGGTCCTTTATACCAATTCGCTAATCAAGCAACGGGACAAGCAACTATGACTTTGAAACAGACTGTCCGTAATTTGGTGCTTGATGAAGACCCTAAGCCTGTATCCACAGAGAAATACTCTGGAGATTTGAAGGCCAGGAAAGAAGATCCTTCTAAAGAGAGTACCCATTTATAAGGAGCAAAATATAAAACAACAAAATAGCAATCGCAACCACATATTAGATAGGTCTGTAGACTATATCCAATGCACCAAAATATGGCATCCTATTTCCTTTGCCTTATCACTACATGATCATTCGTTTAGATCTTTTAACTAATATTGTATATAACCATTTTTTAAGGCTGTAGTTCTTACAAACTTAACCTTAAAAAACTTAGCATGGGAACCCTTACAAAGACTACTACGCTGAAAGAAATAGTAACCTAAGCGCTAGATTCGGATTTCCTTGCAAAAAGGATATATGTCTGGTATACAAAATACTGATAATAAGTGGATTTTTATTAGAGTCAATGATGGGCTTGCTTTAGCTAAGGTTACAAAAGGCCTATCAACAATTGACTGTGTATACAAGCTTTTAGACGAAGACCGATTAGAACAATTCCAAATAAGCTCTAAAGAGCTTCTGAAAGCCTCAACGAAAGAAGAAGGACTAATAGATACACTGCAGGACATATACACAATATTATCAGAAGAATCCAATGCTAAGTTTGAGTCATTGGGAAGCAAGATGTTTCTATCCATCCAAAGAAAAGATTCGTCTGAGATTGTTTTAGAAGTGGAAACCTCCAGTGTTGATGAGAGTCGAGAACAAACGCTACTACATGAGTGTACTGGATATTTGATGAAAAATGCGGTGGTTGGAAATCATATTCGAACATATATTTCCCACCTCGCATTAGAAAAAGATAGGGCGATCGAATTTTTAGGGAATACTGCCAAAGATTACGGAGCTAGCAATACAATACTTAAATGGGCTCCTGTAAACTCTCCAAACTACAAATCATTGATGAAATTTGATCCAAGTTTGGCATGGGCCGAGAGTTTTCCAAATGGAAGCGTCAATCTAGACATAATAGATCTTAATGAATTAAATGAAATTACACACAAGAGTGCTGCTGTTTCCATCAGAAGTTACAACAAAGACAAAGATGTGGAAGAAGAAGAGAAAACCACTGGCCAGGAAATTTGGGACTCAAATGTAGGAGAGAGTAATCTTGAAGATGATAGCCTACTAGCGCAATTCAACTTAGATGAAAGTTTGAAACTCACATCCAGTTCCCCAGTTAAGCTGAAAGTAGCGGACGACTCAATTTTGGATGTGGAAATTAAGAACCAAGATAACCATAGCATTAGTGATTCAGAATCTGCCACAGATATTGAATACGAGAGTCCACGAAAGCGTTCCCGTCATGAAAAGTAGGTATTTCTAACCTTTTCTTCTAGCTCTCCGGTCAAGCTGGACCTAATTCAGAGCACCTTTGTAGCCAAGTGTGAAAGAACTTCGAAGAAGCCTCAGAATCCACATCTGCATCTTCCTTACAAAGCGCTTGCACAATCTTCGACCAGAAGGTTACAAATGCCTTCAATTGGTGTACACTAACCGGTACTTCCACCAATTCATTAGGCAGTTGTTTCCAATCATTGTGGCTAATACCAGAATTTCTGAAGAAATCAGAGAACACCGCAATATAATGCTTGTAAATTACCCTTGCGACTGCTTTGAAGTCTGTCATTTCTTTACGGCTGTACGAAGTGAACATTAACTCGTCACCGTATATGCGTATCATAGTACGATCAATGGCCTCCACAATGACGTTGAAAAATTCGTCGTAGGCGCTAACGGCAAGGGCGTGGAAATCCGAACTGGATACGCCATTGTATGTAGGCTCGCGTTCAATTGGTTTAGGGACCTGGATATTTTGCCTTGTTGCCAGATTTTCTTTATAAACCATACTTGCGATGAGTTCCGCAGTCATGCCCTTTCTGTAAGATACTGTCAATAAGTGTTCTGATAATGCGCGAAGACATAGATTCTTATCGTTCGATAATAACACGACAAAATCTTGCAATGCTTGTGCAAAGTATAGACAGCAGTCTAATATTGCATCATCTTTTGTCAAACTGTAATTGTATCGTTGGTTCATCTTTTGTACGATGACAGACGACTCTAGGTTAGCTAATTGTTTATAAATCCAATCATTAGCTGCCCTAGCCAATTTCCCAAGACTTTGATGTCTTGAATTATAATCCGAACTAGTAACTTTATCTGAGTTCTTCAACCCATCTAGTTCCTGCACCACAGTTGTCGGTATCAGTATGCGATGATGATATTGTGCACTTAACAATCTGAGTTGTTCTAAGGTGTTTAAATGAGACACAATAAAGTTTGTATCTACAACTAGAACAGTTCTCGCAGCAATAGTTGGTGAATCGTTTTGTTGATCAATTCCCGTAGCCAGATCTAGACTTAGATCCATAGAATCAGATTCGTTATAGTGCTGGCCATCTCTGTGATGTTGGATCAAATCGGAAACGAATGATACTTCGTTTTCATCATCCAAATCCATCATATCTTCGTCAAAATTTCCGTTGTCGTTGTTATCATGAACATTTTGCTCAAGATGTCCCACTACTGTATCTTTTTTGGTGGGATCCTCCTCGGGAGTTTCACTCTCTATACCTAATTCTTTGTGTAGTTCATCTAAATCATATTTATGAGTTTTAACTACTCCACGACTCTTATCGCTCTTTGATGCGTATTTTGAGTTGAGCATGTGAACCCATTGAAGTGTAATGTGTTCTACTAAAGATTAAATGCAACCTTTTGCACCCTAGGCTCTGGTTGAAACAGTGCTGCAACTAAGTGAATGGTATGTTGATAGGCATTCCATATCTATTGTCAAGGTAGTACCCAAATTTAAGTTTGAAGAAAGTTTTTGGGCCCCCAAAAACCTGTTTCTTTTGATTTTTTTGGGAGGAGATTTCCGCCAAAGATCAGACCAAGATTTTGAATAGAGCTAAAGCCAAGTAGTGCCGGGTGGTGATCAATCAATTAGCATCAAATACACCGCCCATCGCCGCAGTATCACGACGATCAGCAGAAGGAATAGATCAAAAGGTTTGGAAATTATTTTACTATTTATAAACCTTGTTATATGTACGTCTAAGTTATGTAAAAAGAAAGGAGCGAAACCTCCATGTGTGGTGGTATTGTGTCGAATTGAATTCAAATGTGAAGTGAGTAGCATGAATCGTCGCTTAATCGATTCCCACAAATGAGATATACCAGCAAGACTTCAAAGTGAAAGCTCTCTCCATGTTGCCCATAAGCTAGCATGGCAAGCAATCTTCACAATGCAAGATCCCGCATTTAAACATGCACATCTCTTCTGGATCCATCGGTTCTAGCACGAACACAGCAACGATATCGCGCGCACTCATTCACACATAGGAAAACAAATATAACCACGCAAACACACCTTCACAAAAATATACTAGACCCCCTTCATTGAGTACCTAACGTAGCAGTAAATGATAACTATTGATGGAATAAACTGTGTGATTAGAAAGAAACAATTAAAAAAGAGAAAACTCTGATTAAATGTATTCTTTTCTTAACGCAAACGACGAGCTTCACGTTCAGATTCCATCAAGACCAAGATGTCACCTTCTCTGACTGGACCCTTGACGTTTCTGACAATGGTTCTGGTAGTGTCTTCCAAGAATTCGACACGGACTTGGGTGACACCACCACGAGAACCGGTACGGCCTAAGACCTTGATAACTTTAGCTAGAGTAACTGGGGTTTTGGAGTCCATTGTTGCTTGATGGTTTTGTCTGGAAACTGAACAGAAGAAACAAGCTCTAGTGTAATGAGATGAGGTCTGATAAAATGTGTGCTTTAGCTGGTTTAAATGAAAAGAAGCTTCGTAATTTTTTTTTGGTTCATGAAAAATTTTTTGAAAAAAAAAAATTCAGCGTCAAGCGATGTCGATGAAAAAAATCAAAAATTTAGCTTGGGTACTTTACATGATCATTGCATACGAGAAAACGTTCTCATCCTGGGATCAAAGGTAGAGAGAGAGACGTGTGAATATTTATTACATTGATTATTACGTAGTTATTATAATGAATCGTACTTGGGTTAGCAATTGAAGGGGAGAATGTGAAGAAGGAAGGAAGATGTGTAGTTTATTTTGTTTCCTGTATCTTGTGTCTTGTGTATCAAGTATGGAACTGCTTATCTCTAATGAGTTTTAGTAGTTCTTCTTCTGGGAGATGTAGCATGTCTTTGATCTCGCCTACAAATCCAGTGATCTTTTCCACATCATTTTGGAAACTAGATTGAAGCTCTTGGAACATTGTTTTGTACTTTTCCGAGAGTTCGTTTACGATCTTTTTGTTCATTTCGCCGTTTATTAGTGAGATTTTCCTTGCTAGTTCGTTGCTGAAGTTCATGACAGAATGGTAGATTTGCTCTTGTAGTTGGTTTGTGAAAGAGCCTTGGAATGCGGGCATTTTCGAATAACCGGAGGTGAATGGAGTCGTGGCTGTAATCGAGTTTAGCATCGATATGTCTGTGTTTGTCGATTCGTTCATCATTGACTTGTCGTTGCGTAATGTAGAATCGTCACGTGTCTTATTTTCATCGCCCTTATTGGAAATATCCTTTTCTGGCGTCGGTTCCGCAGCGTCAGCAGCATTGTTACCATTAAGAACAGAGTTAGAACCACCAGGGCGGTTTGGTACGTCAGTCGTTTTAGGATGAGGAGTTGATGAAGGTGCGTCAGAAATTGTTTTGGTTTCAAGAGATGCTGCTTCTCCTTTCTTCCCTTTAGATGACCTGGTAACTCTTTTTGGCGGAGTCTGCTCGTCATCACCCGACAGCGCAAAAACGTCTTCATTGTTCTCAACACGCTTTCTTTTCTTTGAAATCGCACCTTCGGGAACCGTCGGTACTACAGCTACCTTTTTCTTTACAACAAGTTTATTGTTTTTATTAACGGCGGCTACGAGCTTTGATTTCGCAGGTGGTTGGTCTTGAGATGGCACATATACCACCGGTCTGAAGTTATTCAATACGCTTTGTTTCTTCTCCGAATCACTCTTTTTCTTCTTCCCCTTGGGCAATGGCAGCGCAAAGATATCATCTAGTACAGCAGCTTCTTTTTTCTTCATTAGCGGCTTAAACATATCGGTCACCTTTTTCACACCAGATGAATTATCCTTAGCGGGAACCAGCTTGGTAGTCTTTGATTGGAAGATATTCGCAGGTGGAGGCGGAGGAGGTTTTAAAGGTGATATATCGGCTTCTTCCACCTCTTCAGGAATATCATACGCAGATGATATTACGTTAACTGGTTCTTGTCTTTTGAATTCTTCTTTCAAGACCCCTAACGTTTTGGAAGTCGCTCTAACTATTTTACGCTTTTGAGCAATAGCCAATGGAGATTGGTCATCGTGCTCAATGGAGTCGTCAAATACAGACATTTTAAGCTTTCTTGGTGTCTCTGGTGCTTGAGATGAAGAGAATACACTATCATCTATCGCTTGCTCCATGTCTTGACCACCAATATAACTATCAGATGTTTTATTTGGAGTTCCAAAAGTGTCAGTAACTTGGCCCATTGCAAAGGAACTTCCCTCTATAGGGGTTTTTCCGGTGTTTGGAATCGGGTCATTGTTTGTATGAGCACCGGACTCTTGAACCGATGATTGAATGATGCCATCGTCAAATGAAGAGGGGAACCTTAACGAAATATACGTCTGAACTTCACTTATTTTAGGCAACTTGGTTGCATTCCATATCATCTCACTAGTACTGGGTTCGTTAGTTTGGAATTGGAAAGATGTCGTTTTGTTGAGCGTCGTGAGCCATGCAGAATGCGGCGATAGTATACAATTTGAGAAAGTGTCATTCAAGGTGACTTTTAAGGTATCTCTCAAATCTCTTGTTATAGTCACTTTCCGTGGGTTAATCTCAAAGAAGAGGCCCTCTCCATCCCAAAAATATAAAGACTGATGAAGAACCTGCAGATATGATTGATGTTTGGTCAAAGTCTTTACCCCACTGGATTTTCCAATGATATAAATTGCCTTCTTTACCGAACCAAAATTTGTGAAGAAATTACCAAACCTACTTAATACAAGTTGAATAATGGCATCTTCTCCGTGCTTTGCCCGATGAGGATAAAGCTCATCGGAGAAGAATGACTTTGTTTTAGCAGGATCTCTCCAAAATTGCGGTGCAGATAGCACAGTAGCTCTGCTATTGTGTTTTTTTGGGAAACAGTTAACTATTAATTCCATCAAATAATTCGCCAACTGGAAGCTGTTTAACGAATCCAATATTTCTCCTATGCGATAATTATACACCTCCCTTAATTGTGTGATAATATATCTCCTGATATCCGATTGCTGGTAAAATAACCCAAGTAGGAGCATTATTGCCTTCCAGTTATGAATATTTCCCCTTGATATACCATAGTTCAACAAACTCTGAGTCAAACTCTCTAGCCCCTCGCTTCTTCTTGGGACTTTAATGTCCTGTTTCAAAAAATACACACACGGTATTGTCTAGATTTGTTAGTAATAATACAAACAACAACCAACCTTATAAAATAGGCCCGGTTTGTTATACTAATGGTACTTCGCTTTAGAAACATACAGCAAGTTTAAACCACCACCGATCCGATATAAACGATCTCAAATTCAAAATCTGTCCAATGTGAACAATTACTTCTAAAATCCCATACTCCAATGAAAACATGGGTTTCACAGATATCTCAACAATCTCCTCAAAAAGAACACCACACTCTTTATCAATATGCAACCCTCGTCCCTTTGCATCATTCCATCCTTCTATAACATCCCTAGAGGTAACCCCAGGTTTTTCCTGTATATAATCCACTAAAAGATTGATCACTTTTAACATCCTACAATTCACTTATTTCGCTTATCACAAAACTCAGAAAGAGAGCAAAATATAATCAATAATGACCTCGATATCCTCTTTCCATGTCTTGTTTATCCTTTCTATAATACATCTATACATATAAACAAAAGTACCTTTCTAACACTTTAACCGCCGATCGTCAGTTTTTCTAAACATTACATCCATTAACCGGGTAACCCATTCATTCATCATTCTTGGGCATCGCCAACAGAAAAAAAAAAAAAGTTTCAACATCCTTTGATATATCAAATAGATTAACAACTAGATAAGAGAGCATCGAAGTCTCGTAAAGAAAAGGTTTTTATTCGATTCACTTTGTCATTGATCGTCTAGTTTATAGTTAGTCATAATAGAGTACTACGGAACTTCTACAAAGTAGGAAATGACATCCGTTGATGAGTTGAGCACTCTTTTCGCTCAAGTTGGTTTCGAAGAACCTAAAGTGAAAGAAATTTTGAAGAATGCAAAGGTGTCTTCTTCTTTGGAATCCGCAATAAAGCTTGCTTCCAGCGACTTCCCATGGAATAAGAATACCAGGGCTTTGATTCATACCTTGGCCTCTTCCTTGAAGGGTGCTGAAGTTCCACATTTGGATTACATTGTGAATGGAATTCAAAAAGGCGAGTTGAAGACTGCTTTGCAAATTGATGCAGCATTGAAATACCTCAAGTCCAAGGGAGCTGATGCTACTGTCGAGGAAATGAACCAAGAATCTGGTGTTGGTATCGAGGTTAGCGAAGAGCAAGTGAGAACTCGTGTTGCTAAATATCTCGATGACAATAAGGACAGTATTTTGAAGGAAAGATACAAGGCCGTGCCAGGTCTTTTCGCTAAGATCAAGGCTCTTCCTGAATTGAAGTGGGCTGAACCACGTTTGTTCAAGCCAATTATTGATGAAGAAGTCTTAAAGGTGTTGGGTCCAAAGGATGAAAGAGATCTTGTCAAGAAGGAAAAGAAACCAAAGGGAGACAAGAAGGGCAACCAAAAGGAGGACAAGAAGAAAGAAGAGGCAGAAGGTCCTAAGAGATCTATGTTTACGGAAGGTTTCTTGGGTGATCTACATAAGGTTGGTGAGAATCCACAGGCATATCCAGAATTAATGGCTGAACATTTGAAGGCAACTGGCGGTAAAGTTCACACTCGTTTCCCTCCTGAACCAAATGGATACTTGCATATCGGTCACTCTAAGGCCATTATGGTGAACTTCGGTTACGCAAAATACCATAACGGTGTCTGTTACTTGAGATTCGACGACACTAACCCAGAGACTGAAGCCCCAGAATATTTCGAAAGTATCAAGAACATGGTTGCCTGGTTAGGTTTCAAGCCTTGGAAGATTACTTACTCCTCAGACTACTTTGATAAATTGTACGAGCTAGCGGAAACTTTGATCAAAAATGGTAAAGCGTACGTCTGTCACTGTACTGCGGAAGAAATCAAACGTGGTCGTGGTATTAAGGAAGACGGTACTCCAGGTGGTGAAAGAAAGGCTTGTGTGTCTAGAGACAGACCAATTGAAGAGAGTTTGACTGAGTTCAGAAAGATGAGAGATGGTTTCTACAAACCTGGTGAAGCTATTTTGAGAATGAAGCAAGACTTAAACTCTCCATCTCCACAAATGTGGGACTTGATCGCTTACAGAGTTTTGGATGCACCACATCCAAGAACAGGCACCAAGTGGAGAATCTACCCAACTTACGATTTCACTCACTGTTTGGTAGATTCCTTGGAAAATATCACACACTCTCTATGTACTACGGAATTCTATCTATCCAGAGAGAGTTACGAATGGTTGTGTGACCAGGTCCACGTATTCAGACCAGCCCAAAGAGAATATGGTAGACTAAATATTACCGGTACTGTTTTATCCAAGAGAAAGATTGCCAAACTTGTTAATGGAGGATACGTCAGCGGATGGAATGACCCTCGTCTATTCACTCTCGAAGCTATCCGTAGACGTGGTGTTCCACCAGGTGCTATTCTATCTTTCATCAACACCCTTGGTGTCACTACAAGCACAACTAACATCCAAGTTGTGAGATTCGAAAGTGCTATCAGAAAGTATTTAGAAGATACCACTCCAAGATTGATGTTCATTTTGGACCCTGTAGAAGTCGTTGTCGATAACGTCGACGAAGATTTCGAGGTCGAGTGCACTATTCCATACAGACCAAACACCCCTGAATTTGGTGACAGAATGGTTCCATTCAAGAAGAGATTCTACATAGAGAGAAGCGACTTCTCTGAGGATAGTGAAAACAAGGAGTTCTTCAGATTAACACCTTCTCAACCAGTCGGTTTAATCAAAGTCCCATACACTGTCTCTTTCCAAAGTTTGGAAAAAGACGCTGACGGTAAGATTACTAGAATCCACGTCAAGTATGATAACGAAGATGCCAAACCAAAGAAACCAAAAACTTACATTCAATGGGTTCCAATTTCTGAGAAACATAACTCTCCAGTAAGAGTTGCAGAAACCAGAGTGTATAACCAATTGTTCAAATCTGAAAACCCATCTGCCCATCCTGACGGATATCTAGCAGACATCAATCCAGACAGTGTGGTTGTTTACAAGAACTCTGTTTCTGAATACAATATCAACAACGTGATAAAGAACTCTCCATGGGTTGTTAACAACGCCAAGCAATCTGAATTCTACGTTGAAGAAGAAAAGGGTAGAAAGGAAGTCTGCAGATTCCAAGCCATGAGAGTTGGTTACTTCACTCTAGACTCAGATAGCACCGACGACAAGCTCATCTTGAATAGAATTGTCTCCTTGAAAGAAGGTACTAAATAATCATCATAATATAAATATTAATATTAGTATAAAGTATCATCGCCCTTGGAATTCTTTTTGTTTTACAATTAGTGTAATAATCCTCCTACCTCCTCCTGCCTTTTCTTTCATGAAAAATTAGAGGTTTTCGAATAAAAGAAAGATATATATTTCTTCTATTTTATCAGCATGCTATAACACAGGAAGATCTGCATTTTTGAGCAGGGTTTAAGTATTTACTTGTTTCCGCTGTCAGCCAGCAAAAACTCCCCTCCCCAGATAAACATAATTGAAGCAAGATGTCGTCTCGTCAAGGTGGTAAGATGAAGCCTCTAAAGCAAAAGAAGAAGCAAGCCCAAGATTTGGACCCAGAAGAACAAGCCTTTAAGGAAAAGCAAAAGGCTGATGCTGCTGCCAAGAAGGCTTTGATGTCAAACATCAAGGCTGGTAAGCCTCTAGTCGGTGGTGGTATCAAGAAGTCCAAGAAATAGACGACATACGAACTATTAAACCCGGCAACATGGGTGAGTTTAATCTTCTTTATTTAATATACTATTTTTCCGAACTTCTACAGGGCAAGCAATAGCACGAGGAAACGTGTATACAGTGCTTTTATACATACCTAACTACATAGTAAACAAAAATATCACTAGCAAAAGTATCAAGCAAATGCATAGCACCTTTCCAATGGTCAGTAGAATGGCACTACCGGCGATGAGTTGTTTCTGTTGGTAAATCGTTTAGTACGTATATGGCTATACTTGATTTTTTTGTGTTTCAACGAAAGAGAGATCATCTAACAAAGCTTCTTCGGGATAGATGATAAATTCAAGATCATTGAAGAGAGAGATCAGAAATTAGTGACTGGTAGAAGAGTAAAGGGGAAATTTAGTACATCAGAGAGGATTGAACAAAAAACTTTTTAGTACTCTTATATTTCTAATTTTAACTCCAAACTGAACCATTTTACATTAAAACCTGAGAATAAAATACGAAATGAGTGGTGCTTCTGGCAAGACCTTAAGGAAATACAAGATTGTGTTTCTTGGAGAGCAAGGTGTGGGTAAGACGTCGTTAATCACACGTTTTATGTACGATACTTTTGATGACAATTATCAAGCAACGATTGGTATTGATTTTCTCTCTAAGACGATGTATTTGGATGACAAGACAATAAGGTTACAACTATGGGATACTGCAGGACAGGAAAGATTCAGATCGTTGATTCCTTCTTACATCCGTGACTCTCATGTCGCGATAGTAGTTTATGATGTTACAAACAGAAAGTCGTTTGAATATATCGACAAATGGGTTGAGGATGTGAAGATGGAGCGCGGTGAAGAGAACGTAATACTAGTTATTGTTGGTAACAAAAGCGATTTGGTTGAGGAAAGACAAGTGTCTACCGAAGAAGGTGAGAGAAAGACTGCGGTATTAAACGCTAAGTTGTTCATAGAGACATCTACGAAGGCTGGGTTCAACGTGAAAACTTTATTCAAGAAAGTAGCTAAACTACTTCCAGAGTTTCAAGGAGCTCAATCAACTCCACTAGATAATGATACCAACGATAAGAAGCCTGGAGTCATCAACATTTCCGCACCAGAAGAACCGCAGCAAAATAACAACTGCTGCTGACCACCCAATACCATTGACAAACGTTCACTCCATTCTTTCCATGTACAGTATACATGTCTTCAGGGACAGAAATAAACAAGAAAGCAAATCATTGTTAGTAAATATGCATCTAATATCACATAGACCTCAGGCAAATAAACAATAGTTAGTTAATCAATAATCAATTTTCCTCGAATTTTGTCGATTCATGAATATACCTCTAAGTATATAATATAATATATAATTACTATGCGTAGGGCACAATTGTCTCTTTATTCACATTGATTCAAAGTCAGTTTCGACATAGCTTCCGTTTTTTAACAAAGTTTTAACAAGTTTTGGTAACACTTCAACTTGCAACGTCTCATAAGGAAAGTTCTCACCATCAACAGATATGACACTGTTTTTGGCATAGGGAATAAGCTTGAAAGCTAGGATCTTGGAATGCTCCACTTCGGGCTGTAAAACATGAGTACCTCTATCCAATGACATTAAAATTGGAGCAATTCTAGTAAGTGGGGTCCGAGAATCCGTCAGGACAAAATCCATTGTACCGTCGTCGGGCAATGCTGCTGGGAAGAATTTTGTGTCTGGTGCAATGTATGGCATTTTGCCTGTATACAATATCCCCAAGTTGTGAGTCAATGCCGGATCGATCCTTTCCCAATCTTCAGGGACGTCATCGGACAATGGCCACTTTAATTTGAAAGAGTCATCGGTGAGGACGACATCGTCTAAATTCGAATTTTTGGATAACGATGGAACATCAAGCGTAGAACCACTAACGGCTTCCAAATCATTTTTCAAATTATTCAATCTGTCCTTGTGTTCCAAGTAGTGGTCCTTGAGGTCGTTCTTGCTCTTAGCGGCATATTTTACGTATATATCGCAGGGATATTTTTTCCGCTGCAACACATTCAAAGTAACACCTAGTTCAAACCTAGCCGGACCGAGAAATCTGATAAATTCCGTGTTGATATCAGATTCTGCGATGATCCCATACGTTTGACTCAAGAAGGAGAGTCTAGGCTGGTTTGCATATGAGGGTTGTGAACAACACATCACATCTACCCGAGCCTCAACGGATTTTAGTAACGCTAAGGCCGCGTAAGAAGGGTTGCTTGTGCCGTGACACGAGATACTCATGGCATTACCTGAACCACATGGTAGTTGGGTAATGGCCAATTTCTGGAAAGCCTTGACACGGTCTGGTCTCATGAACAAACCGTTCATCACTTCGTGAGGGATACCGTCACCGGAAGCACAAGCAATGACGTCGTACTCATCTATGTCTATATTTTTAGCGATGTCAACAGCATGTAAGTGATATGTTGTTTCTTTGACGACGACTTTGCAACCACTTGCTACGAGAAGCGGCTGGGCCTTGGATAAAAATAGCTTATTGGCCTTACCCTTGCCCCCATGAGGATTCACTATCACCAGTATAGACTTCTTTCTCTTTGTATTTTTGTAACTTCTGTTCAAGATTTCCTCCGCGATATCGGTGCCCATATTGGGCAAGGTCGACGTATCGACTCTTAGCTTGATCTTTTTCGGCACAAGGTAGTTCCTTCTTGGTTTCGCGAAAGTAACCTCGATTAGGGCCGTGTGTTCCGGCCAAGGCGACTCGTTGGCAACGCCCCCTACCCCGCTCCCACCACCGAGATCTGCATCATCGACATTGGAAACGTCGAGAATCTTAGCGTACGGAATCACCGTATTCGATGGCAGCAGCAAAGACTCATTTTCGTCCCTTGATTCAACATCGCTTATACAAGTAACGCAGCTGATCAAAGACGTAGTCTCAAACACAGAGCTCGACTGCAAGCTGGGAGAGTCGTCGTCGTCATCGTCGTCATCGTCATTATACGCTCCTGCCCCAGAACCTGCTCCCGATCCGGCCCCACCATTATATCGACCATTGTCCACAAACCCAGGAGAGTGTCTTGACGGCCCAGAACACTGGTCCTTGATCAACAACCCATTTTCCCCAATCACCGCCCGAGTATACACCACCTGGTAACGGGACCTCCCTATCTTACTCATAATCCTAGCTGCTCTGCGCTTTTTTTTCCTCAGTTGAAGGGTCTTGTCTGAACCGATGTCCGAAATATCCTTAGACCACAACAGTTTTGGCAACTCAAATATAACTGACCGTTAACCTTTCCACCACAACAATAATAAATAAAGTTAAAAAAGAAGGGACAGTACTCTTATCTGATACTGGAATAAAGAACAACAACAACAATGTAAAAACCTACAATCTTTATAGGAACCTGCCAAAAGATCGTCGCGATTTATAAACCAATCCACTACTACTATATTATAATATAGTATGCTTTAAAGAGTGTGTGTGGTTCAGAAAAAAAAAAAAAAATATAATCCTAATACTTGATTCAAAAAATTTCAAACCGACCGGCTCACTTAAACTCACCTCACCTCACCTGACCTGACCACTATCCACGATCAAACGTCTCGTAAACTCTCTACTGCCTAGGGATCAGCTTTCTTTCTGTGCACTAACTAAGTACCTCTACAATACGAGTGTGTGCAGTGCCACCACACATACTGAGTAGATGATTTATATATTTCACATTTTATAGAATACAGATTATCACTTAAGGTTTCTTTTCTTTCGTTTCAGGAATTTTGACCGTATCTAACACACCTTATATCCAGACAGACAGACACATACATATGTGTGTGTGTGTGTGTGGCCAGGCAATGGCTAGGCAATGGCTAGGACGGACGAAATTCAACAGGCCCAGCCCAGCTGGGCCCGGCTGGGCCCGGCTAGTGGCTGTGGATGTAGGTGGACCAGTCAATGTGCTTCCCGTTGTAGTTCCGTCTGGCTCTGGCTCTGAGTGTAACGTATGTAGTTCAGTCAGTAGTCGCAGGGGAGAAAATCACGTGCCAATCTTGGACAATCCCAGGCGAAGAAACGCGTGCAGACGGTCGGGGCGAGACAATGCGAGGCGGAGGAAAAAGAAAATATAAGCAAAAGGGAATGAAATCTCGGCACTGGGATTGTTTTTCCGGTGGTCACGTGGTCGGTGAGGAGGTGGAGGGTTGGTGGTGGAGGGGTAATATTTGATTGGAGGGAGAGAGTGAGTGAGTGACTCTGGGCCGGCCAACACACCACCGAGCCAGGGATAGTGAAAAGAAAACCGAAAACGAAAAAGGTTGTTGACGATAATGGGTTACCCGATTATCGAATATTCCAGATCTCTAACTCTCATGTTTCAAGACACGTATATAAGGATCGATAGCCACTAGTAGAAGGACACCTTCTACTGACTACATCTAGATAGACTAGAGATAGAGGAGAAGAGATATAGATAAGACTATGTAGAGGGATATATCATCAATCTCTGTATTACACAAGAAATCAGGGTAATCTCCTAAAAAGATGACCCAGATTCAACATGGTAGCGCTGCGTTCTACGATCCAGAGGAATATCGCAAGATGTTCATAAACTCGAAAGGGATGTTCCAAACGGTGAACATCAAAGAAGTATTACCAGATGAAGAACCTGAGGGTATGATTAAAGGAAAGTATATGATAATTAGAGGTATTCCTGACTCCTCTGCTGAACATCAGATAGCAATAACAATCGTCGAAAATGAAGAAATGTATCAGTCATGGTTAATTGATCTATACCGTTACCTTCACCGTCATAACGTTGATAATGCCATGACACCTAAGGAACTTAAGCTTCCTAAGTCCCTTACTGCAAACCAGAGATTCTGGTTACGGGATGTCAATGAACAATGTGTACACATATCTAAAATGCCAACATGGTTGGAGCATGAGCTCGAGGGTTTATATACCTCAGATGATCGTTTATTGAACGTCTTGACATACACAAGAGTCAAGTATGACCCTGAAAGATTGTATGAAGAAATCTGTGGTTTCAGATTACAGAAATATTATAAATTGGAAAATGTGGAAAGAATTTTACAAAACTTCAATGAAAGACTGGAATTAGCACGATTGCCATCTCTAGAACCGCTATTGGTTGAACGGGCAATCGAAGGAATGATGGTGACAAAGGATAGAAATGGAAGATTTCATAACTTTGCACACTTAGAACCAAGATTAACTCACATAATTGCAGAGATTCGTGAAAAAATAGCCGACGAGAAGTTCTATCTCCACAGAAATGAAAGTATGAGAACCAACGATGTCGGTAAAAAGGTTCATAAACCTTACAACAAGTTTAGCAATAAACCAAACAACAACAAAAACTTCACCAAGAAGTCCAACGTTAAACAAAGCACACCTAAGGTTGACGACAAAAACGAATCCAAAACTGTAGCTAATCTTAGGCATTGATTCAGTACCACTTATTCAAGCTGATCCCATAGACATAGTGTCTGGCAAATATGACCTCATGCTTGACACGGGAGCACAAATATCAGTGGTTACTGACTTGAAACTACTCCACAACTACACCAGCAACATTACAAGAAACATAACAGCCGCCAACATGGGAACATTAAACACTATGGGCGAAGGAATATTGATATTACGTTTATCCAATAACGTAGTAGTTCAATTCCCGGCTGTATACTCAGAAGAAACACCCTCAAATATTTTAAGCGTAATGCAATTAACAGCTAAACAAAAGATTACGGTAGATTTCTACCAAAGAAAGATGCTAGTCCAGGATCACAATATCAATATCGATATTATTCACCGAAATGGATTCTATTGGCTATCGAGTGAGTATCTGGTTCTAAATGAGACAAATATCCACTCGCCAGCCGATGACGATTCCCCGGTAAGTATTTCGTTGTGTCACATAAGAGAGAACACAGTACCTAAGAAAAAATGGTCATTAGAGTTCATACATAACTTATTGGCACACGTCAATATAAAACAAATTAGGAAATCAATCTCCAATGGTGATATACGATTCATAAAACTTGAAGACATAGATTGGTCTGATATGAACTCGTTTACTTGCCAATATTGTAACATTGGTAAAGGGAAATTCCATGATCACTTCACAGATAGTAGAGACGTTTATATGAAGAAGTTCAAAAAGTTTGAATATCTTCATACTGATATCATGGGTCCATTCCGAGAGGATAACACTATCCCACCGAACTATCTAATAACGTTTAGTGATGAGGTAACAAAGTATCGATGGATATTCCCAATGTCCCTGGCCTCAGAACATCAAGTGTCTGCTATCATGCGGAAACTAATATCAAATATAAGAACACAACAGGGAGTTCGAGTAAAGGAGATCCTAATGGATCAAGGCTCCCAATATACTGGACGAATGGTCCGAGACCTATTGGATGAATTTGGTATAGAAGGAAAATATACGTCTACAGGCGATAAACGTTCAAACGGAGTAGCTGAAAGGCTCAACCGTACATTATTAGATGATGCTAGAACACTTCTAGCAAGTGCCAACCTTCCAGAATTTTTATGGTACGATGCAGCTGAATTTGCAGTTATCGTTCGGAATTCGATGCATATGAGAAAACTCGACGGATCTCCGAATATGGCAGCAGGTCTCGGCGGTATCGCTATCAACAAGATATTACCATTTGGGCAACCGGTGGTAGTATACTATAACACTGGCAAGAAAACGTTGCCACGAGGTAAAATAGTTTATGCACTACACCCAGCCAAACAATCCGATGGCTATACTTTCTACGATCCTAGTTCAAAGCAAACTATGGAGACTACTAACTATAAAATCATTAACACCATCCAAGGTGACTACCTCAATAGCGAGGAAAACCTTGATACCTTGAATCAAGTAGATGACATCGTAAGACAGAGATCAAACGATCCATCTACAGATTCACAACGTCATATCACGCACAGGAATCAGCGTGAACAGGATTATATATCCCAAGAGCGGGATCCTACTGACGAACCCCAACAACCAGAGTCCGACTCAACTGAGACTCATGGTAATTACCTAAGAACTCATAAGAACGAGTTTCAAAAGGGTATAGCGACCCATACATTAGGAAAGGATTCGAGATACCCAGTTCGAAATTCTTCGGACGTACCATCGCAATCACCACAGGAAGTACAGGAAACACTTCCAGTTGCGCTATCCCCTGCATCACCTCCCAATAACATATTTATTAGTCAAGAGCGACTAATGGAGGAGGAAGCACGGTCGGTAAAGCATCCGACAAAGCATGTTCCTGCCGAGAATGGCAAACGACCAGCGCAACGGGATGAACTTGGTGTCTCTACCAAAAGGCCGAACACTAAGGCGTCCCCAGAACAATGTTCACCTATACCTGAACACTTGTCGCATAACGACGACACCACAGATACCTCTTCACTCAATGAGGAGGAACGCCGATCACTCTATGACAAATTATCTGCCAAATACAGAGATTCCTCGATTGAACTTCAATCTACGGACTCTCTGTACGGGGGTGGAGGATCTGACATAGGCGATCTAAGTAACCCAGATAAACAAATAATGGGTATTATCAGCTGTACTAAAACAGAGCTGAAGATTAATGATTCGAAGTCGGATCAAAATCATGAACATCAAATCGATGCCATCGTAAACATGCTGATACAGGAAAATCCTGTACAGACCTACGACAACATAAAGCACGAAAATCGTGTGAAGATCCCATTAGTGAACTCACTGAAAATGGTTAGGTCTTTACCAAACACGAAGATCGATCGTTCTTTATCTTATTCACAAGCAATAACAAAGAACAGTAACCATCAAGAGAGGGAAGCCTTCAAGGAAGCTTACGACAGTGAGATCGCACAACTCATGAGAAGAGGTACATGGGATACAACAGAGGTTGATATAAAGTCAATTGAACCACACAAACTATTGAACACAATGTTCATATTTACTACCAAAAGAGATGGTAGAAAGAAATGCAGACTAGTAGTAAGGGGAGACCTGCAACACTGGTCTACATATGAGAAACATCTAGAGTCCAATACCATACACCATTATGCTCTAATGACAATATTGAGCGTAGCACTCGAAGAAAACATGATTGTCAAACAGTTAGACATCACTGCTGCTTATTTGTATGCAGACCTCAAAGAGGAACTGTATATAAGAACCCCTCCTCATATGAAAATGCCAAATAAAGCATTCAGATTAAGGAAGTCTCTTTATGGATTAAAGCAGAGTGATGCAAATTGGTACGGGACAATCACTTCGTTCCTTAAGGAAAGATGTGGCCTGAAAGAGGATAAAATATGGTCCTGTGTGTTCACAAAAGAACCACCATTGTCCATCATCGTTTGCATCTTTGTCGATGACATCATTGTTACCGGGAAGGATACGCAAGAAATAGAAAGATTCTTAGAACAACTAAGATCGACATACGAGACAAAACTCGTTCATGATGGTAAAATGGGAGAAGATGGAACCGCCAGGTACGATATACTTGGACTAGACTTGGAATACAAAAGAAATGGATACATGAAATTCGGAATGTTAGACATATTGTCTCACAAATTACCGCTTTTGAATTTACCACTGAGAGAAGGTTCTAGGTACAACCAAGCTCCAGTTTCCTCAAGTTCCGAACCACCAAAGGTGGATAAGAATCTTTATGTAACCGAAAAGGATTACAAGTCAAATGTGAAGAAGCTACAACAAGTAGTGGGATTACTATCATATGTTGCACATAAATTTAGGTTTGAAGCATTATATCACGTAAATGTTCTTGCTCAGTATCAATTGTACCCCACTGATGAAGTCATGAAATGGGCAAACGAGTCAGTACAATACTTCTGGAACACAAAGGAAAAGCGTCTAGTATGGACAAAAAACAAGACTCCAGTAGACTATGAATTCACAATAATATCTGATGCATCGGATAGATGCGAACCTGAAGGAAAGTCCAGACTAGGATGGTTTTACGAGATCTACGGTCACAAAATTTCGGCCAGATCGACAAAATCAAGTTATGTATGTGATTCATCTACTGGTGCTGAGATATGTGCGATGAAAGAAGCTACGAAGTTCGACTTTGCAATAAGTGCATTGTTATTCACCTTAACAGGAAAGAGACCAAGAGTTAGACTACTATCAGATAACAAACCTGCGTTAGGTAGGATCACCAACCCTAACTCCACTGTGTCCCCATTCAAACCTACGTTTACAAGAACAATGGAATTAAGAGAAAAACATAATGAAGGTCTATGTGATTTCACATATATTCCTACAGAACAAAATGTAGCGGATATACTGACGAAAGTATTGTCAGCAAAGAGATTCAATCGATTAACAAATGGATGGTTGATATAGTACCTTTAAACATATCGAGTTACGGGGGTGTGTTGACGATAATGGGTTACCCGATTATCGAATATTCCAGATCTCTAACTCTCATGTTTCAAGACACGTATATAAGGATCGATAGCCACTAGTAGAAGGACACCTTCTACTGACTACATCTAGATAGACTAGAGATAGAGGAGAAGAGATATAGATAAGACTATGTAGAGGGATATATCATCAATCTCTGTATTACACAAGAAATCAGGGTAATCTCCTAAAAAGATGACCCAGATTCAACAAAGGTACCACGTGACACGATTCGTTTTGTTACCCGAACAACCCATTCGAAGCACAACTCTCTCTTCTTTTTTTTTTTTTTTTTTTTCTTTCTTCAGGCAGGCAGAAAAGGCATGGAGAGTGAGAAACCAGCTATACACACACATACAGTTCAGGTAGAACAATGCAGATTATATATATGGCAGAAACACATTAAACAGGGCAAACAAAGCAAGCAGAACGGATAAATCTGCAGAACACACTGCCACTGCCACTACGCATATAAAATGCACGACTCGCAGAATGATCCCCGGAGCAGAAAAAGCAGACACGAACTCACGCCTGCGAACCTGTCGTCTACGATACATTTCACAGAGATCCCATTGCACTGGAACAAGGCCACTTTCACGTCGGTGGTAACTGGATCAGGGTTCATAGTCAGCGTGAACCTCAAGTACTTCAAGAACGAGGAAGTTGACAGCGAGAATGAGAACGGCAACGGGAACGATATCGACGCAAGCAAGAACGCAGATGACGGCGAAGGTGAAGGCCAAGGCGATAGAACCGGCATTGAGTGGATAGATGTCGATTACAGGAACGCATCTACCGCAAATAGGGCCTTGAACTCGCTCAATAAGATTAGAAACTTCCCATGCAAGATGTCCGTAATAATTCCTGAGAAATGGGAAGCAAAGATGGAGAGGGAAGCCGAGCTAAAGCCCATGGAGTTCACGAGAGACAGCTTCCCATGGAACGACAGACTTGAATTACCATTTGAGATGGTCAGCGAAGTGCCGTTGCCCAGAAGACCGGCACCAGTGGTTCAAACAACAGCATCAACCGGCGACTCTTCCTCCTCCTCCACTACCAGCACCACTACATCCCAGAACAACACGGCATCCACCAATGCTGCGTCCGACAACCTCGCATCCAAGGCCAACGAAACCCCGGCAAACCAAATACAGTTCCCAGATATCTTGGCCAGAGCCTCGAAACACCTTCCGGCCTACCAGCCCGGCTCGATGACCGCTCCAGACATCGTATCGCAAAACTTGTCCAAGATACCTACGCTACAAATGATAGAAATCCTCTCCAACTTGAAGATCCTTGCCAACCAGCAGAACAAGATGCCGCAGCTCGAACAGTTCCTAAAAACCAACATAGACCTCACCGTCGCTGTCACACAGGCAATGCTCGAGATGGGGCTGATAAATTATCACGTGACTACAAATGTCCTCCAAAGCATGTCGCATGCACCGCTACAATCACCACCACCACCACCACCAGTACCAGCACAACCACAACCACAACCACAACCACAGCAGATGATGATGCATCCCACAGACAGCAACTCAAACAACAACGCAAACCAAACCCCAATCCTCGAGCAGGCCGTTCCGGTCCAGCCTGTGGCATCGATGCCAGCACCTGCACTAGCACCAGCACCAGCACCTGCACCCGCACCGGCCACCGGTCCCCGCTTCAACGAACAAAAGCTTGCGTTGCTGCCGCAAGACCAACAGAACATGATCCGGACCGCCCTACAAATGTCCATCAACAACATAGCGGCCCTTCCTCCAGATCAACAGAAGCTAATACAGCAGCTCAGAAACGACTATCTTTTGTAGTGGTAGCCTCAGTCGGTCCCGCAGCAGTGTCTAGGTGTCTTATTTAACCATAGTCTTAGCCATAGCCATAGCGTTGAGTAAAAAAAAAACCAAGATCAAGCACCATACTATACTACATAGCATTACCCTGCACAGAAAATCCTCTCTAGCAGCATTGCCGTTTGTTCACTTATCGCTTCACTATTATTTTTTTTTTTTTGATTCAACTTTCGCGCGCGCAAGTTTGCCGGAATTATCCGACATTACAGCCAGAAGCCAGAGAGCCAGACAGAGACGGAAAGAGCCCTGTTTCGGTACCTCGCCTATTCTTGCTGCTTTGTAACTTCAATCAAACTAGGAACTACCACTTACAGCATGTGGATACAATGCGCGCGCTGATTCTTGTTGATGTTATTATTATTATTAGTTGTTTTTTTTTTTTTTTTTTTTTGGCCTTCTTGACATTTTAGATACACACTGACTGCCAGCTTGGAGTAAAAGTTGGGCAGTGATAACGTAGCAGAGATGCCATACCTTTTTCTTCTTACTGAGTCGTCTAGATAGAGCAAGAGATAATAAGGGAAGTGAAGGGAATAAATAAGTCATGACACAACACTACTAGGCAAAGCATAGTTAGTCAGAAACTTGAACTGAAATTGTATATAAGGGCAAAGGGTATGTGAAAAGAAGTTAGTTGACTTATTGAATGATCAAGTTTGTAGATTATTAAGAGTGTGTGTATTATTAGTTAGTCCTTAGCCAATCAAGCTTCATCGCAAACAGCAGAGCTACCAAGATGTCTATTGCTGCTAAATATTATCCAAACGAACCTGTTGAGCCAAAGGTTCAAACTACAGAAATCCCAGGTCCAGTTTCCAAGGCTAAGATCGCATCCCTAGGAAAGGTGTTTGATTCCAGACCAGCGTACTTTGTTGCCGACTACTCAAAGTCCGTTGGTAACTACATCGTGGACGTTGATGGCAACGAATATCTAGATCTATATGCACAAATTTCTTCTATTGCGTTGGGTTACAACAACCCAGCCTTGATTGAGGCTGCCAAGTCTGACAAGATGATCAGGGCTTTAGTTGACAGACCAGCCTTGGGTAACTTCCCAGGCTCGGACTTGGAAGATATCCTAAAGCAATTGCTCAAGTTTGCTCCAAAGGGACAAGACAAGGTTTGGAATGGTTTGTCCGGTGCGGATGCTAACGAGTTGGCTTTTAAGGCCGCATTCATGTACTACCGTCAATTGCAAAGAGGTGGTCACGGTGCGGAGTTTTCTGAGGAGGAAACGTCTACCGTGATGAAAAACTCTACCCCAGGTTCCCCAGACTTGGCCGTTCTTTCTTTCAAGAGAGCTTTCCACGGTAGATTATTTGCTTCTGGTTCGAGTACCTGTTCCAAGCCTATCCATAAATTGGATTTCCCAGCCTTCAACTGGCCACACGCCGAGTACCCATCTTACAAATACCCATTAACGTCCTACGAAGAAGAAAACAAGAAGGAAGATGACCGTTGTCTAGCTATCGTCGAAGACCTAATCAAGAGCTGGCCAACTCCAGTTGCTGCTCTGATCATCGAACCAATTCAATCTGAGGGTGGTGACAACCATGCTTCCAAATACTTCTTGCAAAGCTTGAGAGATTTGACCTTGAAGTACAACGTCGTTTATATTATCGATGAAGTCCAAACTGGTGTAGGAGCTACTGGTAAGCTTTGGTGCCACGAATGGGCTGATATCCAACCACCTGTGGACCTAGTTACCTTTTCTAAGAAGTTCCAATCTGCTGGTTACTGGTTCCACGATGAAAGATTCATTCCAAACAAGGCCTACAGACAATTCAACACCTGGTGTGGTGATCCAGCTAGAATGATCATCGCTGGTGCAATCGGCCAAGAGGTTGTCGATAATAAGTTGGTTGATCAATGCGCACGCGTCGGTGACTACTTGTTCGCAAAGTTAGAAAAACTACAAGAAAAATACCCAACCAAGTTCGGGAACTTGAGAGGTAAGAACCGTGGTACTTTCATCGCTTGGGATTTGGAATCTCCAGCTCAAAGAGACCAACTTTTGAAGATTTTGAAGTCCAACGGTTGTAATGTTGGTGGTTGTGCTGAAAAATCTGTCAGATTGAGACCATCTTTGACTTTCGAGGAAAAGCATGCTGACATCTTCGTCAATGCTTTGGTCAAGTCTGTTGAACAGTTGTAGCGATTATCTTATAAATACGAAATAAATAAAGCACGCTAAAACTCCATACCATACAAAATATTTAATATATTATATATAGTCTTTAAATAGTTCAATTCTCAGTATAAAGCAAAATGACTTACAAGCACATTAATGAGTGACTTATCTAGTTTAAGCTGATGGACAGCATCCATGCCCTTTTATGTGGGTAATTAACCGTGTCACGTGAATAGATCTTTTGATGACAAAATAAAAAATATAGCGAACTGCGTACATTCTCGTAACCTTTGGTTTATATTCAGCTGGGATTCTAACGGGAATAGAAAACTAGGCAGTCGATCATTTTAACAAGCAGCTTATCAATTAATACACTGCATCTCACATTACTGTACTGAAAATGACGAACTATCCAGATGTTGCAGCTTGGGACCTCGACTATACGGTGTGGCCATGTTATTGCGATACCCATATAACACCACCACTAAGACCAGAAGTTAATAGTGACGGACAAGTATTGGAAATAGTGGACGCACGCGGCTATAAGGTAGCTCTATATAAAGAAATTCCTCGTATAATGGAAGATCTTAAGATGCATGGTGTTAAACTACTTAGTGCATCGCGTACTTGGGCACCAGATATTGCTATTGAAATGTTGAAAGTTTTCAAAATTAAGGTCAACGGCGAATTAGTAACACTATTCTCATTGTTCGATGATTTAAATTGGGGAGATCATTCAAAGGTCAATCATATTAGAAGCGGTGTTAAACATGTCTATGGGAATGACAATCTAAAATCTTTGAAAATTTGCTTATTCGACGATGAGTCCAGGAATAGAGATGTTGAGAGGTATGGAGTCAAATACCTACATATCAAGGACCCTGTTCAAGGTCCAGATTGGAAAATGTACGAGTCCTACCTAGCGAGTCTTAAGTAAACACCGTATAAATAGGGGGGGTGTAATACTTAGATATAACTAATATATTTTGTGTTTATTAGGCAAGAGCGCAGAACAAAGAAAGCTGTTTAACAAAAAGCTATTTTTCAAAAAAAAAATAAAAAAATAAATGCCACCTCCAGGAATCGAACCTGGGTTTCATCGGCCACAACGATGTGTAATAACCCCTATACTAAGATGGCTGGCTTATATTAGTTGGGATATTTCAATGCAATATATTGGTGTGCTGGGTTTAATTCCAATCACGTGTCTTATAATCAAGATCTCTGGTATCTGATGAATCTGATCTGGTTTCTTACCGGTGAGCGTGGTAAGTAAGTAAGTAAGTTTTTATACTTCTATATATTGCAAGACATTCACTTGCAGCATATGACTTAGATTGTATGGATGATTCATACACATAAGATGTTCTAGTTGATCTTGCAAATAATTTCTTTCCATTTCATATACAAAAGTATCCTGCTTGGGACTTATATTTTAACCCTCTGACGATCGTATGCCTGGCTCTATTTGCCGATTACAACTATGAATCTCGACACACCTAGTATGTAGCGAAACACTTACTGCCATACGCATAACAAGAATGTAGCACGATGGTCCAAGAAGAGGCTGTTGTAGGTCCTTATATAGGTACGGCTAGGATGTTTGTTCCCGGAATCCTTGCCGAAGCAGACCTTTAAGAACCTAGCAGCATCCGGGGATATAGACTCACTCAGAATCCGGTCTTGGATCACAACTGAAAAGTGTCCAGGAGTCAGTTTGCAGGTGGGAAGGTCCTCACTGTCCCAGGCTGATTTTCTTAGACTCTTGACCTGGTACATGCACCACACTGCGGTCAGTAACCATCGCACCTTACACTACCTGTGACTATGTCTTCTAATCTGAACAGTCATTCCAGTAACCACAAACTGCCTGTGTGGCACCCTGCCCCCAGTAGTCTCCCAGTATTCCTGGTGACATCGCGCCTGCGTATAACCAGTAATTCTCGTAAGAGTAAACCCAATATTGCGTATTCCTATAATTTACCTCTGTCTCGCCTTTGTAGTCGTCTCTGCCTTTCTTCTGGCACTGGTGATGAGACCAAGCTGTGGCATGATGAATGCCGGTAGTAGATGTTGACATTGAGATACTTCCAGTAGCCTTGTATCTACTGTTGCACACGTTAGTAACCGTATCAGAGGTTGTCTGGTCTTGCCACGCACTCTTAATAAACTTAATAACCATGTTACTATTGGCACGGCGCGTTAAAGTGTCCTCGGTACTGTTCCCCATTACGCCATTACCGCGCCATTCTTCACCGACTGGCAGTTGCACATCAGTCATCATGCTGAAGATAATTGTCGAGTCTGTGTTTGCTGCCGCAATAGGCGTAAAGTTCCCAGAAACATTCCCTACGAACATAATGTAGTCCATTTGTAATAACCCGAATTCGTTGGCCCTATAACAATCCTGCACTGCATCGTTTGTTCTGGTTCCTAGTTCATCTAAGCTCAAGTTCACGATAATTCCCGTTCTGCCTGTCTTGTAGCCAATGTCGGTCTTGAAGTCATGGTATTTTCGTAAACAATCAAAGAAGTCCTTGAGTCCCAACGAGCTGATGCTTACAGGACCCACATGTCCATTCGTGTTTTGAGCTGCTGCCCAAAAAGGATTTAAGGTGAACAATAAACACAATATAGCCAGCATATGGTGAACTTATGCTTATGTGTTATTTTTCTGTTGCCTCCTTATATAATAATTCAGATGGATAATGATGTTTTACCTTAAAAATCCCTTATCTATCATCTTGATACTTAACCGCCTATTACATTGGTAGTTACCCTATCGTAAGATATGCTCCGTCTCAACATATATTGGTTAACACATATAGCATGATCAAATATTTTATGACTTTGATTTATTCTAGCTGCAATCGACAGTACAGTGTATTACGTATTGAATGTTATGTTTTCATCAATCTTGTATGATTTTTGTCTGTTTTACCTCTGAACAAGCTTTTTGCGAACATTGTATTAAAACACTACTTAAGGGGAAATAAAACGAGGATTGTTCTGCTTATAGAAGAACTTGAAAGGTGCAGTTGAGATCTTCATTAAGATAAAATTGAATTGGCAGACATAAAAGTAAGAAAGGCAATTACAAAATATGCACTGCCGACTAAATTAACTAATTGATCATGGGGATGCACAATGTATCCTTTATAGAATGTTTCTTCACACCACTTCATTGACTATCCATCTGGTTACACTGCGCATGGAAGATATGGCGATTCTACTGGGTTTGAGTAGAAACAATACCTCCGTCGATGTAAATCTCATTTGCTTACTTGCTTTCACCCCATCCTATAATGAAATTCCTAGAGTTGAGTAATAAAAAAGGAGGGGAGAGTTTCGCCTTTAGAGGCGGGAAAATAGGGCAAGGAATGGAAACGGACTTAAAAACCGATTATACTCTTGTACAAGGGTTGAATAGTAATGGTATTTTTAAACACCTCAAAATATTAAGACAAGCACTAGCTTCATGTAAATGAATGAATGTATATCCCGTATCAGGAACGATTGGCAAAGAAGTAATATAAAACACAAATTTAAATTAAGATATGCCCACCAATAGTGAGCCTACTGGCATTGTATGTAACTATTTTAAGGTTGGGGACGGAGCACATCCGCTAACACACCAACCAACATAACTTAATTTCGCTTGTCTCTCCTGCTGCAGAGAGTGTTTTCATAACTAGAGAAAAATTTACGTGCAGCTTTGAAGAAGACAGAGTGCAACCCCTGCATTATTTTCGAACAGATTTGCTGTCTCAGAATATATGTAATCTCATATCTTTGCAACATTTATGAATTCCCGTGCTCACCAGTTTGTGTACATTTTCAAATATTCGCACCTCCTTTTCTGAGAATTTTCTTTTCCGCAATTACCACGTACGAAGATAGAGAAAGATCAACATCCACTACGCCTTTGACTAGGCCCCAATTTATAGTGACTGCACTAAACTCGTTTCTGTGGAAAAAAATGATGCTCAGTTCAAGTCCTAGTTCTTTTACACAGCAACGGCGGAGCCCGTAAATTTCCTATGGATACTAAAATTGAAACATCTGCATATTTTAGGTGAATAGATCTCCGCAAAAGTGCGGATAGCGGATTATTTCGCGTAAGAATCGCCTTGTACTAAGAAATTGGAAAATCAATCGATTCTTTGCATATATTCTAGATTATAGTTTGCATGACATCTCAGTTTATGCATAGTTAAAGCCACAATTGTGGTTTGACGTTAGTTTTTCATAGCATTCATTCACTGCAAAAAACTATCGTCTTGACAACTAGAAAATAGCTAGCTACTTACGTTTTAAAGACTCTTAATGTTAGTAGCAAAAGAATAAAACACTTCCGTGCTTCCGTTGAGAAGGGTGAGAATCAGATCTCTGCTCTGTGTGAAGTGAAGCGAAATTACCACGAAACGACATTTCCTTACTTTATGGCAATAGTAAACGAGTAAACAGATTCTTAATCAGGAAAAACTTTATGATATGGTAATACCTACTTCCTAGCTACCAAAGCACGGATATTCAGTTGCGTAGTTTTCTTTGCAAACGGTGTTCGCCATTTAAAAGTTTTCTTTTTCATCTCAGGGTATGTTCTCTCTTGATTTTGGTGATCACCAGTTAGAAGGCTACGGCTTTTTCAGTTCGGCTCTTATCCTTTGAATATCATATAATATTTTTACTATTTTCTCCGTTAAAAAAAATATAATCCGATTATAACTTTTATTCTGATATTAAGACTCACGGCCATATCTTGGAGAAGGCACCATTAATACTTTGATTTTCAATAGGCTAGTGGTAGGAAAACCAGCACATTTCATCTTGAGGCTACAACAAGTGCCGTAGAAATTCCGAAGGTAGCTTCAGGCCTAATTTTCCGGATTTTCAAATGGCGACAGGCTGTTCAGACTGTGTATAAAATTTTTGTACGTCCAGAAAGTGCCAAACAACGGACGGCTCAACACTGCATTTTTTTGTTCTTTTTCATGGTATTCCATTTTGAAACTTTTGGAAAGGACCACCTCAAAAAAAGCACCTACATATGCTAGTAGAACCTATTTCCTTTCCTGTAGTGAATGAATATCATAACATGAAAATGCAAAGAACTATTCGCAAAGAAAGAAAAATTCGGAACTTTATCCTGTTAGGGAAGTAAGAAGATCTACTAGGCTACTATTCCAAATAATATTTTTCTGAACGAACGAACGTTTTTAATGTTCAGCTTTCCGCATTAAACTGAGTACTGTTTTACTAAAGCTTAACAAACGCTCTCGAGCCGCCCGTTGCCTGTAAAGGCCAAGATTATGAAGAAAACGCCAAACACTCTTTTGCCCTCTATCTAAAGTTCAGGACGATGAGGTTCATATTACAACATTCCCCATCCATAAGTCTATAGAAAGGTGAAACATCACATAACAAGATACAAATCGGAATTGCCTCTGATATCAATAACAAATTGAAGTTTTCATTGAGGCTGTTTTGGAACATACTTCACTATGTTCCTGTTACCGGGGCTCGTTTTCCTAAAACGTGTCATGTATTAGCCTAAGCGGGTTGTGGCAACACTCAAAGATACAGTGTAAACGTTTTGCCAAAGAAAATAATGGAATCTCTGGGTTCTACTATCTTAGATAATCATCCATTGCCTAGACTTTGTCTAAAGTTGTAAGTTTCCTATTCTAAGCAGAGTATGTAGAAGAGCTACCGTATTTGGCTCGTAACGGCTATTGCCACTCCTTCATCCGTGAAAAACATGCAGCAGGCAAACTGTCAAGAGCCTCGAGTGCTCGATGAACCGTCCTATGACCACCGGCCATAGCATTTTTTTCTTTCTGAACAGAAAAAGAAAACTCCACTACTGGAGTTAAAGTCTGTATTATGTCATAAAATCGTTTGGAAATGATCATTGTGACATCACTGAGGATAATGGATTTAACTTTTTGTGTGCATTTAAATCGTACGAAAGTACGAACAGTTCCGTCCTTAACAGTAGGATGTGTTTTGAATGAGAAAAAATCAGGTCCCTCTAAAATCTCATTGGAGCACACGGAAAATCTTTTCATATCATTCGATATCACTGCATGATAAACTTTTCTTTTGAGACTAGATACTGTCGTAGAAAATGCAAGCAAAACAATTTCGTTCCGTTTTATGTCACATGACTATGTTACATACTCCAGTTGCGACAATGTAATATTCGAAGTAGATCTTCTGGTTGATTAGCACAATATCATCGAAATTACAGTAAAAGCACCTTGGAATATTGTGAATATTGAGATACGTTAAGAATGCTATCATCTATGGAAACCAAGAGTTATATTCTTGTGTGCTCAATCGCCCATAGCGTTATTGAGATTTGTAAGGATACCGCTTGGCATTGCATCTTGGCAAATCAAAAAAAGCTCCCTTATTTATATCCCTTATACTATGTAAATGAAATAAAAGATTGACAGAAACTCCAACCATTTAGAGAGATACAAATTATACTTTATGCTGGTTTTATTACAAAAGGTTTGGAAAGATAACTAGGAAAAAAGAATATACGAATGTCGTTTAGTAGAGTAATGATTACAAATTGGAAATAATGAAATAAAATGATTATTACAGGAGTTTAAAGGGTGCTCACGGTCCTGAAGGACTGACGAGCATGCAACGGTAAGATAAAAATGACACTAGGAGGTTGAACGCAAATAATAATGAGCTTTGAACTGAAGAAGAATTAGGTGTATCAAAAATTATTGAATAATAATTTGTTTCTATTTTGGCGATTGACTGGGTACTTTCGAAGATCTTTCTTTGTGTAATTTCAGATGCCTTATCAAATTACTCTTCACGTTGAATGTTTTATTACAATCGTCCCAAGTGCATTTAAATGGTTTAGCCCCTGAATGCACCAGCATATGAGTTCTTAATGCACTTGGTCTAGTGAATTGTTTACCACATTGCTCACATACATGTGATCTACCAATAGATCTGTTACCTTTACCTGATAACGTGTGTCCATTATGATGATGATGGAGATGATGGTGATTATCCTGTTGATTGTGATTTTGGATATGCTCTTGATAAGTTGGTTGATGACTGGCATGAATAGAAGGCGGAGTAGGAGGTGGAGGAAGTTGGTACATTGAGTTTCTTCGCGTTGGAACAATTGTAGATAGTGCAGTTGGAGGAGATGATTGAACCATTGCCGAAGGAATTTGTGGGTGGGAGAGAGAAACAGAGTTGTAGCTACCATTGTATTGACCTAAGGTATGAACGCGACCAGCCGTCATTCCATTAAGATCATTGTTAAAAGCGCTTCCTCGACGAGATACTGTATTAGGATCCAGGCCCTGTTGTTCATCTGCTGAAACAAAGTTCGTCACCGAATAAGTAGATCCACTACTACTATTGTTGCTGCTGATATTATACGTAGCATTATTGGTAGTATATCTTTGTGTTAAATTTGAATATTGTTCTGGGGAATTGAACTGATTTACATTGAGATATGCAATGGAGGTAGAAGCTGATGGAGAAGGGCAGGATTGAGAAGGTGACGGAGGTTGCGCGACCATATCATTGCTAAAATATTGGGGAGGCAGTATGCTAGAGATTGGTGGTAACACCAAGTTTGATTGTTTGATAGTCATCATTTAGTCCCTAAAACACTAATACTAACGTTAACCAAAAAAATGAAATAAAATAAAAATGAAAGGATCTTAGCTGTGTTTGCAGATTATATTAGCACCGAAATAGTCCAGTTAAATCTAACAATTTGAATGTGAAAGTAATAAATGAGCAACACAAGTGCTCATCAAAGGATAAAAGTCAAAAAAAAAGCTTCTCTAAAGAAATCAAGAGAATATCACACTTCGATTCAGTTTAATTCGTAACAATGGCTATTGTATAAGTTAAATGTACACGAGTAACTTCGTTCCAGGTAAAACAAAGCAAAACAATATTCTTTCGTATAATAACAACCGTTCAAACCGAACTCTAAATTACCTTCTGTATAAAACATTTTTAGGAATAACCTACACCCGTTGTATTATATATATATGTGAGTGTGTGCTAAGTCCAGAATCATGAAGCCTAACAGTTGTAATTCCGGAACATATAGCTGAGAAAACGGCGTACAAGGCAGTTTGGAATAAGTTAGATTAGACATTCCAGCAGGCTAAGCTCAGATTTTGTAGCCAGAGGAAACTTGCAGCAGTGAGCAATGAGAAATACGCAAACTGGAATTTAGAGACAAAGTAGCATGCATCATCTACAGGCCCCATTGGCGAAACGGAAGGAAGAGATATATGCAAGGTAGGAAAGGGCCTAAAATCTACGACTACAGAGTTGCCTAAAAGAATTCTACAATTTGCTTTGACAAGCTTTTAACGGACGGAGGCACTTCCGTCAGTTTCGTCGTTCTTAACATCTTTTTTTTTTTTTTACGGACAACTCCTTCTTTGCCTAGAACAGTGATCCTGAATAAATGCCAGCAAAACATGCAGCAGCGATTGTAGACGCACTGGAAGACCAGTAGGGTATTAGAGAATTTGCAGTACACAGTTTAAAAAATAACAGTTACATACAGCAGCAAATGAAACACAGTAGTAAATAAGAAAAAAATTAAAAAAAAATAAAAAATGATTTGACCTGCAGGTCAAATCTTACGAAAGCCACAGAAACGCATTGGGAGTATTCAGATATGGCAGGATGTGCATAAACGTGAAACACACCAGCCGTAAATGCAGGAAGGAAAAAAAGCATTTTTTTTCCTCCATTCTTTCTTTTCTCGGCCTATGTGATGCAAGGGAGAAAAGGAAATTTTAGTACTTTATGTAACAACGCAGGACATTTTAGCAATAGGTACAAACGCCTTCAGTATAGTATGGTTTTAGAATGGGTGGAATGGGAATCGCCGTGTGCTACAGATCTGACACAAAGCAATAATAAAATGCTTGGGACAGCTTGAAAGTGGCCAGTTCTTGTGCCTGAACGAAATGGCCACACACGCACACAGGTCACAAGGGTCGCACTTGCCTTTTGGAGTTTGTTAGATGATAGCGCTGTTTCTTTGGACTGTTTTCTTTGCCCGTGTACCGCTGCATAGTAGCTAAGTAA
The DNA here is from genome assembly GCF_001417885.1 of Kluyveromyces marxianus DMKU3-1042. Lineage (NCBI taxonomy): Eukaryota > Fungi > Ascomycota > Saccharomycetes > Saccharomycetales > Saccharomycetaceae > Kluyveromyces > Kluyveromyces marxianus. The sequence goes on from NC_036028.1 coordinate 470,502, forward strand.
TTAAGTATTTACTTACTTCATACAGGGACTGGAAGGCAGCCAACATACCGGCAGCTCCGTGCCCTTGTGGTTGTTAATCCATTCATTCCTCTTGTTCTACAATATCAATATACCAACAAATAGTACAACAGGCGCTCCTGCCGTAAGAATCCGAAACGAGGCTGATAAAGGACCTACTGCCACTACTACTACTACTACTATTTGCCATGCTTAAAAAAGCTAGGGCACTATGGCACGCACGGTTGAAAAATACAATTGCCGGGAAACAATCAGAGGCGACGATCTCTCTTGAATACCATGCCCTTGTCATGGCCCAAAAAGAAACAATACTATATACCTTTCTACGACGTTTCTGTGGGATCGGATGGATCTCTTTGAGGATAAAATCTTTTCTCCTTATTGACAATAAACCCCTTCAGCACTTTCACTGTCGGTGATCCTTGTATGCCGTTTTTATTTTGGCCCTGTACATAAAGACGTGGAGAAGTGTGCAGGAAAGGAGACAATCGGAGGAATGTGGAAAAAAATTGAAACATCAAAAAAGAAAGGCCTTTTTTCCGTTCCAACTATGTCTCATTACTTAATCGTGAAGTAAACGGTATCCGATAGCGACGAGAATAATATGTATCTCAACCTGCAATACCCAATGAGGAAGCACCGCATCCGCGTTTTTAGATTCACACACAAACAACGCTGAGAGAGGAAAGGAGTCATCCTACATCGGTAGTACCTATCTTGTGCATGAGGACTCAACGGCCTACTATCCTACCTAGTATGTAGGGTTTAGAAAACAACATCAAGAAAGTTTATGGTAATATAGCTCCCGTCCAATCGTGAGTAGCAACGATACGGAAGCAAACACAGAAGTGTGTGTATCAAATATTCCCAAGGTTCATATATCCGTCGCCATAGAAATACTAGTTTCAGCTGCATTTCCATACAGCGAATAGGGATGGACAGACATACCACTGTGCCACAGTGGTGGAGTTAAGGTACGCTCTTACATTCGACCGCTTGCACCCTTGGTACCCTGCTCTACAATCTACGCGGCTGTTATTGCCTCAGAAAGAGATGCCTCTTCTTATTGGCCCTCTCCACATGTGGTAAAAGGGCGAAAAAGTAGAGGTGGAGCTACGAATGAAAAAAAAAAAAAAATTCCAAGTCAACTAAAAAACTTCTGGCTACCACAAGTGCGAGAGTTTTTACTTGGTGATGAAGCCGACTCGCAAATCCTCCGGAAGGCGTTAAGACAGCTGGATAAAGACCTTACCTGCGCTTCATTTCAGATATTTGCACATAGATCTCTCGCGACGTTGGGCTAGCTACCCGTATCTCCTTTAACCTGATAGATCTGCAAGTAAGATCCTGGCAGTAGACTAAAGTAATAATGTGGTAAAAGATGATCATTTCTTGCTGAAGATAGTAGCATGATCGTAATATACCCTCCCCCCTGTTTTGAATAGGGAGGTGCTGATTCAGCAATTCCTCTTCCCCGTACTACTCTACTCTCAATTAGAAGGCTGCGTTGTGTATACAGCAGCAATCTGTGTTAAAAATTTACTTATCACTCAACGCCGATTTACTCGGCGATCTTGTTGACTAAAAACCAGGAAGAGAAACACTTCATACTAAAAACTATATAGCGCGCTTCCAAGAATAAACTAACCATTCGACGGTTAATTGCTGGTAATACAAGGAATGAGAAAGACGGAACTAAAGATATATTTTGTGAGAGTTGAAAGTAAACAGAACAACAACAAGAGGCTTCAACAAGCTTCAACTTTAGCTCCATTGTCTTTCTGTCTTTGTTACGTAGTCCTGTGAAGATGGTAACAGTTGGAACAATGATTCATCTTTCTTCCGGTTTTGTTTCCGGTATTTTCCGTTTTAGTAAAATGAAAAAAAATAGATCTTACCTAATACCAGCACTAGCTTGTGAAATTGATCATTACTTTTTTTAACCCCCTCCCGTTGATCTCCTGTAAGCGTTAATTGAGTCAACTGCTGCGGAAAGTCCCTTTACTCGTCGTATGAAAGTATATTTGGAACTTCTTTTAGATATGTATGATGTCAGCCTTGCGTTCAAAATCCACAGAGCAATCGTGGAAAAAGTGGACCCTGAATTCTAGGGTGCATAGATAGATTCACACATACACCCCCTTTTGTCTCCGCACTTCAGCAGCGAAAGGCTGCAGTAAAGAACAGCGTGGAACCTTGTAGTACCTTTGTCATTTACAATTACAAAGAAGTAGTTAAAGGCCCTAGTTTAACCACGTTGTGTAATTAACACTATCGTGGGGTCTAGGCTCAGCCTTCTTTCCGTCTCTTTTTTCTTTTTTTAATTGATCATCCGGAATTACTGATAAGGTGTGGCAATTATTTTACGTGTTTTTGTAAGGGTTATCAGAGCTTTGAATGACCCTAAAACGCGTAGATTTTTTTTAAAGAAAAAGATGGCGCACATGCCCCTCTTTGAACAGCCGTGAACTACATACATTATGCTAGGTTATCTTTTTTCCCTTCAAGATATCCTGCATTAGTCACAGTATCTGTAATTATATACGGCCATTGAGCCAAAAAAATTATAAAAGGTGTCATGTTTTGGCTGTTACATTTCGTACTAAATTCCTAAGATCCTTAAAAAGGAAACTTATAAGTTAATTTTTATAACTAAAAACAGCAAAGTCCAGTAAAGAACGGTAAGTGAGAAGATTAATTTGAAGTCGCAAATATCTTATCTGTCTTTAATAGGGTATTTTAACAGTTGGAGCGTATCTTGGTCATAATCACGTGGCTGGTCGTGCTACCTATTTCTTGTTAAAGATCGTCTTGATTCTACGTTAGCGTTACCCGCTCATAAATTCATTACGTATAACATCGAAGAAAGGTAAGCAATAAAAAGAAATTTCAGAGGATTTTCAGGGTTCAATTAAGGCTCTAGAGGAATAAGGGAGTTAATCAAGTTCTTTCCCCCTAAACTATTGTTATTACAAACGTTAATAAATTAATAGTATAAACAGATATTACCATATCCATTAAACACCTACAAGTCAAAGAAGAAATATATTAGAAGATGGGATCTACTAAGAGTAGAGAGATACCCGCTAACTCGCCTTATGCGAAAACTGATTTTCATGCTATGCCCATAGAACAAGTGGAGAAGGTCCTCTCCACGCATGTTCATACTGGGTTAAATGCTACTCAAATTGCTGAGAGACTCGCGCTCATAGGTGAAAATACACTCGGTGATGATTCTAAGATTGATATAAAGAGTATTCTCATTAGTCAAATTTGTAATGCAATGATTATGGTTTTGTTGATCTCGATGGTCATCGCTCTTGCTATTAAAGATTGGATATCTGGAGGTGTTATCGCCTTTGTTGTAGGTGTCAATGTTGTCATTGGAGCATATCAAGAATATAATGCTTCAAAAACAATGAATTCTTTAAAATCTTTATCTACCCCTTCTGCACATGTCATTAGAGATGGTAATGATATCACCATTCAATCAAAAGAGCTTGTTCCAGGTGATATTTGCATCATTAAGGTTGGTGACACTATTCCAGCAGATTTAAGATTAATCGACTCTATTAATTTGGAGACTGATGAAGCTTTATTGACTGGTGAATCTTTACCTGTCGCTAAAGAACACAGTGAAGTGTATGAGGTAGACACCCCTGTGGGAGATCGTTTGAATCTTGCATTTGCTTCATCTACTGTTACTAAAGGTAGAGCTACTGGTATTGTAATTAAAACTGCGTTGAACACAGAAATAGGTAAAATTGCTAAGTCTTTGAAATCAGAGAAATCGCTAGTTTCTAGGGATGAATCCAAATCGTTTACCCAGAACTTATGTGCAACTTTGAAACAGTCTGCAGGCACTTTTCTTGGAACTAACGTTGGAACACCTTTGCACCGTACACTATCAAAATTGGCCCTTTTATTGTTCGCAATCGCTGTTGTATTCGCTATTGTTGTTATGGCTACACAAAAATTCCACGTCAACAAAGAGGTTGCAATATACGCCATTTGTGTTGCTCTTTCTATGATTCCTTCTTCCTTGGTTGTCGTGTTGACCATTACGATGTCTGCAGGTGCTAAAGTTATGTCAACAAGAAATGTTCTTGTTCGTAAATTAGATTCCTTGGAAGCTTTAGGTGCTGTCAGTGACATTTGTTCCGACAAGACAGGTACTTTAACACAAGGTAAGATGATTGCGAAACAAATTTGGATTCCCCAATTTGGTACTATTAGCGTTCAAAACTCAAACGAACCTTTCAATCCCACAATAGGAGATATTCACCTGATTCCCCGTTTCTCACCTTACCAATACAAGCATGATGATCAAGAAGATGTCGGTATTATAACTGATTTCAAGGAAAGGTACCTCTCAAATAATTTAGGCCAATTGAATGTCAAATTGTTTGGCGAATGGTTATATGCGGCCACGCTAGCTAATATTGCTAATGTGTTTGTAGACAGTGAAACTAAAGAATGGAAAGCACAAGGTGATCCTACTGAAATTGCTATTCAAGTCTTTGCAACCAGAATGGATCTTCCAAGACATGTTCTAACAGGAGAAGAGATTGAAGATAATGAGACATCCAATAAAAAGTTTAACTACAAGCATTTGGCAGAGTATCCATTTGATTCCAGTGTGAAAAGAATGTCTGCAGTGTACGAAAATTCCGAAGACCCAGAAAGTCCTGTTTACGAAGTTTTCACCAAGGGTGCCTTCGAAAGAGTGTTGGACTGCTGCAATTCCTGGTATAAATCTCCTAATGGTCCTCCACAACCATTAAGTGATGATGATTTAGATGATATTATGAAGAACGTTGATTCACTATCGAATGAAGGTTTGAGAGTTTTGGCATTTGCAAAGAAAAGTTATGGTAAAGCTGAGTTCGTTGAGAATAAACAACAGTTGCTCAAGGAGCGTGATTTTGTCGAAAAGGACTTGGTGTTTTTGGGTTTGATTGGTATTTACGATCCTCCTAGAGATGAATCGCATTCTGCTGTTAAAAGATGCCATCAAGCAGGTATTAATGTGCATATGCTAACAGGAGATTTCCCCGGTACCGCCAAGGCTATTGCACAAGAGGTTGGTATCCTCCCTCACAATTTGTACCATTACCCTAAGGAAGTTGTTGATGTCATGGTGATGACAGCATCAGATTTCGATGCTTTGACCGATGATGAAATTGATCTGCTACCTGTGTTGCCTTTGGTTATTGCACGTTGTGCTCCACAAACTAAAGTCCGTATGATTGAAGCATTACACCGCAGAAACAAATTCTGTGCTATGACAGGTGACGGTGTTAACGACTCTCCATCCTTGAAAATCGCTGATGTTGGTATTGCCATGGGTATCAATGGTTCTGATGTTGCAAAAGATGCAGCTGACATTGTGTTAAGTGATGATAACTTCGCCTCGATCCTCAATGCTGTGGAAGAAGGTAGAAGAATGAGTGAAAACATTCAGAAGTTTGTATTACAACTATTGGCCGAAAATGTTGCACAAGCTATCTACTTGATGGTAGGGTTGTGTTTCATTGATCGTGATGGTGTCTCTGTGTTCCCATTGGCACCAGTTGAGGTCTTGTGGATTATTGTCGTTACCTCCTGTTTCCCAGCCATGGGTCTAGGTTTGGAAAAGGCGAGCGTTGATGTCATGGAGAAGCCTCCAAAGGACGCGAAAGCCGTTGTTTTCACCTGGGAAGTCATTGTTGATATGATAGTTTACGGTCTAATCATGGCCGCTTGCTGCATGGTTTGTTTCGTTACCGTATTGCATGGTACCGGTGACGGTGAGTTGGGTACCAATTGTAACAGCGACTTCAACTCTACCTGTCACTTGGTTTTCAAGTCACGTGCTGCCGCTTTTGCGACAATGACGTGGTGTGCGCTAATCCTTGCATGGGAAGTGGTTGACATGAGAAGATCATTTTTCATGATGAACCCAGAGAGCGAGACGCCTTACACGCAAGTGTTCAAGGACATCTGGAGCAACCAGTTTTTGTTCTGGTCCGTTATTTTTGGGTTCGTATCAGTGTTCCCTGTTGTATACATACCTGTGATCAACAAGAAGGTCTTCTTGCACTACAACATTTCTTACGAATGGGGTTTCGCCGTTGGCTACACTGTTCTATTCTGGATCTCTTGTGAGGTGTACAAGTACATCAAGAGACGCTACTACAGAAACAAGGACAGGGTGAACAATCCTGAGAACGACTTGGAACAAAGAAGAATGCACGATCCATTCGAGCAGTACACAAGTTCATTCTCGAGAATGAACACTTTCCACAACGATGAAAAGACGTTTTAAAGCCAGTAATGATTGGCTAATGCATTGCAATTTGCATATTTCTTTATTTTATTTTTTCTTTTCCCTCATCCGCTAACCATTTTTCATTACCCCTGTATATTAGCTTTTACTCTATGAAACAATAACATAATATAATATAGTCACTAAGTATAACCTATTCTAATCCATAATTTATTTTTTGAGAGTCGGTTTGCATAATTTTCATATTCATCATTCATTGCAATACAGATTGCTGCGCTGGCATGCCATTGGTGTAGGTAAAGGGGGGTATATCGTGCTGAAAACAAAGTAGAAACCTTACACCCTTCAATGGGCGATACGCCCACCACTGTAGGGAAATCAATTCGGCTTTGCAACTTGCAAAACACCCAAGAGAATTTCAGAAAAAAAAAAATTAAAAAAAAAAGAGGAAGACAAAAACTACTTACTGTATTGGAACCATTAAGGAGTAGGGGAAAAAAAAGGAACAAAAATAACAAGTGACCAGGACATTTATGAGCGCCTGTTCAAGAGAGCCTGGGCAAAAGAACCCACCAGAAACTGCCGCTGTATCACAGCCGCTAACGCTGACCCTGGACTGCCACTGGACTACTACTGGGCTACCACTGTCTTATATTGCCACGTGATTCCAGCCCCAGTCCCAGCCGCCCATGTACATACATGTCCACGTCCGCGCCCACTTACCTGCAGGCGAACTAAGGACAAAATTAATAAAGAAAATTGTTTCTACGCCCGAACAATCCGCGTGCGCGTCATTCCTCTCCCCCTCCCTCCCCTCTTTGTCTCTTGTCCCTCTCTCTCTTCTTCCCTTCCCTTTCCCTTTACCCCTTGATCATATATAACCACCCGCGTATAACAACCGCCCGCCCTCAGCGCCTGAAAAAATATCCGCGCGCTGTATCGCGCCACATCCGGAAACTTGCCGAAACTAGAAAATTCGCACAGATACCGTTTAATTAATTACAGAATAAATTAAACTCCAATTTCCCATTTTCAAACTCGTACTCGGCAAGGGGAGAAAATCGACAAGCGAGCACACTCCTAACCACTTTGTTTTCGCCATCAGGACTGTCCTCGTTTATTCGTTTATTTTGCTAGCCTAGTTCGCTCATTCTTCTCTCTCTTTTCTGCTTTTTTTTTTTTACTTTTACTACTACTACTACTACTACTTTTTTTTTTCCGCTTTCGCCCCGCCAGCCTTAACTTTAACTTTACTTAGTCTAGCCTAGCCTAGCCTAGTCAATACTAACTTTTTTTTTTTTTGCTCCTCTCTTCGCCTATATATTATACGCCCTGCCTAGTTAAGCGTGTGATATATTTTTAATTTCTGTTTTAGGTGTGTGTGTGTACAGTACAGGCTCTCGGAAAACTAACCAACCAACCCCCTCCCTCCCTCTCTCTCACTGGTTACCCGCTTGCAGCGTACAACAAACAACATGCAAGGAGAACCATTGGGCCACCATGCCCACAACGGCACAGGCCCCGCCTCGATGCCAGCGCTAGACCGTGGCCTCGCAAACTCCCACAACATGACCATGAACATGAACATGGACATGAACCTGGACAGCCTGGATAGCGTTTCCCCGCCTCCTCGTTACCCGGTCGAGCGAAAAACAAACGCCGCCGCCCAGGTGCACGCTCTAACCGCCCAGCGGGCCGTGGTCGAAAACGACGAAAAACAATTACAATTGCAAATGCAAATGGAAGGAAGAATGGGAGTCGAAAAGGAGTGGGAAAAGTCAAAGACGCTACAAACGACAAGCCTGCCCTGGAACGATACGCGGCACAGCATGTCTGGAGAACACGTACAGGCGTCCGTACAGGCGCAAACTGGAAAACGTGACGAAGAAACGCCGTCGGCGGCGGCGACAACAACAAAAACAACAACAACGACCAATAATAACACGCTGCTACAGCCCAGACTCAACCCGCTTATCCATCTAGCTATGTCCCACATTCCGGCACCAAACAACACCCCCGTGGAGGCCGCTGATATGACACCACTGAGCGGCAACGCGTATGGCGACTCGGCGCGTAATCCCGAGCCCCTGGCGTCCACTAATGGGAATGATTCTGCCGGGTCCAACAATCAAAATATGGCTGGGCGTCTGGCGGCGCGCGGCCATGAGTTGCAAGAAAAAAACATGTCTTCTGAAGCGGGGTCCGCGTCTACGTCTACGGCGTCGGCAGCACACGGCTCGTCGGTTACTGACGGTAAGGGGCTCTCGGCTACAGACGGTTTGAGTGGCGGCTCGGGACACAAAGTCAGGGTCAGCGGCAACATTGTCGGAAGTGTTGTTTCTGGCGCTTATGAGAACACTCGGAGCCCTGTACTCCTCTTTAACAGTGAGAACGGCAGCGGCAATAACATCCAAAGGTCCGGTGGTGCCGACCGCGTCGGCGGCACTGCTGCTGCCGCTGCCACAGGTACCACCACATCCAGTACCAATGGTCACGTGGGACCTACTACTTCCACTTCCTCGTCGCCGCCAAATACAACGTCAGCTGCTACTGCTACTGCTGCTACTGCCAGCAACGGCAACAGCAAAGGTAACATCAATGCCACAAAGACAGATGCTGCCGCTGCTGACAGAAACAATGGCAACACAGCATCATCTTCATCAGCGCCAGCACAGGGACCAGCAGTGGTGGTGCCTTCCATTTCTTCGTCAGTGTTTGGAACGCAGGGCGATCCAAACAGCACCGACAGAGACATACATGCAGGCAGCAACGCAATGACCCCCCGGAGACTGCATTTCGACTCTTCCACGGAAAAAATTGACCCCGGTGCAGGAATCTCGTCCATTTCGGCGCAAAAAATAAACATCACGTCCTTGCTAAACTCCAGGTCTACCGCGGAGTCTATTTCTCCACCACCTTCAGCGGTAGATCACGAGTACTCGATCAATTTTCCATCCTCAGCAGCTTCGAATACACATTCTTCAGGATCCTTCTTACAGCCAAAGTACCCGCAGCATCAGCACCAGCAACAGCACCAGCAACACCCGCGTCTCGCTTCTGCCATGAACAGAATGGTTTCGCCAAATTATCTGTTCGAAACAGAACAAACACAAAATGCGTTTGGTAATATTCCAAGTGCTAGTGCACAATCTAATGCGAATGCTAATTCAGGCTCAGGCGGTAGCACCATCCAAGGCGCAAGCATAACGTACCAGCCAAAGTACTTCAACACAAAGTTCGATGAGCTACGGAACAGGGTCCTTCTTGGATCTTCCACGGGTTTCCCCAAACTAGATGCGACGCACAAGTATCCTTACAGCAATAGCATTCCGGGTTCCGGCTCGAATTCGAACTCGAACCCAATGTCAATCTCGAATCCAAATGCTCATAATGAGCAGGACTCCAACGTGGACGCTGAAGCCGCAGCGATCATCTCGCAAATGAGGTCTTCCCCTCTGCCCGCATTCAACGAGCATTTTGGACCAGGAACGCATGGGAGCAGGCCGAACTCATCATTGTCGAACCAGTCGTTACAGAATGGCTCCTACAATCAGTTTAACAAGCGTTTGTTGCCCAAACCGGTGCTTCGTGTGAACCAAAGACAATTCCCAAATAATAACAGCCAAGACGAAAATGCCATTGCAGAGGAAGACGATGACGATGATGACGATGATGACGATGAGTACCATGAAGGCGGCTATGCTAACAGCCAAAACGGTGGAACAAATGTCTCAGATACCGTTGCATGGAACAAGAACGGCAAGAGACGGTTGTCAAGACGGAAATCTGGACCACCTCACTATAATTCGCAACTAAAGGGTGCCAAACAAGAGCATGTCCAGTTTTTATCCGCAGATATCTCTGAAGACAACGTTCATTTTAAGCGCTCTCGCTCATCTTCCTTGTCGTTGGAACCTACAGGTTTACTATCCCCAAATTCAAAGCGGGCAAAGCAGCTGAAATTCAAAGAATCGAACTATAATAATGACGTTTCAAATGAAGAGATGGTCAAGTCAAGTGACCAGATTAAAAAGAGAAATGCAACAGGTGCCCGTTCAAGAACTGGTTGCTGGATTTGTAGGTTGCGTAAGAAGAAATGCACAGAAGAAAAACCTCAGTGCCAGAACTGTGTGCGACTACACCTCGAATGCTTTTACGATATTGTCAAACCTGACTTTATATCAGATCCTGCCAAAAAGGCAGCAAAATTAGATGAAATTAAAAAGAAAACGAAGGAGGCTAAAAGACAAGCAATGAAAAAGAAGACTTGGCTTTGATCCTTGCCCCTTGTCCCTCTCTTTTTATTCTATTACTATTTTTTTTCTTTCTTTCATTCTTTCCCCTTTTTCGGATTTTAAGTTTTGTCCTTTGTTTCCTTGTCTTTCATTTAATAGCCCACCTCCCCTCAACACCTTTAGACGTTGTAATACTACTACTAAAATACGCTGAAATAGTGTTCCATTCCTATGTTTCACTTCATCGGCCTAGACTGTGACCCAAAATTAAAAAAGCCAAAAAAAAACAAACAATTTTATGCAAATAGTACTATGGAAATCGAAAAATACCATTATACATATACAACCAACTTTCACCACCCATTAAACCACCTTTGACAATCAGTTTCCCAATTTCATTGTTTAGGCCTTTAGTGCATTATACTCTATATCAATTGATTTTAGTACGTCATTTATGACTTGAAATTGTCATAACATTTATTTTTTTTTTATCGTTGGATATTATGACCTATGGTAAATAATATTCGATCACATAAAGTATAATAAAGACAGTAAGAATATAGGAATCGATCTTGCATTTAAATAGGATTCATAGAGGAAGATACATATATATGTGATTCAGAAAACTTTACATTGTTCTGAATAAATTTTTCAAAACCGAATATTAGATTTTTGAAAAATCTTTCGCAGCATTGGTGACAATAATATAGTGATAGTTGTAAGTAAAGATAAAAGATATTGATTGACATACACGATATTCACAATTGGAATTATAATATGGCTTAAAACTGCCTTATATGAAGAAATCTCTGTTAAGTATAGAAGAAGAAGTTGAACTGATCGTCAACTTTTTGAGCCATAGATGGTAAATGATCACCTTGCATGGACCCATTGTTTGGGAAGAACTGCGAATCACGTCTAGCCATCATTGGGTTTTGAGGTTGGGTCTCTGCATTATGAAGATGATCAAACTGAGAGGGGAAGGAGTTGAATGGGTTATGGAACTGTGCATACTGCGATCCCATGTAGGTTCTTTGGTGAGCTTGCTCGTAGAGTCCTGCAGAATTACTGGCTTGAGAAGACATAACAACGTTGTCCCTGGCAAAAATACTTATGTGAGAATCATGGGATGTATTTTGTAGGTAATTGTTGAATGTTGACAGATTTTGGACGTTTAGTTTCTGAGTTTCACTTGGACCACTACTATTTTCCCTGGAATCCAATGAACTGGAATTGGTATTGGTTGAAGACAACGGGTTCGAAGAAATGTTTTGAGAGTTCATTGGGGAGAAATGGGATGTGACAGAACCGTTGCTATTACAAGTGCTGTTACTAGCGGTAGACAGCTCCGTTTTATTGTACATGTTAAAAGTCCTTTCCGTTTCGTGTCTTTCAATAACGGTGGACACAGAAAACGATGGGGCAACATTAAACGTCATTGGTGCTTGAGGGACAGATGATCCGCTGTAATTCCAGACATTATTTGGAATAACAGTCTCGTGAGTTTCTGCACCATAGTTCGGAGTCGTTGATATTTCTACGGTGTTCGTTGGTGGATTAACACCATTGTCTCTAGAAGTAAACGCAACACTAAAGCCGTTTTTCTGTGGGAAGCTCTTGGTTTCAGAATTGTTACCGTCAACGGTGAAGTTCTTTCCGGCAGATTCCGATTTACTGAAGTTTGGCACAGTGTTATTGTTGTTATTGTTATTGTTGCTGTTACTGTTGTTGTTATTGGCCTTACCTCTTTTAACTGCGGTGTGGGTATATCTCTTCTTTTCAGCATCAAGTTTGAAGCCGCAGCAATTCTTCTCCAAGAACTTTTTGTTAGAATAAACGACTACCTGAACTCTGGAAAGATGTTCCTCTTTAGCTCTGGGCTTCGATTTAGTTTTCCCTGCCAATCTGTCTGGTAGGTTATCCATGGTCAAAAGTTTTTCATCGTTGAAGTCAGACAAATTGAACTTCACAGGGCTAAATTCTTTCAGCATGATATCTTCTTCGTAGAAGTAGGATCTAGTTGGTCTGTGCAAATTCTCAAAGTCTATAGACCATTCATTACAAGCCAAAAGTTCATTGGTCAAGTTAGCCATTGATTGGCAGAAAGGATTGTATCTGTGAGCAAATCTTAGAACGTTCTTATGCGATTTGATCCAACACATCATAATTCTAACCATTGCAAGGTATTGGAACATTTCCGAGTTTTTGAATTCCTTCATAATAACCTTATCGATAAGATGGGTGAAAAATTTGAAGATGAATTCAAGAAGTTTGTTTTCCGACGAGTGGGAGATGTTGTTGTTGTTGTTGTTGTTGTTGTTGTTAGTGGATCCGTTCCCATTTACAACTTTTCTATCATTAAGGGCAGATACAGGGGCACTGGACGTTGCCGGGTTGATCATCTGGTTAATGTGGAAACTACCTATTAGTAGAATTAGATCCTGGAAAATCATTGAGATATTCTTAATGTATCTAATCTCTATCTTATCGAAGAGCAGGGTTTGGAAATGTTTTAAACGATCCGAATGTCTATTTGATTTCCAAGTTTGTGGGAATATGTAGGAGCCTATCAGTGGTAGGATGTAGAACTCCATAATTTCCATATTGATGATTCTCTTCTTGATAGTTTCCTGGACTTTCAAGTCGTCTAAGGAGACTAGTAGTTTTTTGAAGAGGGAACCGTTTGAGTCTCCGAGCAAGTTTTTGAAGTTAGGGACACCTGCGTCACTTGGGATCCTCGACAAGGAGCTTCTGACAAACTGGTACGCCGCGTTACCGAAGTTTTTGGTATGGGTGTAGCAGATACCTCTTTGCAAAAAGGTTTCGCCCACCGAGGGGACGATTGTGAAGGCGATGTCGAAGTACTTGAAGGGTTTCTGGAAGTCTGCCTGCTGGTACTTGTCAGATAAGTGTTCCATCATGATTTTGTAGCGCTGTGCACAGCCGATGTAGAGCAAGCACCTTTGCAAGGCCATGACGCAGTCGATGGAGAATGGGTCTTTTGCCTTGAGGGCAGTTATACCCTGGGCCAGTGCACCCAAGGCCTGTGCCTGGGCCTGGGCCTGAGCTTGTGCCTCCTCCTGGGCCCCGGACGACACAATCAACTTGGATTTAGTGTCCGATGGCACGAGTTCGGCCAAGTCGTAGTGCGCAAAGATAAGCTCGACGTGCGACTGGTACAGCCTGTTGATGTGCGGGTAGATTTTCTGCAGCACTGAGTTCAATTGCCGGTGACCAGCATAGTTCGGTCTTGAACCTTCAGCGACGTTTCTGCTTCTCCAATTCTGGAAGTACTTGAATATTGGGTAGTGGACGTGTTTCCAGGTGAGGTCTAGCACGACATGTGCGTCCGATGACACGATTTCCGGGCCGCTGCCTGCCTGGGAACCAGCAGTTCCAGCGGATCCACTGGACCCATTGGACCCACTGGGCCCCGGTACAAGCGCCTGTACCAGCATCTGCCCAATCTTGGAGTGGATCATCTGCAACGCACCCTTCACCAGCGAATCATCTCTAAAGAAATCAATCTCGAGAACCGACTGTAATTGTTTCTGGAACCCGACAAAAGTCTGTTGCAGCTCACTCTTGGGAGTCGCACCCATCGTAGTAGCGGTAGTCATCGTCGCACTCCCGTTGGGACTCTGGCTGTAGCTCGAGCTGGGGCTCGAGCTAGAGCTCGTATCGCCATTCATCGCGATTTTAGTTTCTGGATTAGAATATATGGGAAAAAAAACTCACCACAGGCCGAAAAATTAATCCCAAGAAAAAAAAACAAGCCAAGTGAATCTAAATTACAGACTCGCCTGTGTGATCAGCAAAGATGACAGGTTTAGATCCTAATTCTAGTGTATAGCTAGCTAGCTTTAATGCTTCTTTTTTTTTTTGGTGCAGCTGCGAACTTTTTTTCAAATTCAAATTGTAGCTTTTTTCAAATTACAGCTTTTTTCAAATTCTAACTTTTTCAATTCGTAGCCTATAGAGAGATTGAAAATGAAAATGAAAAAATAAAATGAAATTAAAAAAAAAAAAAAATGAAAAATGAAAAAGACAAAATGTGATCAAAAATACCACCAAGAAGGAGAAAAATAAAAAAAAAAAAAATTGTCCAAAATCTCCAAAGTGTTTAAAACTTGGTTTCCTTAAGTGAGTGAGTGCTCCGAGAATCCGTTCTCGACGCTTCTAGCTGGGGGGGACTAACTAGTTCTGTGTGTTGGGTACAGCAGAATGTACTTCCTAGGGGGCGCGTACTCTATTGTGATGTGATATGCTGTGTTACAAGATAATGCATTCCTCCTATATATGTAATAAACTATATATAGTGTAGAGTAGAGTGTAGTGTAGTGTATGTAGTGTGTCCAGGGTTGTAGATATATTTATTATTGATTTTCGAAGTTGGATTCTCTAATTAGAATCCAGGTAGATAGATTCCTACTCGAATCTGAAGTTATCCAGGAAATCCCAGGATTCGTGCGACGCTGCGGGACGGTCTGCGAGACGTTCTGCGGGTAGACGCATAAATGACGAAAATATTACTGATTGCCATACGAGGCTCTCTGTAGCGGCGTAGGCAGGTCCCCAGGAATCAATTTGAATTTCAATTTAATTTTAATTTAATTCAATCTGTGATAGTAATGGCCGTGATGTTGATTTTTTTTTTTTTTTTTTTTTTTTTTTCGTGAGACAGTCAGTCAGTAGCTTTTTCCATTGTACACGGGCGGCGGCTGATTGGATCTGTGTTGTCACTGCGTACGGGAGCGGATTCTGTAGATTTGGTTTTGGATTTGGATTTGAATTTGGGTTTGGAAAGTGAGAAGAAAAGGGGGAGGGGGGAGATTTACGCTACTATGGGTTGTGCGGGTGTTTGTGGGGGCAAGTGGCTAGAACAAAAATTTCACTTGGCTTTTTTGGAACACACGGCCAGAACGTGGGGGAAAACGGAGGAGGGAAGAGAGAGGCGGGAAGTATTTCTCCGCTTGTGTGTGGTCACGTGGACTTGACCGGCGATTAGCATGGTGAGGATTGCCGAGAAATGGGAAGTTTGGGGGGAGTGTGTGTATTTCGTGTCCGAGACATGCACACCACACACCTTCGCCTCCCCATTCGAACCCCGAAGGTCGCATTTTTGCTTGTTTTTTTTTTTGTTTTGTTTAGTTTTTTTTTTTTTTTTTTTTTTTCAAAACTTCAACATCGCATCACATCGCATCACATCGCATCGCATCGCATCCATCGCCTCAACAACTTACCACCAGTTAAAGAGAAGAAAGGGGACACACAGAAAAATACTCTGGTAATAATGTAATAGCCAGATGAAAGAAAGAAATATGCATACGCCACTTCTTCTGGCAACTGGGAGTATCGATGGTTAAAGTGTTGTGTGTTGCTGAGAAGAACAGCATCGCGAAAAACGTCGCCCAGATTCTCTCGGGAGGAAGGTCCACCATGCGGCCCTCCACCTCCCCCTACATCAAAAATTACGACTTCCAATACGATTTCCAATGGCTCAACATGGGAAGGTGCAATGTGACGATGACTGCTGTGGCGGGCCATCTGATGAACCTCGCTTTCCCGCAACGCGAATTCGGCTGGGGCAAGTGCGACCCAAACGCGTTGTTCGATGCGCCCACCATTGACGAGATGGACGACAAGATCGTCAAGAATCTCCAGAACGAGGGTCGTCACGCTACACATTTGATGATTTGGACCGATTGCGATCGCGAGGGCGAGTGTATCGGCTGGGAAATTGTCCAAGCGGTGGGTCGATCAAACCCTAGACTCGTATCACAGGGCCAGGGTCAAGGGTACGGCCAGAGCTCAGCCATATACAGGGCAGTCTTCTCACATTTGGATCCCTCTCATATCATATACGCGGCAAACAACCCGCGCTCTCTCGACCAGCGACAGGTCGACGCCGTAAGGGCGCGACAAGAGATCGATCTACGAGCCGGCCTCGCCTTCACTAGACTCCTCACGGGAAGCTACAGGTCCCTGCTCCAGTCGGACCACGAGTATATCCAGCTCGCCAAAAAATCAGATAAACCTATCATCTCCTATGGTACTTGTCAGTTCCCAACCCTTGGTTTCGTCGTTGATAGGTACGAACGTGTTGTCAACTTCGTTCCAGAACAGTTCTGGCACATTACACTCTCGGTAAAGGATACAGACGGCTCGGATAGTAAGGTGAAGTTTCAGTGGGAAAGAGGACATCTCTTCGATAGACTCGCAGTGCTTACCATTTACGAATCCTGCATAGAAAAAAGTGAAGATAAGGCAAAAGTTATCCACGTCTCGTCAAGAGAAACGAAAAAGTATAGGCCCCTACCACTTACCACCGTTGAACTCCAAAAGAATTGCTCCCGTTTCTTCAAATTAAGCGCTAAGAAAACTTTAGATGCCGCTGAAAAGTTGTACCAACAGGGCTTCATCTCTTACCCAAGAACAGAAACAGATAAGTTTCCAACAAAAACTGACCTTAAGTCTTTGCTAGCCAAACATAAGGATCACAGCGAATGGGGGTCATACGTTGAAAACCTCTTGGACGAAAACTCACAAAGTACAAACAAATTTCAGTGGCCCAGAGCAGGTTCTCACGACGATCAAGCGCATCCTCCGATCCATCCCATCCTGTGTGTTGACATATCTAGATCAGACAACAGAATGTCATCAGATGAAAAGACAGTTTATAACTACGTCGTAAAGCATTTCCTGGCTTGTTGCTCCACTGATGCAAGAGGCAGATCTACTACACTTCGGTTGAACTGGGGTGACGAAACGTTCTACGCAAACGGAATCCAAGTGTTGGAAAGGAACTTTCTCGACATATACCAATGGGCAGATTGGAAATCAAACGATACTTTGCCCGCGTTCCAAATGAACGATCAAGTCATCGTGTCAAAAACAGAAATGAAATCAGGCCAAACTTCCCCTCCAAAACATATGACAGAAAGTGAGTTGATTATGCTCATGGATGCCAACGGAATTGGCACAGATGCTACTATTGCAGACCATATAGAAAAGATCAAATCGAGAAATTATATTAAAGTACAAGCCGGATCTGGATCTGGTGCTAAAAAATCTAATGCTGTATTCATACCCACTTCATTGGGCCGTTCACTGGTTCATGGTTTTGAAAAAATTGGTCTTGAAGAATCATTCTCAAAACCTTTCTTAAGAAGAGATTTGGAACAAGATCTGCAAAGAATATGTGGCGGAAGTAAAGAAAAGAAAGAGGTTGTTTCGATGATTATCGAAATGTATAGAAATTATTATCAAATCACAACTAACCAGATGGGAAACCTCATAAAGGTTTACAACGACATTAAGGCAGAAAGTCAAGCTCATATAGCCCAGCGGAATAGGGCAAGTTAACCATCACCTATCTTTATATTATACAATAAAACGTTGATATTCGAAAACATGTATAGATATATATATCTTAATATTTACAGCTTCAATATAGCATTTGCCTAAAGGTATTTCAATACAAACCTTTCAAATTGTTTAGTTTTTGGTCATCGGTTATTCTTCTTCTTAGGCAAAATGGAAACATTTACATAACTATGGCTTGATCTTTTAAAGATGTTGCTCTACACCAACAAGCAGAATTTTGTGATTCAACTTGGATCCATACCTTGATGTTTGCATTTTCGAATACTCTCTCAACTCTTTTCTTTATAATTGTGGAATTTTCTCCGTCTGCATATTGAATGTGAATATAGCCTACCAAAATTGTTTTCGATGGTTTACCGCTGTTTGTTACTTGTCCATTTTGTGTATCATGTAAATGGGAATGGGTATGTGAGTCCTTCTTTTCATCTGGACCATGATGAGAATGCGAATGTGACGTTTCGTTTGAGGGTTCGTGAACATGGCTATGACTGTGGCCGTGACTGTGGCCATGGCTGTGGCCTGATGATGATGAAGATTCAGGCCAAAATCTTGGAGTAGTATATCCTGTGACTCCAGGTGTTGTGGAAATCTGGTTCAATACGTTTTTCAATAAGGCATGCTTCTTGTCATCAACCTTCAATAGCATGCTCGAACCAGTGGACTTTAACAACGGAAGCGAGCTTAATAAAATCAATACTGCGATGAAAAATGATGCTATAGGATCAAATATTTGTAGTTTGAAAATCTTAGTCAATAGGGTGGAAACTATAACACCTACTGAGCCAAGTGTATCGGCTAAGACATGGAGGAAAATACCTCTCATGTTATCATTAGAATCGTGATCATGACTATGCGCATGGCCGTGATCGAACGCAAAAAGGCCAACCACATTCACTAATAAACCTAAAACAGAGACTACCAATAGTTCGGTGGTTCCTAAAATGGTGACAGGATTGAAGATTCTCTGAACCGATTCGATAAATATTTCCATCACAATACCAATTAATAATACACCGTTAGTGAACCCGGCTAGAGTCTCCAAATATCCTAAGGCAAATGGGAACTCGTCGCTGGCGGAGTGTTTAGATAAGACACCTGCTAGTAACCCAAGGAATAGTGATGTACAGTCAAGAGCCATATGCAAAGAGTCCGATAGTAAACCCAAAGAATGCGATCTGAAGGAGTACAATAATTGCACGAACATAAATGCTGTGTTCAACAACAAAAATGAAAAGATACTCTTGGTTTCCTTGTTTGTCACCAATTCCATTAGCAAGCTACTAGTAGTCAGGAATTCCTTTTCAACCAGTCCATCAATTGACCCATCGTGTGAATGCTGATGTACTGAATTTGAATGGGTGTGGGAGTGGTGCTCACAATGCTTATCAACTTCTTCATCAGTCTTAATGAAGCGAGATAATGAATCGTACTCTATGTGACGTGTTAATACTGCACTCGAGACAATGAATAGAATAGTTAATATGTCGCTTATCAAAGAACTTGATATCGAGTTGAATGATAAATATTTCAATATCATAGCCATTGTCCCTATTATAGTAGCAGAGTACTGGTTTTGCCATACTCTGGCCAAAGGCTCATTTCCTAGGGTTGATTTTATATCATGACAAACCAACAATAAAACAATAGCGCAACCCAAGAAGACGAAAAGCATTGAGTAGTTGATTTTAGTGATTTCAGTTTGATTCTCTTTTGATAGGTGCACCCACATATACATGATCGCTAAGGAAATCATTGATGTAAGAAATAATGCCCATTTAGGAACTTTTATGTGGTCCAGGAAATTAAGCGATCTCTTGCTTCGTTTTTGCAATACTAAGATTGATAAAAGCAAAACGTATGATAATATTGTTGTGAATGATAGTGAGTTATCGTAATAATCTATCCCTATGCTCAACAAAGGTAATATAGAGTATTTCCATAAATTATAGTCAGTCGCAGTCACCAATTGTAACAATAGAACAGATAATGTGGATGCCTCCACAGGCCCTAGAAATAGATTTAAGAGCATCACGAGGAAAAGGATCAATAAAGTCAACCCATGGTTGTTGAACGTTCGCAGATACTGGCAACATAGTGTGATTAGAGACGATGCAAAAGTAGGTAAAACCAAATACTGGATCAATAGCGGAACATGGCTATCGGATTGATCTAAAATATTCTCGTGTACAGTTAAGATCAAATTGTTCGATAATAGTAAAGTAGGGTATAAAAGAGTCAACGGGATTTGGCTGAGTAGCCTATTTGCTTTCGATTGTGAAGTTGTACTCTGAGGCATCTTGGATAGATGGATGGGCTAATATATGTAAAACCTTTTTTAATACGGTAGTTTCGGAAGTAGCAAAACGGCCTCCAAAAAGTTATGTTGCGAGAGCAAACCAAACACAAATATCTTCCCTATACTAATCCTTCCGTCTCAAAACATGGAGATCCGACTCTGATAAATCGCTTGGTTCCCTACAGTACACCCTTCCTCGGAAACACCCTTCACATTTTCGTATTCGTGTCAAATATTGCAATGCCGTTGATACTTATTTTATTTACATATTTGAATGGACTTTGATGGTTATATATAAAAATCGTTACCCGGTCAAATATTTTTCAGTTTTAAGGGTCCTCTTGGCAATTCACTAACGGGTATACGACAGGACATAAAGCTACTTACTATCAAGCGGCATCAGGTGGGAAGCGTGTCTGCGTGTATGTCTTACTTACATAGCTTATTGTTTAAACTAGTATTTGGAACTGTGGAGCACAAATTTTGGAATGTAGGAGATATGATCAAATTCGATGTCATATCTGACCTAGGGTCATAAGTAATATTGCTTCTGTCATTAATCATATTATGTATGCCGATATATGTGTATAGTGTTGTTGAGATATTCTATTTCTGAATTTTGTTTAGAGCTTTAAAACCTGGCTACCACCTTGGTACTCAAATGGCTCGAAGCCATATTTCTGCGCAAAATGTTTTGGTACAAATCTGCCTCCAACATAATGGTTTGCTTCTGGCTTCAAGAATTTGGCACAAGGTTTGGGAACAGTTAAAGAAACGAGGGTATTTGGTTGTATTGACTTCTCATCAACTGGTCCATTGTCTACATCCCACCCACTGGGGACGTCGACTGCCACAATTGGCACTTTGTTTTCTAATTTCTTCAATCTGGATAATATGTCATTGAACGGTTCTCTCAATGGTGGGTGGAACGAAAAGCCAAACATTGAATCCACTACACAAACCGTCTTTTCGTGCTCTAGATATTCCACCCATTTGCCTTCATCTGGACCTTGCCCCAATACTGGCACGTTGAAGAACTCTAGCTGTTTCACCAACTGCCCGTAAAACTCTTCTCTTCCGGATCTTTTAGGGTAGTAGACAACCGGTTCATAACCGAACAACTTCAAATGTCTTGCACATACTAACCCATCACCACCATTGTTACCTGGTCCGGATATAACGAGCACCTGGTTCTTAGATGGCTGGACAGGAAACTGATGGAGTACTGCTTGGGCAACAGACAATCCAGCAAGTTCCATTAGCTGCTGCAAAGTAAACCCTACCGGGCCCATCAACTCTTGATCAATGGTTGCTGCGACTTTTGAACTAACAGTTTTGAACGACATATCTTGATGTGGTAGTACAATATGTAGGCGATTCCTGGCTATACATATGCTGTAATGAAATTACCATGTACACTAAATATTCAACTGATGATGGTAATAGTGATAATAAACTCTCTGTTGTGATTTTCCCCATTAAATACTTTGCACAGATCATAAAATATGATGTGATGTGGTCGGACAAAATTAGTAAGAAATAGAATGGCAAATGGCTGTAGCCATTGCCATTGATTTTAGTGGGGGGTGGAATATGTAGGGATTGTATGGTAGAAGAATATATGTAGGAGTGGGTGTGTGTGAATGAATATATCATCTTGCTATTTTCTCCGAGAAATTTCAGCGATTGTTGGTGTTTGCGCTTAAGGATGAGCGCAGGTACTTCATGTCTTCCATTAAAAGCTTCTTTAACCAGATAATTTCTTTACGTTGCTGCTCCAAGTCATTTTGAAGTATCGATATACGCTGATCTTTTTCTTTGAGTAGCCGTTCGTAGGCACTTATTGTTACGTCGGGAGTTGTATGCTGCTGTCCCTTTTTTTGGTGACTATCCTCGAGGGAATTCATGGGGGCTACTGTTGGTGGTGCGGTAGCTGTTGATGTAGGTTGGGAATGGTTGGTGCCCTGCGGGTTCCTGAGTTGTAGCAACTCTTCGACGACTTCTTCTTCTCTCGAGTTTACATCTCCGTATATTCTTGGCCTTTTTCTCGTCGTTTGGCCCTCGGAGTTGGACTTTTCTATGATTTTGCTTACGTTGTTACTGATTGCCATGGCACTGGGCCACTCAAATTGACCATTGGGCGTATGGTGTGCGCTTGTTTGTATATTTGTATAGTAGTCTTGGTCTTGTCCACGCCCCACTTGCTCTAGTTTGTTGTCTACTTGTGCTAGTGTGAAACCCGGTGACGTGATGGCAGATTTTCTTCGCGGGGCCAACACAGGTGATTCCCTTGCGGAGGTTGTCGTGCTTTTACGTTGGCGCAAAGGACCAATCGTTCCGGTTTTCCTATCGTAGACCTTATCAATATTCAACGTAAGGATCTGCCACAATGGGTCCTCTACATCGTCCCTGATCTTCCAACTTTGCTCGTCCAACCTTAAAAAGTACCGGTTGTAAGGGCTCTCCTCATAGCTGAGAAGAATCTCCTTCAAGATCTGCTGAAACCTCTGGAAGAGCTCTATGTTCGATTTCGGCACGCTTGATTGCTCATCCAACGGTACCACAGACACTAGTGCGTTGTACAATTGTGAGAGTTTCTGGAAATACTCCAAATGTCTATTGTCCAACCGTTTCATCGATATTGGAGATTGCTGGTTCGCATTGATCGAGCTGCTCAACAACTCGGATAGATTCAATACCTCGCCATTCGATATCAGCTGGTATCCTCTAATTAAAAATACATCGAGTTTTCCTTGATGGTGCATAATACCGGTAGGACTACTATGTTCAGTACTTCCTATCTCAGACATATATAGCAGTTTCTAGGGGCTGCGGCTTATAATACTTCTCTGTACTCGTAAATTATTGTCTGACCTCCCACAATCCAGACTCGCAATACCAATGCGCAAATATCTCTCTGTATGTATATAAAATCTCTTCTTTCTATAGCTTTTTCATGGTGAAGAGAGTTTAATTATCATTGAATCACATCACCTCATGTCACTTGCTTGTACAAGACTGAGAAAGAGAACGGAAAATCGCACTATAGAAGAAGCGCTGTGTAGCCTAGCAAGGCATTAGATTGTACCAGGTGTACATCCAGACCCGGCACCGTGCGTGTTTCGAAGAGCTGTTTTAGAAGCTTCGTATTGGTCACGTGATATAGTATAAACCACCCCTCTCTCTATCTATGTATATATATGTATGCATGTATGTATGTATAATAGAGAAATGTAGCCTTAGCACATAGAACGGGTCATTGCTAGACAGCTACACATGTCCCGACGCGAGTCGTGTGGGGGCTGTATACATACGTACGCCCAGCTTCCCCCAATCCGAGGATTTCCCCTCTGGTTTCTAGGTTCTGTGCCCTTTTCCTTTGTATTCCTACTTGATTCGCGTATATTTTAGATGAAAAGTTTCGAGTATGGTAGAAGAATCAAAGATCTGCTACTTTGAGTAAGTAAAAATAGTAAGTAATTGTTTGAAGAGGAAAAGACAAGAGCTTCAGCTGAGATAGGTCGTTTTGAAGTTTATTCAAGTTCAATCTGGTTGATCAGCAGTATTACTTAGTGTGCGTTTGGGTGGTTTATAAAGGTTAATTTTGTTGCACAATGTCGATTAGTTCTGCATCTCAAGTGCTGTCGCCAAACATGAACTATGTGGGTACGCTTCGTAGAAAGAAGGAGAAGAGAGGTATCACGTTTTCCCTGATGCTAGTGGGTGCATCTGGTACTGGTAAGACAACTTTTGCCAATAATCTTTTGGAGTCTACTGTTTTTCCACACAGATACCAACAAGATGTTCCAGCTAGTACGAACAACGAGAATGTGAAGATAGTTCAGCCTACCAAGGTTGTTACGTTCAATTCGAGCAATGGTATTCCTAGCTATATGTCTCCATTTGATCCTGCTTCGCCATTCTTGGAGCCCGGGATCACTGTGACTTCAACTGCTCTGGAGATCACGACTAAGGCCAATGACGATGGAGACAATTCTGTGCCAGAGAAGATCAACTTCTTCTTGACAGACACCCTAGGGCTGGGTGAGAATCTAAACAATGAGCTATGTTTCGATGAGATTGTTTCGTACTTGGAACAGCAGTTTGATTCTGTGCTTGCGGAAGAAACAAGGATCCGCAGAAACCCGCGTTTTCAAGATACAAGAGTCCATGTCGCGTTATATTTCATTGAACCAACGGGACACGGCTTACGTGAATTGGACGTGGAAACAATGAAGAGACTGTCTCGTTACACAAACGTTCTGCCTATCATTTCTAGGGCGGACTCCTTCAATCCTGAAGAGTTGAAAAGGTTCAAGAAGAACATCATGGAAGATATTGATAGATTTAATGTTCCGATTTACAAATTTGAAGTGGACGAAAACGAAGATGATTTAGAAACCATAGAAGAAAATAGGGCATTGGCTAACATTCAACCATTCTCGATCATATGTGCAGACCAGCGTGATAGTGTCACTGGGAAATACTACCGTCAGTACCCATGGGGTAAAATAGACATCGATAACGAGAATATCTCTGACTTGAAGCTGCTAAAAAGAGTGTTATTTGGTTCTCACTTGCAAGAGTTTAAAGACACAACCCAAAACTTGCTGTATGAAAATTACCGTGCCGAAAAGTTGGCGTCTGTCCCCTCATGGGACATTGAAAATTCTACCGTTTCTGATCAAGGTGCTGCAGAAGACCCAAATACCAGCGCTACTAACAATGGTAACATAATGAACGGTTTGACAAGAAACTCTACAGCGCCTTCTTTGTCTAATTTTGCTTCACTAATAAATACTGGGAAATTCAAGTCACAACAATCTTTGGCAGTTCCCCCACAATCAGATACTCCTGAAACTCCAAAACTAAACAGCGTAGATGAGAAAGATGAAGTCAGTACCCTACCTTCGGTCAACTCCCCAAGATCTATTTCTGCTAAAATTCAAACGTCTCCAGAGAGAACTAAATTACGGAATATTTCCGAGAATGTTCCATATATGTTGCAGCACGAACGTATTTTAGCAAGGAAACAAAAATTGGAGGAACTCGAAGCACAATCAGCTAAAGAACTACAGAAAAGAATCCAAGAGCTTGAAAAGAAGGCAATTGAATTGAAAATGAAGGAAAAACTGTTAAGACAGAATTCATTGACACATTCTCAATCTCAAGAGTCTATTAACTCAAGTGCCACTAGGCAACAATCTGTATCAGGAACTGTAAACATAAAGAAAGAAGAGACATACAATGATTTGGCCTCCATTGTTAGCAAAAGGGATTAATATTTGACTTAAACTATCACATGCTTTTGTCATTTCTATACGCACAATTTTATAAAATTCTGTCGCTAAAACTCATATACTGTAGGGCTATATATCCAAATCCAAATAAGTTAAATTATTTTTTATTTCGTTGTTGATGTATGTACTTGTAATATTCAATCAGTGCCTACAAAACTTCGACTTCATAACGTATGTGAATGGAAAAAAATCAGGAAAATATACGTACTGTTACAAGGTATATATATATATATATGATATAATAATGATAGTTAAGGTATTTTTCACACTACTGAGCAATCGATGAATGACTCCGTCAAGTAATAGTGCTATGATGTAGAGGTTTAGGGTGATTGGCTGGCGTCCTGAACTTGGAATCGCTAGAAATAATAGAAAGAAAACAAAAAAGAAAACAGGAAAATGCAAAATAATGTTCCCAAACCGTTTTACAAAACCAAAACAAAAACAAAACATGTACAGAAGGTACTTTATTCATGAAATAATGAAAATAGGATGTTTTGGACATAAGGAGGGAAATTGAATTTAACCGAATTAAAGGGGTGCGTAGAGATGGGATATTAGGATGATTAAGTTAATAAAAGTTTAGCCAATCGAACAGCATTTATAAGCAGAGTTATATTGAAGTACAACAAATGCAAAGTTCATAAGGACTAGTTTGAAAAGCCTGAATGATGACGAAGTACTATTTCCCTTCATTTGGAAAACGCATTTAGATAAGAATAATTGGCGGTAGAATTTGACGTTAAATCATTAGCGGCATTAGGTATACTGCCATTATTAATGTTGTTATTATTACCTGAAGAACCCGCAATATTACTGCTGCTGCCACTACCATTATTATTGTTGCTGGTAGAGCTGGGGTTCGTGCTGATACCATTAGAGCTTTGAGCATTATTGGGACCAGAAACTGATTGCCCAGAGCCACTGCTGCCACTTCTTCTGCTATTTGGACCACGAACACCTAGAGGATTCTTTGAGAAACTTAGTCTAATTCCACCTTTAGTGTTGTGGGCTCCAACAGGCCTTGGTAATTGACTTCCATAGAGTTCTGCCAAGGCTCTAGTAGCGTGAGCAACGTCTTCAAATTCAACAAAACACATAGGACCGTGCCCACTGTTATTGTTGTTTTTATTTCTGAAAGAAAGTCTTTTGAAACCCTTCTGGCTTCCAAATAATTGTCGTAGCTCTTGTTCAGTAGCATCTGGAGGTAGGTTACCCACATATAGAGTATTACATGGAGGGTTTTGATCAGCTGGATTTGCTGGTGGTGGGACTCTTGCTAACAGAGATAGATCGACTTGCGATATGCCAGGTGTGTTCTGAAGAACACTAGCAACACTTCTTGCAATCGGTTGAGATTGTGAATTGTTGTTGCTGTTGCTGTTGCTGTTGCTGCTGCTATTAATGTTACCGCTATTGTTAGCATTATGAATACCCGAAGATGGATTGTTATTAATGTTTGTTCTGCTACCTGATTTGTGTGGAGTATGCGAGGTGGATGAAGTTGGTGTCACAGGCTTCGATGAAATAGAAGCAGATGATCTGCCGTTAATCTGCTGAGACACAGTCAGTTGAGGGTTTCCATCAGGAGTGGATTGTAAAGCAGGCACGCTAGCATTAGCCTGTTGAGGACCAGCAAAGATAGAACCACTAGTTTTTCTGGCACCGGCCGATTTGGAATTGGACCAGTCAACAATTTGCTGTGGTTGGGATTGCGGTTGAGGTTGCTGCGATGGCTGCTGCTGTTGTTGTTGTGACTGCGCTTGCTGCTGTTGTTGTTGTTGCTGCTGTTGCTGCTGTTGTGATTGAGCTTGTTGTTGTGATTGAGGTTGAGCTTGCTGATTGAAGTTACCAGCCACAATATTGTTCACATTAGCAGTAAGAGATGGGTTTGACCCCCAAATAGTATCATTAATTCCGTCTCCTTCCATTAATAAGAATGATTTGCCAGCATCAATATTCTGGAATGGAGTTTGACTTGTTGCCTGTAACGGAGCCAAAGGTGGGTTTTCGTTACCGAATGGATCCGAGAACGAGAACCTTGAACGTTGACCCAATAAACTAGGTCTCTTCCTACTCGATGATTGAGGTGGAGAGGTCAGTGTTGGAGCAACATTAGATGACACACTCCCCGATGAAGGAAGTTGGAATGAGTTGGTGTTGAGCTGCGGTTGAAGTTGTGGAGAGTTCGTTTGAAAGAACAGTTGTTGGTTCGTCAATTCATCAATAACCTCCACTGAGACCTTGAAGGGATACATGGGGCCAAATATCTGTGACTTGATGTTGAGAATAGATGCATATTGGCATGCCAAATGTTGAGACTCGAATTTTGCCACAATGTAGGGTTGGCTATCTTCACTAGGTACAACGTCGATGGACAATACACCATGAGCCAATGCGAATAGGGCGTGGGCTTCCCTTAAATTTATATCAGAGGGAACGTTACGCAACTTCAACAGATAGATCCCCATCGAGGGAGTTTGAGGTTGGTTACCTGAGTTGATCGAAAGGGTGTTCAACACCGACGATAGATTCAGGGGGGATCCACTATGATCAGAATGATGGCGAGGTATGGCTGCGCCATTTACATGGGTTGGTGACCCGTTGCTTGGGTTTACAGTAGAAAGCTGTTCGGAGCTAGTGCTGAACCCGCGATGCAGTTGATACTTGGTATCCAAAGAAGGATGAATCATCATCGGGTTTGTGTTCATACCGTTGACGTTTGCGTTTGTTATCGACATGATGAATGTGGGGCAGAGTTTTCAGGAAGCGGAGGGACAACACAGGGTTTTTTTTTTGCCTTATGTTGTTCTTGTTCTTGTTTTTATCTTGAACGTAAAGGTTAGTTGGATTGAGATGGTTTGGATTACTGGAAATTATTGCCACTAATCTAATACTCTTTCGTTCTCCTTCTTATTCTTCTCTATAGCTCTCTCGGTCTGTCTATCCTTTATACTATGATATGGCAGATGAGTTCAAAAGCGTGGCTTCCTTGTTTCTTTGTCTGCTTACTATTAAAACGCCACTGTAGGTAACTTAATCTATGGATCACCTGGGAGCTAGTACTCAGTCGAATGGAAAGAAAGTGACGACGCAGACGATGATGATGATATTCACGTTCTATAAAGAGGGATCTTTCCTTTTATCCTTGGAAAAACGCCTACACTTCTTTTTTAGCCTTCTTTCTGTCCTTGACGAAAGTTGGGTTCTTGTAAAATGGCAAGTAGTTCAATGTTATGGGGTCAGACACGTAGTAATGAGCTTGCACGCGTGTCAGTCAAACAAAGAACAAATATGGTTTTCCTTTTTAAAACTTGGGTCCTTTGGAAGAAGTTCGTGTGTAATTCAGTTCAGTCCACTGCACTTCACTTCAATCTAGCTTAGCTTAGCTTCCGGTAAAAAGGCCTATTGTGATAACACTGAATAATAATCCTTCAGGGAAACAAACAGGGAAAAAAAACTCGACTGCTCAACTCAATGGCACAAAGCTTTTACGGATATATCTAAGATTACACCACTGAAATCTGCCTTATTGTTCGGATAGTACCAGCAAATTAAAGGAAATTTTCCAATAGCTTTCACTCCGTTAGCTCTTCAGTTGTTTTTATTCAAAACACAACACAATACAGGAAAAACGCTGTCCTTAATTATTTCTTTCGCCAACTGGTTGTTAGCCTTTTCCAGTGCTAGGTAGCTTCTTTAAGTGGCGTAGTTCCGGCAATTGATGTAGAGAATCGATGGCTCTAACCCTTTGGACTTGTCCTTTTCAACGTGTTGTTTGTGTAAGCAATAGGTTAAAAGTGTATTTCACCAAGTTATTTCTGTTTTTTTCCTTTTTCCTTCTCCTTCCCAGTTTTAGAAAATCTTTTTTTTTACTGTGTACAAATAGTTCTTCTTATTGTTATTGTTATTGTATTTTGAAAGGTTTTTTTTTGTTTTTTTTTTTTTTGTTTTTGTACGTATTTCTGAGTGTGTGTATCTTTGGTTCAGTAATGTGCGTAGTGCAGACCTTGGAGACCTTGCAGTAGAACGGTATCGCAGTTAGATGGGTTAAGAGGAATCCTCGATAATGCGCTTCCGGGTTGTGGTCGGCCTGTGAAACGAGTGGGGCTGCTGCTGCTTCTGCTTGTGCTGCTGCTGTCTGTCTGTCTGTCTGTCTGTCTGTCGTCTTGCTGGGTTAAGCTGGCTAGGCTGGTTTAGCGGGTTAGCTTGGTTGGGTAATGTAGTTTGGTGGGTATGACGACGACTAGGATTTCGATTTGGAATTAGAATTAGATTTTGGCTGATGGGATTTTAGATAGATTTAGATTGACCATGCCTCTGATATGCGAGTAAGAGAGGACCAATTGTGCGATGGTTTTGCGGTATATATTTCCATTCCTGCCACGGTTTCTTGAACGTGGTATGTGTTGGGATGAGAGGAAATAACGTGTCTCTCTTTCTCTCTCTCTGGTAGACAGGACACTATCATTACGGGTAAATTATTACTATTATTATTATTATTTTCCGGCTTGCTGGTTTTAGCACGTTGAGATTCTTGTGACAGCTACGTAGGATTGTTTGTTTGCTTGTTCGCTTTTTGGGATTGCTTGAGTGGACTACTACGGTTCTAAGTGCTTTAGGCAATTCGTTTTTGTACAGAATTTTGATAGGAATGGAAACATGGGGAATGAGGAACAGTAGAACTGTGCGTCTTGTTTTGTAATTGCTCTACGCCTCAGGGGGGAGGATGGACTCTGCCTGGAGCGTTCCTGACGCCTGGTCTTGGCCTTGCCAGACATCCCAACATCAAACCGCAGAAAATGGGACTTCCCATTTTCCTCAGCAAGTACATACACACACACACCTTTGACAAGAAATAGATCTGCGACGCGCAGCGCAATGGTAGAGGGGCAAGAAAAGATGGTAGGCTTATGCATCTAGATGACAGAAAAGGTTTCTGCTTGTTTGCTCGTTTGCCGGGATGCAGATAACTAACTAGCCTCAAGAAGACTATGGTAGTAGTCAGTCAGTCAGTCCCTTGCAGGGCAGAGATGCCGAAAGAGACCCTGGCCGTTTTTACGATTGTGTGGCACACAGTGCTTATCCCGGCCACTTCGCTCATTCATCGGGCTGATCTCAGTGATCTGAACAATAAATAATAGCTTATACCCCGATCAGCAAGTGCACATTGTTTGTGCTTATAGCCTCTGTTGGACCAATCGCTACTACCCGTTTTGTGCAAGCGCACTTTTAACCACCTTCTCTCGGGATGATGCGTTTTTTAACAAGCTGCCCCAACACTACGTCATTTTCTGTGGCTGACTTTAAATTAATCCCTCTCTCTCCCTGCCAGAAAAGCGAAGCACTTTTTTTTCCTTATTCATAAAAAAAAATAAAACTTCTGATGCTCTCGCATAGCGTAGTGTAACCAATAAAAACAAATACGGTTACCCTCTTCATACTCAATCCTATTCGGGTAATCCTCCTCTATTTCTTATTTATCTATTTTTTTTTTGCTTTTCACTGACTTTTAGGGGATTCATTCATTCATTTATCCATTCTTTCCAGCAAGAATACCGTTTCTGTTCGTATGCTGCGATGAGAGACGGAAGACTGAAGGCGAAAGATGTCTTCAGGAGTCCATGTCATGTGACTTCTATCTTGGCGACAGGCGGCGTGATATTAAATTTAATTTAAATTAAATGTCTACCTACATTCCTTGTAGGTATTTATTTTGGCTTGGTATTTGGAATGATTTGTTTGGCTTGTTTGACTTGACATAGAAGGAACGAACGAACGTTCGATGGATGTGTAACAACAAAGCCCAACAATCAATCTGACAAGCTATATAGTAAAATGTAAAAACAGCAAAGAAGATCCTGGGGGTGTGTGTTGAGGGTGTTTTCCTGAGACTATTTGAGTTTCATGGCTAGTTCCCTGATTTCATATACCTCGTTTGGTGGGTATTTGTTGTTATTCTGTAAAGAGTATGCCATGCAACATGATGGTACATTATCCCACCCTCTTGCCGCATTTGGTTTGTCACCGATGATTGTCTCGTTAGACTTCTTTGCGCCATTTTCACAAAAGTTCAGTAGATTGGCTACTTTAAGTCTTAATAGTGTCCTCTCATTTAAACTTAGAGCGGGGAATGCGATCTGGTCTTGTTCTATTTCCAGATCCAAATCCCTTCCAACAATGCGTGGTGACTGGGCTTCTTCGAATGCTTGCATGGGAGAATAAGTAACTTCATATCCATTATCAATACTACTATAGGATGTGAAACTTGACACGCGACTGGGCCTTCGTGACATTGTTGAAACATAACTATCGTTTCTCATGCTTTTACTACTTAGAGTCGCGTGCATAAACGCTCCTTTATTCTGTGTGGTTGTCTCAAACATCGCATTTAATTGCATATCACATACGCTGCTTCTTGGGGATTTTGTCGCCTCCTTGAAGACAAACGGAGATTCCAGTGATGCTTGTGTTGGACTATCATTGTTGAAATGCAACTCTCTCCAAACAATACTATCCTTTCCGCCACTAGTGGTTGCAGTTCCAGATACATTAACCTTTTCTGACAGTGGTTTGCATTCATTCAACTTGGGAGCTCTATTTTTCTCTCTCTTTGGAGAGTTCAGGTGCTTTTTACTTTTAGCCGCCGAAATGTCTTTTTCTTTCTCCTCCCTTGTTTCTGCTCCAGCGCATGATCCTGATTTGCTTAACGATTTTGACTTTGTTAACCGCTTTTTGGCCATTTCTTATTCTACCGTTCTTGTGTTTCTCAGGGAATTATGCTTATATAGAGGGTGAAATCTTTTCCTCCTTTAAATGTGGAGTAGTGTTGAATTATAGAATCCGGTTTTATTACTGCTTTTTATATGAAACATGATTCAAAAGGATCTTTAGCAATTGCAAGAAAAAAAAAAAGTGAAACAGGTAACAACCGGATAAAACACCAACTAGGTGTACTATCTTGGAATTACATATAGAAGTTCAAATCTCCCTGGGATACTTACTGTTTGCTGCTTCGAAGAAAGCTAAAAAACAAGTACACGTCATATATTCTTTTTATGAAGATACATAGAGAGAGCTAGTTGTACTATAAACCAATTAAGTTTCGTTTGCAACACGTATTTCATGAGTGCATATAGGTGAAGATAATCGACAGATTAGTATTTGAAACAATGGGGTTATCGGAAAGTAGCAAGCATCATTCATTAGTCCGTTCTGCGTACTTTGAGGTTGAGGCCCGCATTGTATACCTTAAAGGTTTAATACTCTTGAGCGGGGAAGTAAGTTAATCGATTTGAAGACCGGTTATTCTTTGTGAAAACATTTACAAAATCAACGTAAAGAAGACTTTATCTGATTCTGCATCTTTTGAATGAGATTTTGGTGTTCTTCCTTAGGATCTGTGCCCTCTTGTGGTTGATCTTTTTGTGCTGATCTAGGAACTGCTTCTTGTGAAGAATCATAGTGGTAATCATTCGCAGAAGTTTTGTTTTCATGTGGGGATGACATTTCTGCATCCTGTGGAGCGTCATCGCCAACGGAGACATTTCGAGTGTGTCCTTGAGGACCTGATGAAGTATATTCACGGTGCTCAGTAGTGGAATAAGTAGGTTTGGAAGGATCAACTAAACTTTTAGAGTGTGAAGAGAAAGTACCAGGTATTTCATTATGAGAGCGCATCTGGTCATGAGATTTTTCGGAATCTGCATCCGCAATTGATTTATCTGTCAGAGAGCCCTTTTCGACTTTTGATGGTACATTGCTATAGTCATCTGGACTTGTCCCATCTTTCTGTGAGGTAATTTCGGTATTGGATGGTTGATGATGTTTTCCTAGACCAACAGCACCCATAACTGAATCCAAAAAGTTCGATTCTTTATGCTGCAGCGGTTTTTCAGATGGTGAGCTGTCATTTTTACTAGGATCTAGTGTATTTTCATCCTTTGGCTCCTCCTTTGGCTCCTCCTTTGGCTCCTCCTTTGGTTCCTCCATTGGTTCCTCCATTGGTTCCTCCTCTGGCTCCTTTGGCTCGAATACTGGCTCAACTATTGGTGCATCATTTTCCTCACCCCTATGAAGACCTGCATCGTCTTTATTATCATCACTTGGGACTGCAAACACTTTTGGATCGAACTGTTTGGGATCAACATATTGCGATGTATTTTGTGAAGGATGAGGATTCTCCCGTTTTTCTTCACTTGAAAGAGCGGGTGTTGCATTAACAGCAGCAAACTTTTTAGGTTCAAGGGTGCTTTGTTTGGATTTACCTTGCCCAGCTGAGATATCATCGTCTTTTACCTTCAAAGGTTCAGTTACTGTTTCTCTCGGATCTTTATTTAAAGGCTCAGAATTGTTGTGCAAGTTCTCTGTCGCAGATCCTTTTAGTGGTGGTTTGGTTGGATCGCTAGGAGAGGCAGGATTTTGTGAACTATCTGGATGGTCCTTATTGTTGGCATCTGGGGCACTCTCGGGATTCTTTTTCGATTGAATACCAGCAGTTTCACCTCCCAATGGAACGTCCGGCTTGGTCTGTTTAGACTTTTCAGGAACTTGGTTTTTAGGTGAATCATGTTTAGGACCATTCCCGCCATGTTTTTTTGCCTTGGACTTCTCGTCATCAGATTTACCAAGACCTAAGGTAGCTAATATAGCCTGTTTATTGAAAGAACTCTTTCTTCTGTGACCTGGTTGAGCAGTTGTTGGAGTGTCAGTCTTTTGAAGGGGTTCTTTTTTCTTATTGTGACCAAAAGGTGTAGAGTTGGGAGCTGGAGCTCTGCTATTACTATCGCGGCTTAAAGTTGGATCTCCAATATTTCTTGTTGTAGAGAAGCTCTTAGTATCTGAGTTTTTATCCGGTGCTGTCGAGGTTCCAACTTGAGGGTTTGGGTTATGAGGATGACTCTTTCCTAGGTTATGGTCATTACTGTCCTCCTTAGCAGGAGTATCAGGATGGGATTTGTCATTATCATCAGTCAGTGCATGTCCATGGTGGTTGTGGTTATGATGTTGACTATGGTCATGAGGCTGCTCCCCATGAGCATGATTTTGTTCAGTAGAATGATTTTCAGGATTCTTCCCACTCTCACTTCCTTCGTCATTACCTTTGACCTTATTCACTATATTGTTGTAAACTCTAACAAGATTAGATTAAATTAGATGCGTTAGTATTGGCTATTGGTACAAATGATGTTTATGGATAAACTCTCCATTGTGATCTGGATATGGTACGTTTTATTTTTATTTTGACTTAAGACTATTGACTAGTATTACACTGTAACAACGGTGTTAGCCTTCTTCTTAGTACGAGGTTTCCACCATTTCCTCTTTTCTGAATAAGGCTCTCTAACACCACTATCATATGTGCCCTTTTCCACATTATAACTATCGTCACGAGAGCTATTGCCTTCATATTGATACTCTTTTCTTTGCCTAGTCTTTTGAATCCCAAAGAATGTACTCAAAATTAGAGACCACAATGAACTTAATAAAAGTAAGAACACAGAAGTCCATAAAAATGCGAACATTTTCTTGTTCATCTTTGCATGTCTTCCTGCATCATGGAAGGCATTACGGCCCTTC
Source organism: Kluyveromyces marxianus DMKU3-1042 (assembly GCF_001417885.1). NCBI lineage: Eukaryota > Fungi > Ascomycota > Saccharomycetes > Saccharomycetales > Saccharomycetaceae > Kluyveromyces > Kluyveromyces marxianus. The sequence continues at coordinate 505,584 of NC_036028.1, forward strand.
ACATAGCAAGCCGTATACAAACAAGCGGCAACTGTAATGAAGAAAAGAGCAGCCCACACTGACAAGGTAGATAAGACAGTAGCAATACCAACTCTGAAAATAGAAAGTAACACTGGAAGTAATGCAATAATTAAGAAAAATAACCCAATTAACAACATTGCCCAACCAACACGACTTAAATAATAGTACGTATTCCGATGTTTCCTGAACTGTTTAGGAAGGTTTGGACTATTCCCAAAGTTGTCTTTAGGCGAAAAGGGCATATCTGCCTTTTTTCCCGAACAAGAACCAACTTTATCATTTTCGTAAGCACACCATTTGTAATTATACCATCTTGTGGTGCTTGGAGCCCCACTGAATCCCCTAGTGTCTGCTTCGAACCAATAAAAGTGTCTCATTACACCCGTCGTTTTCGACCCCGATAAAATAACAAAAAACGTTAACAACCCAGAACCCAATAGGAAGAGAAACGATAAAGAAGAAACTAACCCTTTGAACTTCATTGTATTATTTGTATTATTTTGTTCGTATATTTGTTTGATTTGTTTGATTATTCAGCCTCTGTTACTACTATGACACAAAGCTAAGAAGATAGCCATTAGCAACGTAAATAAGAAGAATGTCTCTCGAATAATAGTCCTTTATATAATAAAAACCCTTTATTTATTTAGCGTTTTAGAGGATTATTAGTTAGAAGCAAAAACTCTTGAGTAAGGTAACAATTTAAAAGAAGATGAATCCAGAAACTCAAATCCTTACTCTCTTCCCAAAGCAATTTGAAAGCAAGAAATTAGAAGTCAACTAACTTACTACTGGAAATTGACAAAAAAGAAGCTGAGAAATGCTGTCCACATGACAGCATTTTGTTGGGTTGGAATTTCAAACGGGTCTCTCTACCATTGTTCAGGATATTGCTTCTCCAGGTTTCCTGTGCCTACGTTTAATTTCACAACTTACCATTAATTAAATTACTTCTTTGTTTTTGCTGCTGCTTCATGTAACGACAAAAAGATTATGTAATCGTTTTGATTTTGATAATAGCAAAATATGCATGGAAGGAGTAGTACACTACCCCAATCGTGCTGATTTTGATGCTTGATGTGACACTATACGGAATATTTCTGTGAGAAACTCTCTGTTATTAGGTGGAAAAAATGCAGTTAAGCTACTAGTACATTTCCGCAAAGGATACAATAAGGGTTACTAGCTAGAGACAGAAGGATAATGGATGGTCTTCTACGTGAATGAGCAGAACATTCCTAAGGAAGCAAATATACATACTTAATTTAAAAAATACTATTGAGAGGAATGTTGTTGCTCTATGTTAATACATAATACATAAGAGGAAAGCTTTAATAAGAAACGGAAGATAAAGAAAGAATGAAATGTAAAAAAGGGTTAATGAAAAGCGATATATCTAATTTTCGGTGCTTTAAGGATAATTAACGGAATTCATTCTGGATTTATCTTGCCCCTTTCTCTCATTCATATTGTTAACGATATTTGTACTCTAAAATTAGTATAGAAAGAGTTTTGGAGATAGTAACCGCTAACTTTATACCCTATTTTATACTCTTTAGTCTTTGTATGAACTTTTAAAAATTGAAGGTTGAGAATGATATAAAAATGTTTTAAAGCAATCTGACCACGAATAAAAAAAAAAAAGATAAGACTTATCTTAATTACGAATGTATAAACTCTTCGTCTGGCGTTACGCATTGCACTATAATTGGAAGGAACTACAATCCAATCCAGTATTTAAATGGTTATCAGAGCGTTTTTTCTGAAAGGTAATGCTAGATTTTAGAGTTAATATAATTGAAGATGCTAAGTAAATACTATTTGACTTCATCGTGAGCTGAGTGAAAAAAAAAGAGACAGACAACAACTAATCCTCGTTTCCCGAGGAGTTTTCATATTTTAAAGTATCATGTTGAAAATCTATGCTTTTAAAAATCAAAAGACTCTCTAAAGTAGTGTAAATTGGGCTCCATATTTTGATGTAAGAATAATCATTTATCCTCAATATTCTAGGTATAACTGTGAATGGAATAGTAGATCCAATGCACTGCCTCAGTTCTTCTATCCTTTGCATGTAATTAGAATCCCCAAAGAAAAACTCCAAATTCTGTTTACCCCAAATCTGAATCTTTAATAGATTTTTATATGGATCTTCAATTACCATGCCAGTTGCATAATCCCTATCAGTCAAATATATAGTAACATTTTTGCGATCTTGAGTTACACCCATGATTGTGGCATTGATCTTTTTATCTTGTGAGTCAATATTTCTGTTATTTTTTATATCAGATATTTTGACTGAACTAGGATTCCTGGAACCTAATATTTTAATAGGCAGCATTGCATCCTTTTCTCTGAGTTCCTCCATGTCATCAGAATTTGTTTCCCCTTGAATCAATGCTGTATAATCCACTTTTTCTGCAGCATTCGTATTGGTATTTACAAAAACTTGCTCCTCGTGCAATTCTGGCTCCGCGTTGTTTGAATTATATTTAGAGATTGGTAAAAATCTCGCCATAGTAAGGTTATAAAGCTTCAAGACCTCTGATGGCATCCGACGGAACACTTTTGTTCTCAAAGGTTTTAGATACTTGTATTCTTCAGTAGTTAAAGGAGTTTTTGGTGTAATTGGCTCTGCGTCTAAAATTACCGTGTTCAGTTTGCCTTGAAATAACTGGCATTTAACACTAAATTTGAAAATGATACTGCGATGCGTTATATTACTATTTCCCTTATCTGCACAATCTATCAGACCCATTTTTGTGACATTCTGAAGTTTTTGATTGAGCGATTCAACTCGATTAAGATAAATCAAAGCATGCACATGCTGATTTTCTGGAATTCTTTCATGGAAACTTCCTAAGAAAGAGTCATAGCCGTAATTGACTTTAGGGTTTGACGTAAAATCTGTAAATGATAGAACTACGGTTTTTCCACCATCATATTTCACAGTGACGGCCAAGCCAAAAATAGTATAGTACTGTGAGTTAGTTGATGCAATAATATCTGAAACATGTACCAATGGAAACTGATTTTGTTGTTCCGAGGGCTGAATAGGGGGTGAAATAGTAGGTGATTTACACGTAATACTATGCAATACCCACCCAACAGTTTCAGACGGACCTAATGAATATGTTGCCTTGAAAATCGTTATGTTGTAAAAGCTCTGATTAATTTTCTTCTTCAAGTCTGATAAACAATTTTGAATAGAAGAAGGGTAGCTTTTTATTCCGATATTGTGAAAAAACTCGGAGATATTGGATACGGTCACCTCATAACAGTTGTACTCTGGGATGAAAACGGGCAGGGGAGGTGGAAGTTCCTTTGCGTATATGAATATTTGAAATTTATTATCTTCAAGGCTGTCAAGCCTATCATCCAAAAATTGATTGGGTGTAAATCCAACTATCCTACAATCAGAAATACGATAAAACCTCTTAGATTTTGCTTCAGATATCCCATTAGGCTTAATAGTTGCTGAGCTGAAAGAATAATTATCTACTATATCCTGGTCATTTCGTGCCTCAGAAAAGCTGTTCGCACCAAAGGGTAATTGATAAGAAGAGATATCAGGGTGTGGATGAGGTATTTGATGACCGCGTTTCAGCACACCGATTTCTGTAACTTTAATCCTCTTTGGCTTCCTAATATCGTTAGCGCTAGGAACTGTTAAATTTCGTTTTTGTTCCCCGCTTCCATCTTTGTATATTTTATCTTCTATTGATTCAATTCCACTATCATCTTGATCATTTGCGCGTCCAGACGAACCTGAGCCCACTATATCATCACTAGCATCTCTTTTATTGGAAGAAGAAATCCCCTTTTCTGAAAAATGCTCAGTGTCTGTCACTGATTGGGAATTTGCTTGAGAATCGAACTCGTTTAAAGTATCATTATTAGAATTTTGAGGAATAAACAATGGATTCAAAACTGGATAAGGATTATTCTCTTTAGAGATCAATTCAGTAAAATATGACCGTAAACAATCAGTATAAATCTCCATTTCACAAAATTTAAAGTTAGATTCTACCTTTTCCCTTTTCTGTAAATTCCTTAATAGTTTATCAATTGTAGGTCTGAATAATTTAAAATTATCTTGTAATGAATCTTTCTTCAAAAAGCACTTAACAAATGATTTCATGTCTATAACATTCAATTCATGAATTTTTAGAGTTGCTTTGTCATAAGCAGTAACGAATAAACCCTTTACATTTATGATTGGAACGCGCTTCTCACTCAAATCATCAAGTGTAAAATCTGCTGAGAAATCTATGTCATTATGCGACAACCCTAATTTATCCAAAAAGAGAGGAAGAAACATTCGAAGCAAAGAGTCACAGTCAGAGTTACTATTATTTATCTTTCCAATATAAGTATTCAACCCACGTTTACCTTTCGTGAAATTATCAAAGTAAAAGGTGCACTTGTCATCCTTTTTATATGAGATCCGATCTAAAATTGACACGAAATGAATGTGCTTCGAGACTACCGATCCATGCTGATAGAAGTGATTTAGGTGTTCTGGTCCAGAAATATATTCATACTGATGTGTTACCATTGCCTAAGGTAGACTTTTTCCTTAGGTCCTGAATGGCTCTTGTTTATGTAGTTTTTATACAATTCACGATGGGCTTTTATCGTGAATTTCTCGAATTTTAAAAGAGAAAACTACATTCAATTATTTAAGGTTTTATTTCATGAGAATTTGTACAGGGCGATGACCATTGCAGACGTCTAATAGAAAGCACAACTTAACTGTAAGTTCTGATAAATATACAGACGCGCTGTACTAAGCATGTCATCAAGTGATAGAAGGAGATATCCAAAGTTAAAGAAGAAAGGGTTACCGGAACATAAAGAATTGGTAACACAAGATGATTGGTATGAAGAAGCTGTGAAACTTGAAGATGGAGCCGAAAGATGGTTTCTTTCGGATATTAGGAAAACATTAAAGGGGTATTCAGAGGCCATGGTTGCATATGAGAGAGCACTAAATGCAGAAAATTCAAATGCAGAGGATACTTATAATATTCACTATAACCAGACCAGACTATTGTTGAAGATTTATACCGATTATGCCAATGTCGATGGCTATATTAATTTACTTCAGTATGTTAATTTGGATGGATTAGATCTAAGCTCAGTTATAACATCGATAGAAACAATCGTCACAAGGTTTGAAACAGTTTTACAGGCTTATCCAGAAAAGGTCGGATGGGACTTTCTATTCAACACATTGATCTCATACTACACCTTTATTGAATCAGAAAATAATACTTCTGGATACGCTTTAATTTCCACTCTGGAGCACTTCATATCCCATTTTCACCATCTCATTAATTTAGAATTGGAGTTATTGGAGAGTGAAGAAAGAAGCGATAATGTAGATGAAGCATTTGAGGAAGCGCAGTTCCAGCGTGATAACCTAGCTGAACAATCGAAAATCAATCTGAACACTGGGGGTGGCATCAAGACCAGAGAAGAGGAAACGGCAAAAACTGAACTTGCTCTTTCCACAGAAGCATTTGACAAAGAAGTAATGACTGACTCCTTAGCCCTTGGTTATAAACTGGTTTACGAGGTAATGGCAACTATATGTCGAACAGAAAATCTAAAAGATGAGATGCTTCTCAACATAGCACAAAAGAATTATCTAACTGAGATGTTATCAAAATTTGTGCCCCAACTAGATGAAATGGCTGCTAATCTTGAAGCACATCACCCACACAACTTTAGCGAATTAGTAACTATAAAAAAATCTATCGAAAGCTTGAAATGGATCTATCAAAGAGATCTCGAATCATTCTTGAAATCTTTGGATAATAGTGACAAAGAAGGATTAATGAGCAATGTAGAGCTTTTAGAGTTAGCAGTTGAAACCTTCCCCCCTGAAAAAAGCTGGGAAATACGTACCCATCTCTCCAAAACTCTAGCTAATCTTCAAAATATTCTAGCGAAGGAACAATCGGATATCATTACAGGTAGAATAAAAAACAAAGACAACGAGCTAAGCCCTATAGTGTTCAAGCTTTGCGACATCATGATCAACAGATCTGACAACGAACTTTATAGATGTATGATCAAAAAAGCAGAACTTGACCAACATGCAGAACCACATACAATAAAGGAGGGGCACCTAAAAACTATAGAAATACTCGAAAGAAACGCCACTACTCTACTAACAAATGCTAAGGATATTGCCCATAGATCGTGTGGCTTCAGTGAATATATTACTGACAAATTAAAAAGAAACTATATATTCGGCCAAGCAACCCTTCGCTTGCAAATGCTTGAGTCCACATCCACAGCCTTACCAGAAGACCTCGAAGATCATCCATACTACCAAGCCTTACATTCAGCCGTTATACGCATTTAAGGCTTGAAATGGCTATAAATATACACACACCTAAATAAATTGAAGAAACAATCGTGGAGGTAACCTAAAACAAAAAAAATCGGCACATGCTTTAAGGCTGATGCTAAACACGTTTCCTGCCTCTTTGACACAAAGGGTCTTCCTCTACTTAGGCTTGTACCATACAAAGTGAAAAATTACTTTTCGCTTCTTAAAAATCTTATTGCCGTTTAGTCTGGCAGTTTATTTTTAGGAAACTTACTACTTTCGGAAATTACTTATTTGAAGTATTAAAAGAAGAATCCTCTGACAGATCTTGAACGCTTGATCTCATCTGAAACGTTACTTACGCAAGAAGGAAACGAGAGAATCGCGAAAAGGGAGTCAAGGATTATCTGTAAGATAAGTCGCTTGTTGGGCCATTGAATTTGCCCCTTTGAAAAAAAATTAATATAAGATGAGCTATAATTATAATGGCCATGCTTATTATTCTCGCGCCGAAAGCTCTGATGAGCATTACGAACACCAACAGGACACGTATCCAATGTATGACAGGAGTACACATTTCCAAGGAGACTATACAAACCAGAACGAGCGGGAGCTAGCGCAAGAGGAGGAACCAGTTTCTCAGAGACAGCCTTACGGCAGCCAATATACAGGGCAGTATCCTGCGGCTGATGCATACGAACAACCTGGGGATATGCAGTACTACGAGGCTCCTGCGATTCAAGTTGAAGCATCTAGCCCTATTGCAGATACCTACAATCGGTCTTTTCTAAACCCATTGCAAGGAAATGACCAGACGCAGTTTGTCCAGCCAGGCTTTAACGATAACAGGTACTTTGACAGACAATCTTATCGAGATGACGAAGTTAGAAGCTCTACTTCTGCAACTGATTTTTATTCAAACCAGGATACTAGGCCAATTTTGAACCAGCCACATCATCTGTACAATTTCGAGCAACAAAATGATCCTGAAAATCCAGTTTACGTAGATCAAAATGGTGATGATTACCAGATCAACACATATTTGAACAGTAATGGTGATATGGTAGATCCATTTGCAGCTGGTCGTGAAAATGAACAGCAAGAGTGGGAACAACATGAATATGATTATGATGATAAAGATGGTGGTAGCTCTTCTATTAGCAATATGAATGATATGGCTACGATCGATGGCATACCTACCGCAAAAAAAGAGTTCGATGAAGAAAGTACAGACTTAGGTGAACATGCATCACACGGAATACAAAGAAGGCCAACAGTCATTCGTAAGTTCAAGCTTTGCCAAGGTAATTTCATTTTTGACTGTCCTATAAGTACACAGCTCTTGGGCCAGTATTCGACTGGTACCGACAAAGATAAGCTTTCGAATGAGTTCAAATTCATGAGATACCAGGCAGTGACCTGTGAACCGAATGAATTTCAACATAATAATTTCACTCTGCGGCAATTAATGTATCCTTATCCAAGAGTAACAGAACTTATGATCGTTATCACAATGTATAACGAGGATGATATTCTTCTAGGGAAGACATTGAAAGGTGTCATGGACAATATCCGTCATTTTACCAGCCGTAAAAACTCTAAGATATGGGGACCTGATGCCTGGAAAAAAATCTGTGTTTGCGTGGTGAGTGATGGTAGATCTAAAATTCACGAGCGTTCACTCGCTTTAATGAGTGCCTTAGGGTGTTATCAAGATGGTTTTGCCAAAGAGGCTATTAATGACAAGAAAGTCGTTACGCATGTGTATGAACACACAACTAAAGTGAATATCAGTTCTGTGTCAGCCAAAAACGTCGATTTAACATATGGAGATGGAACCATTCCAATACAGATGGTTTTCTGCTTGAAAGAAAAGAACCAAAAGAAGATCAATTCGCATCGTTGGGCTTTCGAAGCATTTGCAGAAGTGTTAAATCCAAATGTGATAGTACTTCTTGATGCTGGTACAATGCCAGGGAAGGATTCTATCTATGAACTATGGAAGGAATTCAAAGATCCTCAAGTTGGAGGAGCATGTGGTGAAATCAAGGCAGATTTGGGGAGAGGCTTTACGAAATTATTGAATCCATTAGTGGCTTCTCAAAACTTTGAATATAAAATGTCAAATATTCTTGATAAGACAACAGAGTCAAACTTTGGGTTTATCTCAGTTTTACCGGGTGCATTTTCAGCCTATAGATTTGAGGCTCTAAAGGGGGAACCTATGCGTAAGTACTTCATGGGGGATGATCTGAATGCTACAGTCTTCATCTCTAACATGTACTTAGCTGAAGATCGTATTTTATGTTTTGAAATTGTGACAAAGGCTAATTGTAACTGGGTTTTAAGGTACTGTCGTGGCTCCTATGGTGCAACTGATGTTCCGGAACGGATTCCAGAATTTATCTTGCAAAGAAGACGTTGGTTGAATGGGTCATTCTTTGCTGCATTATACTCATTTCTTCATTTTTACAAGATTTTCTCCTCTGGCCATAGTCTAGGAAGAAAGGTTGCTCTAGTGTGTGAGTTTATATATTTATTGCTTACCACTTTGATTGCATGGTTTTCGTTAAGTTCCTTCTTTCTCATTTTCAGAATTCTAACGTTGTCCATTGCTATTTCATATCCGGATAAGAGGGCCTTTTCTGTGCTTTCTGTGCTCTTTTTATGGCTTTATGGACTTGCTGTATTAGTGACTTTTATTTTATCCCTAGGGAACAAACCAAAAGGTACTCCAACATTTTACTTGAGTACATTCATATTCTTTGCCGTTCTAATGATATACATGTTGGTATGCTCGATCTACATGTCAGTGCATTCAATCAAACACCTGGTTGATTCTGGTCAAGGATTAACCAAAAGTTCAACATTCCGAGATCTTGTCATTTCTGTGCTGTCAACCTATGCATGCTACTTGTTAAGTTCGATAATATATCTTCATCCAATGCATATGCTAACGTCCCTAGTCCAATACCTAATGCTGAGTCCATCGTATATCAACGTGCTAAACATCTATGCTTTCTGTAATGTGCACGATATATCTTGGGGTACCAAAGGTGCGACTGCAAAGCCATTGGGTTCTATCCAATCGAAGGACGATGGTACTGTTAAGATGGAGATTCCAATTCTTGCTCACGAGATCGATGAGAACTTTAACAAGTTTGTTCAAATTTTGACCGAACCCAAGCCGAAGGAAATCGAAGCACCACCTTCTGCAGAGGAATCTCAGTCAAGCTATTATGCTATGGTGAGATCCCTGGTAGTCATCTTTTGGGTGATTTCAAACTTCTTGGTTATCGCTGCTGTTCTAGAGACAGGTGGTATAAGTCAGTACGAAGAGATCCATGATTTAACCAAAGATGCAGCAGCTTCTGCAACAATAAAATCACGGAAGATTTTGAGCTCTAAATCCACGACATACTGTTACATCATTCTTTTCCTGGTGGCTTTTACCGCAGTATTCAGGTTTATAGGGTGCTCGATGTACTGCTTTGGCAGGACTATGCGAAAACTAACTTTCTAAACGATAGAACCTGGCTTATTAGCTAGCTAGCTACCTAGTCAGTTAGTTGTTAACCCTTTGAGTACAAGAGACAAATCTTTTGTAACCATTCTAGTAAAATAGTATCTAATAGTGAAAATCCAAGTAATACCTAATTATAGTAATTAATAACAGTAATTAAGATCTGTCTGTATCAATAAACGAAGCCACCTCATAAGAAGAACATCAACTGACGTCCATAACTGATCATATATATATATATATATATATATATATCAATACTGAGAACAATCAAAGCATATAATATTTGATGTTATGTGCTCATTTCTATTTAATACTATGTCATTGTAAAAGGTAAAAAAAATTGAAGATCGTTTCAAATGTTAATGGAAGTGGGGGGGGCATAAAAAAAGACAAGGCAAAGGCGAAGGGAGATAAATCCCCCTTCAACCTTGTCTTATGATAAAAGATAATATAAAAAAAGGGATCGTTAACCTAAGACCTGAAAGACATTTGAAAACGTGCACACGCGTGTTTTTTTTTTTTGTTCTTTACGTTTATACTCGTTCTTTTTTCTTTATCTTACTTTTTCATAGTCACTGTCGTTAGGATGTAAAGTGAAGTGAAGAAAAAAACTGACATGATTTTGATTCCGGGGTAAAGAAAAAGAAGAATCAAATCAAAATCAGGAAATAACCTAAGCAACGTGTTCGACCAAGTCGACGACTCTGGTGGAGTAACCGTATTCGTTATCGTACCATGCCACTAGCTTGACGAACTTTGGAGACAACTGGATACCAGCAGCTGCATCAAAGATGGTGGAGTGGGTGTCACCCAAGAAGTCAGAAGAGACGACAGCGTCTTCAGTGTAACCGACAACGTCCTTCAACTTACCTTCAGAGACCTTCTTAACGGCGGCCTTAATTTCATCGTAAGTAGCAGCCTTGGCCAACTTAACGGTCAAGTCGACGACGGAGACATCTGTGGTTGGGACTCTGAAAGCCATACCAGTTAGCTTACCTTGCAATTCTGGCAAGACCTTACCGACAGCCTTAGCGGCACCGGTGGAGGATGGGATAATGTTACCGGAAGCGGTTCTACCACCTCTCCAGTCCTTGTGGGATGGACCATCGACGGTCTTTTGGGTGGCAGTGATGGAGTGGACAGTAGTCATCAAACCTTCCTCGATACCGAATTCATCGTTGATGATCTTGGCAATTGGAGCCAAACAGTTGGTGGTACAAGAAGCGTTGGAAACGATCTTTTCACCGTTGTACTTGTCTTCGTTGACACCGACAACGAACATTGGGGCGGTCTTGGAAGGAGCGGTAATCACAACCTTCTTGGCACCAGCGTCAATGTGCTTTTGGGCAGAGTCCAATTCCTTGAACACACCAGTGGAGTCGACGGCAATGTCAACACCTAGCTTACCCCATGGCAAGGTAGCTGGGTCCTTTTCTTGGAACACAGCAACCTTCTTACCGTTGATGATCAAATTGCTACCATCGTGGCTGACTTCACCCTTGTACTTACCGTGGGTAGAGTCGTACTTGAACATGTAAGCAGCATAGTCGACGGAAATGAATGGATCGTTGATGGCAACGACATCAATGTTCTTTCTTTCCAAAGCGATTCTCAAAACCAATCTACCGATTCTACCGAAACCGTTAATAGCAATAGAAACCATCTTTTAAAATTATCTGAGTTGAGTTGTGTGTGGGGGAGAACGTACGCAATTAAATTCGTGCAAACAGAAGACTTTGTATGAAAAAGTGTCCTTGTTCCTTGGGGAGTGAATACACAAGCTAACACTAAAACTAAATACTGAAACATCTAAACTAAACTGACATCAAGACAACTTGGATCGATTGCTTCTTTCTGACAATGTTCCACCCCTTATATACCAAATTTCGGATCCTCAAAGCTTCGGAGCTAAGTAAAGACGGTGCCATATATCCCATATCCCATTCCATGGTGCCATGGCACAATGCCACGATATCATGTATGTGTGTATGTATGGTGGTCTTGTCTTTCATTACAAATTACAAGAATTAGGGTAGGAAAAAAGAAGAATTAAGGTAGCAGCATGGCAGCAAGCAAGCAATAAAGAAAGAAAGAAAGAAAAAACACACAGAGAAAGGGAGACACCACCAGGAAGGAAGGAAGGAATCAGGAAACCAGGAAATCAGGAAATCAGGAAATCGCCACGAAACACCAAGAAATCTGGTTTGGAAACACTAGGAAACCACAGCGTAGAGTGGCATAGAAGAATGCACGTTGCAGTGTAACAACCGAGAATCCAGTAGTGATGGGGGCTAGGGATGCCAATCATGTGCTCTGGTTCTCTGCGGAGTTGTGGGAAGGTGATTTTTAATTGTAGAGGCATGGATGGGAGAATTTCTGGGGAAATGTGGTAGCTGGGAGCCTGTGCAGAAAAGTGGAAGCCAGGTGCGTTTCAGAGTTGAGTGGTTGCAGTGGTATGACTTAAGGACGTCCGGGGGAGGGACGATTCTCGGAGATGGTGCCACTGGTGGTGCGTGGGGTTCTGGGCAGGTGCGGTGGTAGAAGGCAACAGAGAGCGTTTTAAGGTTGGTTGGTTTGTAGGCAGGCAGCAAGCAGGCAACAAGCGAGCAGCAAGCTGTTCGGAGTCCTGGCTTCCTGTGCGATAGGAGTGTAGTTGTGGGTGTGTGGGTGTGGGTGTTTTTGTTGGTATGTAACGATTCTTATTGGAGGGGGGAAGGAGAGACGAGGAGGGGTTCTGGCTTCCTGTCACGTGACAGGAAGCTGGCTTCCAGTGAGTTCCGGTGGGTTCCACTAAAGAGAGCACACGTACTCGCGCTCGCTCACCAGCCTGGGTTCCAGTATTGCAAATAATAGGGGGGTAGGAGAGTTGTCCGGATTCCTTTTTTTTAGCTTCGCCTTTTGCCTCGCCTCTGGCCTAGCCTCTGGCGGCCTCCTCTCCGGATTCCTTGAAAACACACCTTCAGCTTCCTGTAGTCCGAAATCAGCTGGCCCGCAGCTTCCTCTTTTAAGTAACCTGATCTCTCTCGTCCGTGTATGTTGTTTCTTCCAGAAGTGGTTCGCAGTCTTCATTTCTCATTACTCCTCTCGTTTCCCTGGTGCTGCTGGCTCGTAACCACCCACCCACCAACCAACCAAATACTCACTGCCTGTGCCCTATCCTATCTCAGGCCCAGGTTTGTTTAGTTTGGTTTTGTTAATTTTTTTTTTTCCGTTGATTCTCGTAAGTTTTTCCGTTTAAGCAATACCCACCCACCCACTGCTACAACACCTACTGCAGGGCGTGCACTGGGCTCGGATTTTTTTTCTATTCGTTCTCAAACACTTCCTCTTTGTGAGATCACCAGTGCGAGATGGCCGGTGATTGAGTGGAACCATACCTTTTTCTCATACGGTTTTTTTTTCCATTTTTCCCTGTTTTGTTTTTCGAAGGGTTCTTTTTTGACCACAAGTGAGGGGTCTACGCGGTTGTCTGTGAAAGCCCAATGCTTCCTTCGAAGCCCAAAAGCCAAGCCAAAACCCAAACAGACGGGCAGCAGGCGCTGCAGTGGTAGTAGTTCAAGTTCAAGATCAAGATCACGTCTTAGTGCTTCTTACATGCTCACGCAGATACTGCTGCGTTTACTGGGCTTTGGGCTTCCCGCGCGGAAACCGTGTGTGTTTGTGTTTGCCTTAAGCTAAGGTAGCTAATATTGGACAGCTGATGGCTGGCTAACTGACTGACTGACTGATTGACTGACTGGCTGCCCGCCTGGCAGCCTGCCTGCCTGCTTGTTTGCTTGCCCCAACATATCGGCAACACTTTGAGGAACGAGATCCAACATCTTCGTCGTTCAATCTGTATATAAGGACCAGCAAATTGACCCAATTTACAACAATCCAATCCTAACCCATCTCGTTACTTGTCCCATTGTTTCTCAATTATAATATCTTTTGAACTACAAACACCAGCAATCAAGCATTAAAACGCTAGCTACAAACTAACTCCAAAAACAACAACCAACAACTAGAAATGTCTATTCCAACTACTCAAAAGGGTGTTATCTTCTACGAAAACGGTGGTCAATTGTACTACAAGGACATCCCAGTCCCAAAGCCAAAGTCTAACGAACTTTTGATCAACGTTAAGTACTCCGGTGTCTGCCACACCGATTTGCACGCCTGGAAGGGTGACTGGCCATTGGACACCAAGTTGCCATTGGTCGGTGGTCACGAAGGTGCCGGTGTCGTCGTCGCCATGGGTGACAACGTCAAGGGCTGGAAGATCGGTGACCTTGCCGGTATCAAATGGTTGAACGGTTCTTGTATGAACTGTGAAGAATGTGAATTGTCCAACGAATCCAACTGTCCAGACGCTGACTTGTCCGGTTACACCCACGACGGTTCTTTCCAACAATACGCTACCGCTGACGCTGTCCAAGCCGCTCACATCCCAGCTGGTACCGACTTGGCTCAAGTCGCCCCAATCTTGTGTGCCGGTGTTACCGTCTACAAGGCTTTGAAGACCGCTGCAATGAAGGCTGGTGACTGGGTCGCCATCTCCGGTGCTGCTGGTGGTCTAGGTTCCTTGGCCGTCCAATACGCCAAGGCCATGGGTTTCAGAGTCCTAGGTATCGATGGTGGTGAAGGTAAGGAAGAATTGTTCAAGAGCTTGGGTGGTGAAGTCTTCATTGATTTCACCAAGTCTAAGGACATTGTCGGTGAAGTCATCAAGGCTACCAACGGTGGTGCTCACGGTGTCATCAACGTCTCCGTCTCCGAAAAGGCCATCGAATCCTCCATCGAATACTGTAGATCCAACGGTACCGTCGTTCTAGTCGGTTTGCCAAAGGACGCCAAGTGTAAGTCCGATGTCTTCAACCAAGTCGTTAAGTCCATCCACATCGTTGGTTCTTACGTCGGTAACAGAGCTGACACCAGAGAAGCTCTTGACTTCTTCTGCAGAGGTCTAGTCCACGCCCCAATCAAGGTTGTCGGTTTGTCCACCTTGCCAGAAATTTACGAAAAGATGGAACAAGGTAAGATTCTAGGTAGATACGTTGTTGACACTTCCAAATAAGCGGACTAACTAGCCCATTAGTGTCTACTAGACCTTTTTCCTTTTTTATGATGACAAGAATTAAACACAGTATGTGTGCTACATAGTTTAGAGTGTAATGCAGTACTTTTGATACAATTTAGATTAAATTAGTTTTATAGACTGTAAATTGACGATCTTTTATTAGTCTAAAATAATATTAATGCTATTACTTTTACTACAACTACTACAACTACTATAAATAAAATAAAATAAAATTACACTTTTTATTGTAATTACGGATTTAAACTGACGCTGACACTTTGTAAGAAGAAGGAAAGAAAAAAAAAAAAAAAAAAAGGTTGAAAAAATTCGAAATTTTAAAAATTCAAAACCCCCGTACATAGTGATATGGAGCAGGACCTTGTCTGGATGGTGAAAAATTGATTGAAAGTTGAAATTGGTATAAGCTTGAATTGTAGACGGAAAGATCCATCTACTGCATCCCCTCTCCTTCTCTATAGAGCTCTCTTCCCATCAACAGGAAGGAGGTGTGTCGAGAAATATACCGGGAGATAAAGAATGTTCTCACGACTATCTGCTGTCTCTCTGAGACAAGGATTTGTGGTTCAAAGAAGGCTCTTCTCATATGCCAGACCACTGCTCAACAGCGGATCTCAAGCAACAGCCAACCAGAATACAGCAAGAGAAACAAATAATGAATACCAGTACAGTGGCACAAGAATTGTTCCTAAGTTGTCCACGTTCTACTCTGCTAACCCACATCATGAAGCCCACATCGACAACTTGGAAGCGTTGATGAGAAAATACATAAAGTATCCAACCGTGCAGGTGGAAGAAAGACCTATGTGGTTGAGTTTACAAGAGTACGCACTAATAGGTGGTGGTTCTCGTTTGAAGTCTACACAATACAAGCAATTACTATTTTTGTTGAACCGTTTGAACTCCATTGACCCACAACTAATGGTTCCAGAGATTTCAAATACCTTGGCCAAGTACCACAAGAAGACGAAGCTACAACCTCAAAGAGACACTTTGAAAGAACTAGACGAGTTTGGAAGAAGTTTAGCTATCGGGAGAAGAAAGACGGCGACAGCAAAGGTTTACGTTGTGCGTGGGGAAGGTCAAATCCTCGTCAATGATCGTGCTTTGAACGATTACTTCGTAAAAATGAAGGACAGAGAGTCCATCATGTACCCATTGAAGGCTATCGACAGTGTCGGTAAGTACAACATCTTTGCCATGGTTTCAGGCGGTGGGACCACTGCTCAGGCAGAAGCTATTATGCACGCTATCGGTAAGGCGTTGGTTACCTTCAACCCGCTCCTAAAGACTAGGCTACATAGATCTGGCGTCTTGACTAGAGACTACAGACACGTTGAAAGAAAGAAGCCTGGTAAGAGAAAGGCCAGAAAGATGCCTACGTGGGTTAAGCGTTGAGGCCGTATTGGTTGCAACATACGTCACGATTTAATTCAAGTAAAAACAACAACAACAGATACATTAGGTAGTTACTATCATGATGGTATTTGTAGTCCTGTATATATTACATTAAGAATACAATACAAAGCAAAACAAAAATTAACTAAAACAGAAGTTATGCTCAAGAACAAGCCAAATAAATCGCCTAGCGTTTACTTTCTCGGGCTGGATTCGATTCTCGCAATTCTAACAGCCGAAGTTTCAGAAAGTCCTGTAAATCTTTATTTTTCCGTGTTCGCAGCAACATGTCTTCAGAGGTAACAACGTTTCTGCCAGCATGAGCTGCAAATGCCTCTAAGTCCCCACCAACTTCACAAATCTGCTGGTACACCAACTCCATTAGCGTATTTACAAATTTAGAAGTGTATTTCACGTCATCTGGCAATTCCCTCTTGATGATCGACTCCACGTAAAACCAAAGTTTCCCACGTAATTGTGACTTCAGCCTCTTCTCTTCATCCATTATCTGTTACTGCAACGGCTGAACCCGCTGAACAGTATTCTCAAGAGCACTAATTCCAATGCCAAAGCCTATACTCTCAGCTTCTCTTCGATTCAACTAGTGTACCCCATTTATGCATCTCGTCTTTCTATTTTACGGTTTCTAGAAGGGAAGGATTTAAACAAAATATATAAAGAGATATATGTAATCGACCATTCCTTTAAAAGTAAAGTGTAGTGCGGAGAAAAAACAAAAGCGACGATCATTATTAAAGGAGGTTTGAAAGAGTGTGTCGAAGGGCGAAAGGTAATTGTTAATAGCGACATATGGTTGTGTCAAGTACTGTACCACAACGAAATATTAACTAACTATTACTTTAATTGAAAGACATTAAACGACTATTCTGAACCGAATTTTTGGAGAAATGAGCAAGTACACACTATCATATGGGTTTTTACCGCCATCTAACAATACAGATACCACTCATTTATTACCTATCACCTCAATAACTAGGCTTGATTCTACAGTAATAACTGCAGGGAGAGATGGTAATGTTATCATTGAGGAAAGCCACACGAAACTTGCGGTCCATAGCGATTGGATAAGTGGAATTGCCTGCCTCTCTGCCACCAAATTCCTCACTGTTTCACACGATTTCACTATTTGCTACAACTGGCAAACAACTGCGTGGAATCACAGAATTGTGGGCTACCATGATGATTACGTGAAAGGCATTGCGCTAATTGGATTTCATGATATGAAGTGTAAGTTTGCTACTGTGGGCCTTGATAAGAAGTTAAAGATATGGGAACTCGACCTCTTTGAGGTTGAAAACGAGGATGATGAGGAAGCTAAGCTAATTGGTGAGTTTGATAATGCTACCAAGCAGGATGCAGGTTCTATTTATTGTGTGGCAGCCACAGAGAGTACTGTGATTTTCGGCGATAATGACGGTAGACTAAGATGGTACGATGTGGAAAACAACAGGTTGATCAGAAGTCTCGATGATGCCGCTTGTGTAAACCTTAAGACTTTGAAAATCTTAGACGATAACAAAACAGTTATGAGCACTGGTGCTGATGGAAGTGTGAAACTTTGGGATATTGAAACAGGAAAATGTCTCAAAACAAGAAAACTTGAACATGCGATATGGTCAGTCGAAGGTAACTCTTCCGGCAATTTATATCTCGGCGACTCAGCTGGTAATATCTTATTACTATGTCATGACAAAGTTTCCTTTATTTACGAAAATAATCAAGAAGAAAAAAGCTATAGATCCGGGGGCATTCTGGCAATGTCTATTATTGATGATGAAGTGTGGTTTTCTAACTCTGGCAACTCAAATCTCAATAAATTGAACTTGAAGACAAAGGAGCTCAAAGTAATACAGGGTGGACATGCTTTGTTGCGTTGTTCACTTTTAACAAATCGTAGACATGTTATCACAGAAAATACTCTGGGTTCTCTACAGAAATGGGACATCGTGTCTTGCGAGCTTGTTGAAAATATTAGCAAAGATGAGGGAACATTTGATGAAGTTGTGCGTAAGAGAAATCCCAAAGAGGTTCTACCTCATTGGTGTACTGTTACTATAAAACGAGGCATCCTTTTCGTTAAGATTAATGAACGATTTTTGAACACCGAAGTATATGGAAGCGCGTTAACTGATTATGAGATTGTCAATGCCGATAAGGCAGATGACATTAATTTTGATGAGAGATATAATTTAGGTCGAATTGCGATAAATTCCTTATTACATGGCTTCATAGAGTACGAACTAGCAAAGGATAGGAAATTCAGGGAGGAGAAAACTGCTATAAAAAAACAGACGCCTCCATCAACGCCAAATATCCTGCGTAGACATAGTTCCATGGTTCTGGAACATACTGGATCTGAACATAAGGATAAGAATAAAGAGAAGAGGCGGTTGTCTATATTTACAAAGTTCACTCAGTCCAATAATACGACACCTCAGAATTCTGCCCCTAATACCCCAAATGGCATGATGGATACCCACCAAGGAATAATCGAAGAAAACGAAAGTGGTGCCATGCCCATGATGTTACCAGGCCCTGCTACCGCGCCTAATAACTCTATTAAACCTATACATATACCGCTTTCAAGGACGACCACCGATCACAGTATGGAGAGATCGGCAACACCCTCTAGTACTTTCGGATTCCATAACAAGGTTTCAAGAATGAAATTCGACACTGGAAGCACGGAGGATATTCCTAGCTCATCATCTATTGGAAATGGCGAGGTGAAATTTAAGTTCACTTCAAGGAATTTCTCAAGTGGTAATTCCGCGGAAACGAAAAAATCAGGTTTGTTTTTAAATGAATACATTGATGAAGTATATCAGTCGTATTTGAGACAGCCACCAAACTCTTCGTCATCATTTATGAAGTTTGGGAAACGTATAGCAGACACTCTCTTTATTCGAGACTCAACAAGACCAGTAGTGAAAATCAAAAGTGGTTGCATACTCACGGTTAACCACTGGAGGGAAGGATCTACAGGAGAGACCATTTCCTTCTCCACATACCTTCCACCACCAACATATACATCCAGCGACTTGGTTGACAACTTCTCAACCTACGAGTCTCTCGAAAAGCACCTCCCAATATGGCTCGGCAAGATCTTGTTCAAGGAGGACAAAGTCGTTAAGAACTACCCTAAGATAACATTCATCATCCAACCCTGGGTTGACACAGAATTTGAGTCTTCTGAAGATAAGGAGCATGGCTCTCAATCAAAAAAATCTGGCTTTTACAGAAAAATCAAACCCCATGAATCTCCACTGATGCTTCCAAAGATCAATGACGCTAATGTTCGATTAACCGCCGCTGAAATGATAAAAGCAAAGAAAGTTAAGCAGTATATAGTCGACAGGTTCGAAACAAGAACACCAGAAATGAAGAATAAGGAAGACCCTAGTGATTGGCTTGAAATTTTATGCAAGGGCACCGTTCTCGAAAACGATATAACCTTGAGTGCTATCCGTACTCTGTACTGGAAATCAAACACTGATATTGTGCTTGAATACAGGCGCAAGAACCCAGTAAGCTCCTAGCTCACTGAAACATACCCACCCCCCTCTACTACCTGAATTATAATTACATGTATTATGACAAAGAATATATTACTACTGTATGATGTAATAATATGTATATTTGTGTATATATATATATGTATGTATCTCAACGCATGCCTATGAACCATATTATCATATATCACGTGCACTCAATCACTACCAACGATTTGATTTTATACAGACTTCCTGGCTAGCAGTTCTCAGGTTTTCTTTTTTTCTTTTTTTCGCAGAAAATTTAAAATTTACCAAAAATTTGGAAGCGATGATGAGAAGTGTGAATTGTGAGAATTGAATAGAAAGAGAAGTTGTAAAAGTGGAAATAGGGTGATATATTGTGGCCAGATTAATCTGAAAAGCGCAGATTTATAATTCTTGCGAGGAACTTAGAAGACTACAATCGGTGGGTTTAGTTAAAACTTGTTAGCGCTTTTCAATTGGATAGGGAATCGGCAGAGATATAATACAAAGAAAACGATGGATCAAGAACAAGAAAGAGGTATTTCCAGACTATGGAGAGCCTTTAGAACGGTAAAGGAGATGGTCAGAGACCGTGGATATTTTATTACGCAAGAAGAAATTGACTTAAGTTTGGAAGACTTCAAGGTAAAGTACTGTGATTCAATGGGTAAGCCTCAACGTAAAATGATGTCTTTCCAATCTAACCCAACCGAGGAATCGATAGAGAAATTCCCAGAAATGGGGTCTTTGTGGGTTGAATTTTGTGATGAGGCATCTGTTGGTGTGAAGACAATGAAGAATTTTGTGGTTCATATTACGGAGAAGAACTTCCAAACGGGTATTTTCATTTACCAAAGTGGTATCACACCAAGTGCCAACAAGATCCTACCAACTGCTGCGCCAGCTGTTATAGAGACTTTCCCCGAGGCCTCTTTGGTTGTTAACATTACACATCACGAACTAGTTCCAAAGCATATAAGATTAAGTGACGCCGAGAAGAAGGAGTTGTTAAAAAGATACAGATTGAAGGAATCTCAATTACCTAGAATCCAAAGAATGGACCCAGTAGCACTATACCTTGGTTTAAAGAGAGGTGAAGTTATAAAAATTATCAGAAAGTCTGAAACTTCGGGGCGTTATGCCAGTTACAGAATCTGTTTGTGAGTTTAATTTTAGCAAACAGATAACTGCAAAACGAAACCCGAGCCAACAAAGGATATTACTACTCTATGGTTCATCCATCTACTTGAGAATATAATGCGTATTTGTTGTGTATATTACCAAAAAAAAAAAATAATAATAATAAATTAAATCAAAATAAGAGAGGTCTGAAATGAATGTGGCACCCAACCGTGCCATGTGTCGCTTAAACTGTTTGTACTTTTTAGAAGAGAAAGGAAAGGAAGGATACTGTTTGGTATAACTTGTTCGAACTGGACTGAGATTATTAGAGACATGCTATTAAAAAAGACAGTAGTAGGTCAGAGAGTGTATGTAAACACACACACATAGATATACATATACTACTATTATTTAGTAAAATTAATTAGATCAGAACAGGTCTTACCAAAGGTAACAAAACCCACAACACAAGCTAGTGGGTAACCAAACGGGAGCACAAGACGGTATCCAAATCGCCGGTCCACCACGAGACGTCCTTCAACTTGATCTCGACCAATGGCGACACTTCGACACCCTCACTACCCAAGAAGGTAGCACCCAAGGTGATGATCAAAGCGTCAACAAGGTTTGGTCTTTGTAGCAAGTCGTTGATAACAATCCCACCACCTTCGACCATGACAGACTTCACATTGAACTTGGACTTGAGCTGCACGAGCATATCAGACCAGTCCATCTTACCCGTGAAGTTGGTGCGCATAACCAAGTAATCCACACCTTCTTCAGGTTCGCTCGGAAGCTCCTTCACCACGATGATCGGAGCCTTCCCGTCGCCAGCCTCGTACAATTTCTTCATCTTCGAGTCCGCAAACTTCCACTTGCAATTGGGGTCCAAAATGATCGGTCTGGGCGAAATCCCAGCCAAGTGCTCCGGCTTTTCGTCCTCAGGCCACCACTTACAGTTCAACCCGGGGTCGTCAACCAACACCGTACCGCAACCCAACATGATCGCATCGAACTTGTAACGCAAGTAGTGCGTCATAGTCTTGGTTTCCTCGTGCGAGATAAACGTTCTTGTACCCTTGATCTTAGCAATACGCGAGTCCAACGACTGCGCATACGTTAGAATCACATACGGCTTCTCTTTGTCAGCATCACGCTCTTCGTCTGGCAAGTATGGCTCCAAAAACGGAACCAAATCTTTCTTTAAAGGTAACAAAACCATCTTCACCCTGTGTGTATGTGTCCTATACCCTGAGCTCAAGCAACCAATCTGTCAATCAAACTAAACTGAAGCACACTGAAGCACACCAAACTAAAAAGCCCTTTCTCTTTTTATGTACTCGCAGAACCCTAATTGTCGTACCTACAATTAAAGAACTTCTCGAAATCAAAGACTCACCTTCCAGAACCAGACTCTGAATTTCTTCTTGCCTCACTCCTCAAACACCGATTATTTACGGATAAACTAAGGCCAACAATAGTGTGTTTCCAACCGAAACACCTGTCTTGAATTCTTTCTACCATTCTACCCTGTGTATAGGATGATGCCATGCCATGCTGCTTTCTTGGTTTATTTTTTTTTTTTTTTTTTTTTTTTTTTTCCTTTCCCATTTTTCAGTTTCTTCTGCCTTTAACGGAGGAAATCGGGCCAAAGTGGAATTCGAAACCGGACGTAACGCGGAGTGTGGGTGGGCCCTGAAGGGGAAAGCGAAAGGGAAATGGGCAATATTTGGAATCACGTGAGGTGCATGGTGGGAGTGGGAGTGGGAGTGGGAGTTTGAGTGGGATATTGGTTGGGATTGGTTGGTTATTCGATATACGAGTACTCTGTGTCATGGTGGGAAGAGGGGCTGGTATGGATGTTTGGGAGTTGCATGTTGCTCTTGGAGAGACGGGCTGGGTTGGAGGAGGGTTTGCGTAGGGGTTTGGTGGTTGCATGGCTGGAGGTCGGTACTGGTGCAGTAGTAGTAGTAGTAGTAGAGGTAGTAGTACTTTCTGCATCTGGTGACAGATTGGTGGATCTTCTCATTTCTTGTTCCTCGATTTCGAGCTGTGCTTGGAGTTTCTTTTCCCTTTCTCTGGCTATACGGCTGTGGTGTCGTTGTTGCCAGTCATGCAGTTCTTGTTCGGGATCGAGGTCATCGGTGTCGTCGAGGGCCATGACCTGGGCAGCGATGGAGGTGTCGAAGGTGTTTGAGGCGAGGAGTTTTTCTTGGTGTGTAGCCGTAGCGAAATGGGCGGCCCTGACGAGGGTCGGGTTTGGTTCTTGGTTGTCATTGGCATTGGAATTGGCATTGGAATTGTCGTCATCGTCTAGATCTTGAGTGCCTTGGTTCGGTCCGGGACGCTTTCTTTTCAAGAACACCGGTTTAACCAAGGCCGGACCGTCATCACTGTCCTCATCGCTGCTGCTGCTGCTGCTATCCTCATCGCTGTCGCTGCTGTCGCTGCTGGCAGGCGGTTCCTTGTGTGGCTCCTCAGCTGCGTGATTCTCGGGCTCATCTTCCGATGCGCTGCTGGACGAGCTTCTGGAAAGCTGACCGGAATCTGCTCCCCGTCCCCGAAAGTGTCTGATTGCCATCGCCTTGGCCATTCTCTAAAGTGCATCGTTCATCTCTTGTCATATACGTAAAAGTATATACACACACACACTCTGTCTCTGTTTTTATATATGTATTTCGTACAAGTTTAAAAATCACCTTGTTTGGCATAAGCTTAAGGCGTTGGCCTAATACTTATTGACTACATCCAAGAGCAAAGCCTTGGCGCTCTCCCAGGACGAGCTGGGTCCAGACCCAGACCCAGAACTGGCCTCGTCTGCTGCCCCCGCTGCCTCGGATTTCTTCTTGCCGTGGCAGCCTTTGTTCTTGTTTTTCTTGTGCTTCTTGCCAACAACAGACTTTTCGGACTTAGTCTCGTCGTCATTTTTCACTTCGTTAGAGAATGGGTGTTGCTCAACGTAACGATCAGTTTCGCCGGCACTGGCGAAAACCCATGCCTTCAATTTCTCAGCTAGCGATTCCTTGGGCTTTTCCACCACTTCTTTTTCGGACTCGTCCTTAGCCTTCCCGCCCTTATGATGGTGTTTACCGTGCTTCAATGGCTGCGACGAATGGTACAATTCCCCGTCAATGTCGCCAATGTATGCCACGTTACCAAACCCACCAACGTAGTACAACTTCTCAACGTCGAACTCATAGAACGCAGCGTCGTGGACCAACCCGTCCGTGCCTGGTAGCCAAGAGGCAGAATCCGGGTGTCTCTTTGCAAAACAGGCCTTCAACGCATCGCTCGTTTCCACTTCCTTCAAAGTACCAAAGAGATTGGCACGAGGCGATTCCATCACAGGAGCATGGTGTTTTCTGCCCTCAACAGTCATCGTCAGCTTCCCGTTATCCTTGAAATGTTGTAGAGTCGACGAAACGTTCATCAAAACCAAAATTGGGTTCCCCGTCGATTCCACACCTTTGCAGTAATCTGACGAGACATAGTACTCTGGCATCGTCACAGGATACCCATCTTCCCGCAGGGTCGACACATGCAACACGTCCCCGTGGTTCACAATCGTCCGTGCAACTTCGGCTGCAAATTCGCGAGTTAGGTTCGCCTTGTGGTGATGACCACCTTTGCGATGGCCCTTGTGATGACCATTATTGTGCTTTTTATGCGCATCAACTGACCCTAGCGCTAGCACTAGCGATATAAACAATGTACTGAGTTTCATTACGACCTAAAGATTCGAGCTATCGGCTGTTACAGTGCTTCAAGACTCCTTTCTCTCTCTCTCTCTCCCTCTTCTACTCCTTCTCTAAACGGGTGTGAAGCGAAGATCTTCAAAATCTTAATGCGCTATAAATACACGCACATATATATATATATATATAAATAAACTTCAACTTCCATATATGAGCCATATGTAAATATGACATATATAATATATATGCCGACCCCCAGGCAAACCCTTGATAATCCCAAACCACGACACTATATCAGTAGCGCGTGCCTAGAGGCGAAATGCCCCCCGTGTTAGCCAACGTGACCCCATGGCCCCACCCCCCATCTGTCCTAGATTTCGGGTGTCAGTTGGGCATCGGACTCTGGAAAAGCAAGAATATCACAGAACTTTATTTAACTATGTATCAGTGTATCAGTGGTTTGGTGTACGGGTAACTAGACGCTTCTACACAGCCATCCCCGTCTACATACCCAGTCCATATTCTTAGATAGAGCCTCCCCTCCTCTCTCTCTCTATAGATGATAGATGAGCTCTCTATCCCATCATGATTACACAACACTAGTCATCATACCCACCAATTAATATCCACGTGACTATTTGTTTTTTTTTCTTCTTCTTCTTTGTATAGTTTGTGAATGTTTCTTTTTCCGTCTTGTATGGCCTATCGAAAATTTTAACCATGAGATGAGCTAGCATGAGATGAGGATTTAGCGATGAGCATGTAAAAGTGTCGCACCGGTTGTTGAACAAGCAAGGTTTAGATCTGTAGCCGTTGTTCATAGTAAACATCAGTATCGGTGATATCACAAAGTGTCAAACGATGTCGTCCTTGCGTGATCAATTAGCTCAAGTGGCCCAGAACAATGCCACTGTTGCTCTTGACAGAAAGAGAAGACAGAAGTTGCATTCTGCGTCCTTGGTTTACAACCCAAAGACGGCAGCTACACAGGACTATGAGCAGATATACGAGACGGCATTGGAATCCTTCCATTCGTTAGTTGAGCTTGATTCGAGGTTCAAGGTATTTGGGAACTCGTTGTTCAGTGAGACTTCTGTATCGATCGATAGGAATGTGCAGACGAAAGACCAGATCAAGGACTTGGATAATGCGGTGAACGCATACTTGATGCTTGTGTCTTCGAGATGGCATCTCACTCCGGCATTGCATGCCACGGAATGGTTGATCCGTAGGTTTCAGATTCACATACACAACGCAGAGATGCTTCTTTTGTCCACGTTGAACCATTACCAAACGCCGGTGTTCAAGAGGATTTTGAACATTGTGAAGCTACCGGCTCTCTTCAACCCGTTCTCGAACTTTGTCAGAAACGACAAGAACCCAACCGACTTGACGTTGATTAAGTTGTTCAACGACATGGACTTTTTGAAGCTATATTCGAACTACTTGAGCAAAGTCATCAAGCAGAAGGTCACCTACACAAACCAGTTGCTCTTCACCACATGCTGCTTCATCAACGTCATTGCTTTCAATGCGACCGATGAGGACAAGCTAAACAAGTTGGTGCCTATTATCTTGGAAATTTCCGCAAAGCTTTTGGCTTCCGATTCCAGCGATTGCCAAATGGCTGCTCACACAATGTTAGCTGTTTTCGCCACAGCTCTTCCATTGAACAAAAACATCATCATTGCAGCCACAGAAACTATCCTAGCTAATTTGAAAGAGGCAAACGTCAAGAAATCGGCTTTGTTGACCATATTTAAGCTCTTCCAGACTTTGAAGGGTCAAGGCAACATAGATCAACTACCGATCAAAATTTACAAGCTCTTCGACAACTCTTTCACTCTTGAGTATCTATTGGATTATTTGAACACAGCCAACAAAGAGTCCTCTTCCGCTGACAAATTCTTCACAGCATACATTAGATCGGTGATCAGATACGATCATGACAAGTTAAACAAAATTGTTAAGCTACTAAGGTTAATCAAGCTCCAAAAGTATGAGGTTAGATCCATCATCACCGATTTGATTCATTTGTCGGAAGTTTTGGAAGACAAATCACAATTAGTCGAAGTGTTCGAATACTTCATTTCTATTAACGAATCTCTAGTGCTGAAATGCTTGCAAGCTCTAAACTTGAGCGGCGAAGCCTTTGAAATTAAGCTAACGACCTCTTTATTCTCGTCTAAAGATGCATCTGAACAATCTGGTGAAGATATCATGAAGGCGTTGGACAACTCAAAGACTGCTGCAAACAACGGTGCCAACGGGTCAACAGTGCCATTTAAGGAGTTCATGACCAAGAATTCTGAATTCATCTCCACAAAGGCAGAATCCATGATTGTTGCTGCTGATGAAAAATTCGTCAAGCTTTTATCTTTATTTATTGAAGCAGTCGGTAAGGGATACCAGCCAGGTCTTTTCTTGTCCTCTTTCTTCACTACATTGGAAAGCAGAATCACTTTCGTTCTAAGGATCGTTGTCTCCCCAGGTTCTCCTGTTGCTTTAAGACTCATCGCTTTAACCCAGTTGAGCAAGTTTATCAACGGAATTGATGAGCAAACAGATATCTTCTCATTTGTTCCAATTCTTATCACAGCTCTATCGGATGTTTCTAAATCAGTTCGCTCCAATGCTAAAAAAGTCTTACAACAAATTTCCAAAAGACCATTCACAGGTAAATATTTCTTATCCAATAAGCTTTATGGAGACGACCAAAAGGTGCCCATGTTAAGTCCAAAGGATAGTAAACCTTGGCTATCAAACTTTTTGAATGAGTACATCATAGAAAACACTGATATATCATCTCTTATCATTCCTTCTAAGAATGACATGGTGTATATGTTGTTCTGGTGTAACCAGGCGTTATATGTGCCACTTGCATACTCAAAAATGGTTTTATTGAATGTTGTCACGTCTGTTCCTCAATATAACTCTTCTTACTCTAAAGTGTTTGAAACTTTTATGGCAAACTATATTAGTGAAAGGGGTGTATGGGAGAATAAATGCATGAAGAATAAAACCAACTTCAAGATGTTCGAGGAAGCTGTGTGCTCTATTGTTGCACCCAAGGAAAAGAATGCATTTGTTATTGACTTTATTATCAATTGTCTCGAGTCTGAACATGAACAACTATCAGGTATTATGGCAAAGAAGTTATTGGCAGTTTACCCAACCTTAAAGTACCCAAATCAACTAAAGATTGTGCAAAGCATCATAGACTCTTCTACCGAGAAAGAATTATCATACGATAGCATCGAGATCTTACAAAGTTTGCCAATCTCTACTGATATCTTTGTATCTATACTAAAGAGTAATACCATCAACAACGACGATCAAACGGATTTGACTAAAAGAAGAAGAAGAAGATCGTCAACCGTTAATAAAAATGCTTTGCAAAAAGAAGATGTTTCTCAAATTGCAGAGTTGCACTTGAAAAAAATTACCATCGTCCTTGAAACCTTGGACAAGTTGAAGGTTGAGGGAAATGAAAGCTTATTGAACTCGCTCTTCACCTTACTATCTGATTTGGAAACACTTGATCATGATGGTGGACTTCCTGTTCTTTATGCTCAGGAAACTCTATCTTCCTGTTTATTGAATTCAATTTCTTCTTTAAAAGTCAGTGATGGTTCTATGAAGTTGTCTTCTATTAGAGCAGATATACTCGTTGCTGCAATTAGAGCATCGTCTTCACCTCAAATGCAAAATAAACTACTTCTAGTTATCGGTGCATTGGCTTCAATTTCTCCAGAAACCATCTTGCATTCTGTTATGCCAATATTCACTTTCATGGGTGCACATACCATCCGTCAAGATGATGAATTCTCTACTCTAGTTGTGGAGCGCACTATTAGCACTGTTGTTCCTGCTTTATTAAAATCTGCAAAGGGAGAAAATAAATCAGATGAGATCGAATTTTTGTTAATGAGTTTTGCAACTGCATTCCCACATGTTCCAAAACATAGAAGAGTAAGACTTTACTCTACATTAGTTCAAGAGTTGGGCCCATCTACAGCAATTGCACCATTTTCATTCTTAATAGCTCACCAATATTCTAGCTGTTTGGAAAAATTCAAAATTGCTGAATCTAAGAGCTACATTGAATTCTTCAAAACCTTCTCAGGTAAGTTCGATGTCATTGATCTATTACATGGTTATAACGAATTGTTTTCATTAATAGAGCTATTGGACTACGAATCCTTGCACAGTAAATCGTCTCAGACTAGAACCCTATTCTCAAATGGTATTACTAACATGAGCAAGTCCGAGTTGTTCAATTTGAAGAAGAATGCTCTAGATTTCATTGACAAGGTCATTGGAGAAAGCAAATCTGATTACTATAACACATCTAGTAACTTGAAGCTAAGATTATTAGGTGTATTAATTGATTCTACATTAGATGATACTGTTAAAGATCAACTCAGAGATACTTTCAGTACTCTACTAGGTAGAACGCTATTGATGATCAATAGCACAGATGACTACGCTGTTCAGAAAAGATTATCATCTGGGAAAACGGAAGATGAAGAAAACTCTGAAAGTGAAAATGAAATAGATCATAAGGATTTGAAGGAAGTTTTGTTCAACTTGCTAAGTCACATCTTGGAATTACTTCCAATTGGTGATTTCGTTGCATCTACTCTTCCATTACTCCAAGGCAAGACGGACGAATCGGTGAGACATCATTTGACTTTAGTTACGGCTAACAAATTCAATGAAGAACCAATTGACTCGTTCGAAGTTGCTAATGATGTTTTACAGACTTTGGTCAACATCGTGGAGAATGAACAAGAATCTACTTCAATGTTGCAAGTGACTCTAAACACTATTGGTTCTATTGTTTCAAGATTTGGTGATAAATTGGATAGTTCAGTCTTGATGAAAACGATGGACAATGCCTGCAAGCTTCTAAAGTCTGGTACCACTGAAATTGAAATTTCTTCTTTGACTGTTTTAGCTACTGTGATTCAAGTGTTAGGTGTTAAGACTATTGCATTCTATTCAAAGGTTGTGCCAGTCACTATTGATATTTTCAGGAAAATTCAGAACACTCAAAACGAATTAAAGGAGCAATTGCAACTTGCTATTATCTTGCTATTCACTGCAATGATCAAGAAGATCCCAAGTTTCCTATTGTCCAATTTGCAAGATGTATTTGTCATTCTTTTCAATTCTGATGAAGTGGCGGATTCTGTCAGACTTTCTGTGATCTCTTTGATTGTTGAACACATTCCATTGAACGATGTTCTAAAGACACTACAAAAAGTTTGGTTATCCGATGTTTCAAAGAATGGTGATTCTGTTGCTGTTTCATTATTTTTATCTACTTTAGAGTCTACGGTGGAAGCAATTGATAAGAAACATGCTACTCAACAATCACCTGTTTTCTTCAGACTACTTTTGAACTTATTTGAATACAGAAGCATCTGTGACTTTGATGAAAATACCATTAATCGTATTGAAGCTTCTGCCCATCACATTGCAAATATGTATGTTCTAAAATTGAATGATAAGGTATTCAGACCCCTTTTCGCATTAGTGGTCAATTGGGCTTTCAATGGGGAAGGTGTTACCAACACTGACATGCCAAAGGAGGAAAGACTCATTGCATTCTACAAGTTCTATAATAAGACACAAGAGAATTTGAGATCAATCATCACATCCTACTTTACCTACTTGTTGGAGCCAACAACGAAGCTTTTGAACCAATTTATTTCTGGAGAAGTTAAGAACACTAATTTACGCCGTTTGGTATTGATTTGTTTAACTTCTTCATTTAAATATGATAGAGAAGAATACTGGAAGTCTACCTCGAGATTTGAATTGGTCAGCGAAGCGTTAATCAACCAACTAAGTAACATTGAAGATGTTATCGGTAAGTATATTGTCAAGGCCATCGGTTCTTTGGCAACTAACAACGCTGGTGTCGAGGAACATAACAAGATAATGAGCGATCTAATGATCTCCCACATGAAGTCTACATGCCAGACCAGAGAAAAGTTCTGGGCTGTAAGGTCAATGAAGCTAATATACTCAAAGGTTGGAGACGGCTGGTTAGTATTATTACCACGTTTAGTTCCAATCATAGCTGAATTGTTGGAAGATGAAGACGAAACAGTTGAGTACGAAGTTAGAAGCGGCTTAGTGAAGGTTGTTGAAAATGTATTGGGAGAACCATTCGACAGATACTTAAGCTAGCGCAAGTTATAAAAAATTGTACTATAGAGTTAAAAAATAACCTTTGTTTTAGATAGTATATACTAAGAGTAAAATCGAGCGAAATCACTGTAAATATCTACTAATAAAACCACTTTTAAATTTTTAAAACACTTATTACATGCGAAAGTTGTTGAATAGCCCAGATAAGCCTTTTTGGATACTCTATTTTTGGTTTTAGCATGGTATTTTCATTATATAATATTGTTACTTGAGCTTCAAAGCTTGTAATCAAAATATAAAAATTAAAGCTGTAAAAATAATAACAACACTTTACTGCAACATAAGTCAAACAATGGAACAGATTTGTTTTTATCAAGGTAAGGGAAATTCTGTGACTTAGTGCCAATGTCTGAACTTCCTCGCACGGTGCGTGATTTTCAGCCTAACCATTCTAATGGTATGATTCCAATTGTGATAAAGCGGTTGTTCAAATCGCCTAAGAACCTTGATTTTGAGACAGCTTCATGGGAGATGATCAATTTAGTCATTAAACCACGTATGGCATTCAAGTCCTTCTATTACAAACGCCAGACAAAAGAATCTTGGGCTAGGGACGATCCTTCTTTTTTTATTTTACAAATTGGGTTGCTTACACTGAGCTCCATGGTATGGTCAGTTGTTTATGGACATAGTTTTGGACAATTCTTAAAGATGATGATATACATGATTTTCATCGACTTCTTTGCATTTGGTGCCATTATGGCAACTTTCTTCTGGGTCATTTTAAACCGTCCGTTTTTCAAATTTAGGAGTGCCCTCAGCGCAAGGGTGGAATGGGCGTACTGTTTTGATGTTCATTGCAACGCATTCTTGATCATTTGGTGTTTATTATATTTCCTTCAATTCCTTTTATTGCCAATATTGAACCTGCATGCATGGATTGCTCTACTTTTAGGTAACTTGTTATTTTGCACTGCGGTAGGTTACTATTTCATTTTGACTTTCTATGGATACAGTCAGTTACCATTCCTGAAGAATATAAACTTTATACTACTGCCTTCGCTTCTGATGGCCATACTCTTTTTCGTGAGTTTGTTCGGCATTAAGTTGGTTGACAAGTTTAGCTTTTACAATATTTCTTAGGATAATGCCTGCATTAAAATTTTAACGAGTTACCACTCGCGTACATATGATCATATATGTCTATATATAAAATAATGACGTTAACCAAACAACTAGATCTGTATTAGTACACGTTGTCAAGATCTTGCAGAATACCTATTAGATATTAGAGATGCAGGATTTGAGTTTTTGGAATAGTTGGAGTAGTTGGGTTCGTATGATACAAATTCTCTTTGTTCACATTGCTCCCAGGCTTCTCCCGAACTTTTTCTACCTTCAATTAAAATAGCTTTTAGTCTCTCGTCCTTGATATCTGGAAACTCATCTAAATGAGTCAATGCATTTAACGATACAAAATTCTCCAATGTAATTAAAGATGTTGTCGAATCCGGGGACATTTCTTTTCTTTGCTTGGTTGAGAGTGAGCTGCTTTTTTGGTTCAGATGACTGCCCTTCTTTTCTAGCTTCCGTAATAATTCGGTTAATTTTGATACTAGAACTCTTCTCTTATTTACATTTAGTCTTTGGATACTCTGATACTGGAGATTCAATTGCTGGTACATTAAGTTCGTCGAAAGGTCGGAATTCAACCAAAATTTACCTTGCGCGGTCACCTTCCACACATCTTTTTGTGGGGATAAAGAGTTGGAAGAAAGACTGGAGTTCGCAGTTTGGTTTAAAAGTGATATTATATCATCTGCAGTATGTATTGAGTTGCGAATATCACTAGACTTACTTCTCAATTGATCCATTTTCAGCTGCGTTCTGGATATTTGGCTGATGAGTGGTTGGTTACTTTTCAGATCGGAATTAAATTGTTCTAAAGTTAAAGAATCACGTCGACTAATCGGCATATTCTGTTCTAAAACTACCTTTTTAGTTAATGGAGATTGATTTGAACTTGTCGCGCTATTGTAATGTGTATCTACAACCAGTTTGTCCTCGCTGTCTTCAAATTTGACTTGCAACACATAATTTTCGCTGAAAGTTTTATTTGACTTCTTACCTGTTTGCAACTCATCCTGTAGCCCAGGTATTGGTGATGGTGACAACTTCCGAGGTTTAGATGATGATTCTGGCAGATATCCTCCTTTATTATCTCCCTCTTCTTTCTCTGCATCTTCGTCTTCTTCTTCTTCTGCTTCCTCCCTTTCCTCCACTTCCTCACTGCTCTTGGAGGAAAGTGTATTCACAGTCGGAATTGCAAGTGTACTAGAGCTTTTAGGTCGTACGGTGTACGTTTTTTGGTATTCAAATCTATTGATAGGGTTAGAGAATGTTTTTCGTAAGGGCACTCCTCCATTTACTGGAAACTGCGCTGAACCTTTCCGCTCCTGCTTCTGCTCAGATATTATAACGCATTGCGTTTGAGAATGCTTTTTGCTTCTGATATTGCTCAATAGTTGATGTGAAGAGTTTGTGAGCTGGAAACGGTTTGTCCTTTGTTTCGACTCATTGCTTTCAGAGCCGCTCGTCTCAGCTTTGACCTCAGGAACGGTATATAAACTCTTGGCAGTTTTTAAGGAAGGTTGCCTGGAGTGCCTTAACTGGGTATGATTGCTACCTTGCAACAGGGAAGAAAGCTCGCTGAAACTCGTCTTCTTCTGAGTGGTTGTAGTCATTGATTCATCAACGCTTGTTCGATATTCCTTGACCTAACGAACCATAGAATCCCTTGAACTTGCTCTCTTGGCTCTGATATGTTGTTATATTGTGCGGGGAGAAGAGTTAGGGTGTCCGTCCGTTATATTTTTTACACACTTATAGATTTCATCCACATGGTGCGTTCAGCAAAGATCCTTCAGGCATGCCTTTGGTGATTGACCATCGACAACTTCTTTTTATTTGATCCAATTTCAGGGATGTACAACAATGCATGTTGGGGGGCACTCGTCAACTTCTTCGCGTTCTTTGATATGACGCAGCAATCAATAAATGTTTAGTTATTCCCAAGAAGCTACCGCACAAAAGATAAGACTAGAAAATTGAAAATTGATCGAGAGATAGCAAACCTTTATCAATCTTTCCATGGACCAAACTAATGCGCTGAAGCGGATTAACGCACACGACACGCCCTATATTGGCATTAAACCCTAAGTACGCCACACTACTATTGCCATACCATAGAACAGCTAGGATGGTAAGAGCCAGAGTTTGTGTACACAAAGTGACTTGAATGTGCCTTCCTTCTCAAGGAACCTGTCGACCTGAAACCTAAACGATCAATAATCTGCTGTCCTACTACTAGTGTTTCTGAGTTACCATTTCTCGATATTTCAGGTTCAGTTTTTTTTTTTTTCTTGCTTAGAAACCGGCCCGTAATTTTTACCTTGTTAAAAAAGATAAGGCCCAAAACACACATACACAAACAAACAGAAAGAGGGAAAAAAATTGCAGGAGAGTAAAGGGCAAAAAAAAAAAGCCATAGCGTGTGTATAAATTGTGAAGAAGGGCACGAGATCAAGAATGGAAAACAATGCGGACGAGAGGGTCCAGGTTTAGGGCCAAGTAATTTCCTGCTTGCGCAGTGGAGTGCAGTGAAGTAGTGCAGTAGTGTAATCTTATATTGTTTTTGTTTTGGCATTTTTTTAATCAGTCGTAAATATCGATAGGTGGTAGACGATCTACATTGTAGAACCAGTTGTTGGACTCTACTTCTTTGCAGAGCCAGTCGACTGGGAAGACAACTAAGTGACCGTGTATACGCTCTAATAGTTTTCTGGCAGTACGACGGTCAAACATCCTGTCTTTGGTACCGTAGAGTAGCTGGTTGTTCATTTTCATTCTGAAAGTGTTCTCCGGTGGTGTCTGTGGATGTGATGATGGATTACCGGCTCGTTCAGATTGAGAGGGTACCGCTTCAGGCGTCGCTGCAAGGGCGTCTATTTGATCACATTCGCCTTCATCTCCACTGGCTCCTAGGGCACCGGCAGATACCTCACCTAAAGTCCGTCCCTTTTCTATAGTTGTTGCAATAGATATATCATCATCGGGCACGTTATCTAATGTGTTCATTGCGCTACGATCTTCCACGATTTTTGGCGGTTCTTGGCCCTTCTCTTTTCTCTCCGAAAGTATGGCCTTATCTTGATACATGTCAAATTCCTTGTAGAATGTTTGGAATTCTTTGTACTCCCTCCAGGTCTGGACGGAGTTGTCAGGCTGGCAATGGAAAACCATTCTAAAGATAATCGTGTTCCGTAATGCTATTGTGAACCACAAGTCTTGAGAGAACGACGGATGTAGTGGATCGTCAAATTGGTATGGGTCGATGTACTGTACAGATGATATGCTTGAATTTTGTTTACCAATAGGTGGTAACAATTGTTGTAACATTCCTTCGACCATCTGATCATCAAGTTGCTCATTTTCAAGATTAGCGACTTGAGAGGGGAGACTCTTTTGTTTTGCAATAGTTACTTCACCATTTTTCTGAACCTCATACAAATCCTTTTCCTTTTTGAAAGAGAGGTATTGTAAATAGCAAATTCGCTTCAACATATTCCATTTATTCACGTTCAATATATTGGGATTATCCAAATATGCTTTCACGTTTGTTTTATCAGGCAAGATTGTGGACAGCTTCTCGTTTTCGTTTTCATCCAAATTCTTGTTGAGTACTTCTTCTGCCCAAGCCTTTAGCTGTTTTGTTACATCATTGTACATTACAGGGTGGCTATTCGTGTTCTTCCAATTGTCAGGGCCATGACCATCCACATCACGAGCATGTAAGGAATTATTTGTTAACCGAGCATCAGAACTAATATTTTTTTTATCCCTAATGCCCATATTTGCTTCTCCAGCTCTATAGTTGAACGAATGATAGGCAGCTTTTCCGTCAATATGAAGGTATTTGTTACCTTTGTGCTCAGGTAATGGAGCAGGCTTATTACCTTGCATTGACTCTTCGCTAGAATCATCTGAATCTTTAGAATTCTCAAGTGGATTGATTACACCATAATTCTCAGTGCTGGAACCATGCTTCTTTTCCCATAATCTGCTACATTTCTCATTCAATATTTCTCTATATGCGAGTTCGACCATTGAACTCTCTATCATGTTGGCCTCTGTGATGTTTGTATTAGTTTCTTCTGAAACAGTATGCAACGTTTCATAATTTTGCTTTGCAGTAAGTCTTAGCTTTTCAAACTTTCTTTCAATGAGTTCAACCATGTCCACATCACATCCCAAATGCTCTCTCATAAGTCTTTGTCTCAACTCCCATGGGAATCTTCCGGCTAAATATTCCTCACCATTCATCTTTGATTTTATCAATTCTGTATCTCTTACCACAACTGCAACCTCACTATCACGATTTCCTAACATAGATCTTTCGTTAATGTTAGCACTTCCTATAATACAACTTCTATCATCCACTATCATCACTTTAGCATGAACGTATAGTTGCTCAGTGACTAATTTTTTGTCTACACCTATAGTCGACCATTTTCTTAGGGAAAAGAACTGAATATATTGTAAAGGATCAATATTCAATTTCTTTAATTTGGCAAATATTGATGTCTCTCCTCTGGATATTGATTGATACTGGCATTGCATAATGACTCTAACACTGGAACCTTCTGCTTCATCTACTTCTGCATTGAAGCCCGGCATTAAAGGAATAACTATAAAAGCTTTCCATGCTTTTCCTTCACTATTAGCTTTTACAATTCTATCCACTAGAGCATCACCTATTTTATTCTCAATTACCACACCATCCCAGCTTGAGCTTGTAACAAAAAATTGATTCTCAATATAAACATAGTGATCAGATGTCTCGATTAGCTTCAAATATGCATTCTGGATGGAGTGTTCTGTTTTCTTCAATCCTAAAGACCAATTTCCTGCGCTTCTGACTACTTGAATTTCACAGGTAGAGTGTGGTTTTAAATCCTGGAAGAATGCAGAGTTATTTAATTCTTCCTCTGTTAGATCTGACGCAGGTGTCAATAAAGGGGTAGGTCTGCTAGGGCGCTTCTGTCTTAAAAGATAGTTCCATCTCTGAACAAAATGTCTTGACAAATCTCTGGCCGCTTCACCTACAGTCATCATTTGTACATCGTGCCATGGCATTCTAGGAACAATAGATCTGTCATACATAGATTCAAAAGGTTTATCAAGATCATAGAAATCACAAACCCGGGCATTAGAATAATCCTTTCCTGGAAATATTTGGTTTTCCAACTCTGTTTCCTCGTCATGCAAACTGTGATCTGGAGTGTCATACCGACCGTAGCACAAATCAATGCCTCCAATGAAGGCCACCGTATTGTCGATGACAACAAATTTTTCATGGTGAGCCCAGAAATAGGTATTTTGAAGCCATTGGTTAGGGGACCTAATAACATGAATATTGTTGTGTAAGCTCAATAAAGAATGCTTTGTCCAGAGGGAATCTGTACCAACAGTAGACCCAACATTTCTGTAGACGACTATGAATATCTTGACATTTTGTTCTGCCTTTTCTTTCAAGATACGATCGATACGATGAATCTGATTTCCTCTTACAGGTCTACGCATGTATAGTTCTGGAGAGAGCCACCAATCATGAATGAAGATTACATCTTTCGCCATTCTCAAAGCTTCACTTAATGACCAGAAATAGTCACGGCCATCAACTAGAAATTTACAAAGGGCATTTTTTCTAACTGGCGCAAAACTATCGAATCTATGCTTTTGGGACCATACAGTGGATTTTGACATTTCATATATCGACCTTACCCATTGTTTCATGATATACTCTGATTTAACAATCATTTGCATTTTACGTTCTCGGTTTTCGACAGTTATCAGCAATTTTGTAGAGATTTTGTTCTTTACATTCTCATGATAAGAAGGGTTCTCGAAAGAGTCCTCTATATCTTTCATAGAGTATCCGGAGCACGATATTTTAAATTCCGGGTCCACCAAAAATACATCCAACGGAGTTGTTGAATAAATATCACTCACATAAGTAATATAAGAATGCCTTATCAGGAACCATTTAGTGGTATGTCTTTCGATCATAGCTTTGAAATCGTTGAATTTGAAATGGGATACACGCCATCCTTGAGCTTTAGCTGTGGATCTGACAACCATGTATCCTTGTTTTCCATGATATCCGTTTTCGTAACTTAATAGAGTACCAATTGGAGACATTTCATAAAATTGAAATAGTCTATTGGCTTGTGGTCTTAGCGATAGCACGACATTTAGTAGCTTCAAGTACCTTTCTATTCTTAAATGCATGGGTTTATTTCTGTCATCCTGCTCTTCGATCAATGATTGTAAGTGTTTCGACTGATATCTGTGGGTAGAGAGTTGCGTGGAGGATCTAGGAGTAAAATTCTCGTTTGCAGGGGTGTATACCGAACCTGTGTTCTTCTTCGTCTTCCTTTCGGGTGAGTCTGTTTTTTTCCTCTTGAACACATCATCAAACCTTGGAAAATGGGGTAAATGCAACTCACTATATCTATTGTTATCAATATACAACTTGTTCACAGTATTCTGTTGAAACGAAATCAATTTTAAACGATTGTGAAGAGATGCGATATCTTTGTAAGAACGAATAATTGACCATTTCAATCTGTTTTCTCCAAGGCCATATTCTAAGTCTAGCTTATATCTGGAATGCAAATTTTGACCGAGAATGGAATGATGTCCACCGCCCTGCATTGGTTCATCCGAATGGACAGAAGATGTGATAGATGATCTTCTTTTTATGTCAAGGTGTAGATGGGTAGAGTTTTGCATTGGGCTAATTCTAATCGAGAGCATCGTTAAAAGTAATGGCGCCCTCGTTACACCATTGTCATCTTTCAAAAATATGGATCCTGCAAGAAGAGCTGCTGGCGCGCCTGCTAGCATTGTATCTATAAAGTCTGATGCCATGCTCTGTACGTAAGCATCGTGCTCGTTCAAAACCTGGTCAACCTTAGCGCCGTCTTCATTCTGAGTCTGTTGCTGCTCATGGCCTTTGTTGTTCGTTGTAGTTGTAATCTTAGAAAACCTCCTAAAAACCTGACCAATCTCTTTCTTCCAGAACCGGTCCTGGTAAGACATACTGAACCCTCTACTATTATTGCTACTGCTGTTAACATTGCTTACACTATGACTGCGGCTGTGATCATTAATAGCACTAATGTTAGGTCGTTTGGGTCCATTACTTCCATCCGTTGTATGGCCATTAATAGCGTTGGCGTGAGGATCATTGTGGGTCCCGTCTGACGACGCGGTCCGGCCCTCAAACACCGAAGAATTTGGAACACCCATAAACGTCAAATTCTTCACGCTAGCCTCAAAGTCAGACTGATTGATATTCTCTCCCTTAAATAGAGGGTCTTGATCGTCTAAGGGAGCCGAAGAAGACCTTATTTCATCGCCGTTCTTGTCAACGTTTTGTGCGTTATTCGCCGCTGCTTTGGACAATTGAGAGCCAGAATCGGGATGTTCTTCCTCAGCGTTTTTTCTCATTGAAAGCTCGCCAGCCTCGTCTTTAATCCCAGGGATAACTTCGCCATTGCTGTACCGTTTTTGACCTTCTTTTTCCTGAAGCATTACTTGCTAAGTGCACTACTGAAGTCGCGGGTTTCGATGTGGGCGTTTTTATATACCTTCCACGCTGCTTTTTTGCTCGAGAACTGCTAGATCTGTGTCCTTTTTGCGTACCGGTACTTTAGGTCCAGTTCAAACCAATTCACACCTCAAAGCTGCAACCTTCCAACCCTTGGCGCTTGTAAGCTCACTTGCAGAAGGGACCTTTATTTCTTGCTCTCGATGCTGTGATGTTTTTTTTAGAGGGGAAGAAAAACAATCACAACACCCAGAACCCACTTTTAAAAATCGGTATTAGTTAATAGGGTGTAGTCACGTGATAATCAGGGACAACAAGCAGCCCAATGGCCCAGGCGTTGCTTGGCTGACTTCGCTCTCACTTCTTATTTTGATGGCTCCTATCCAGTCCAGAGGCCCCTTAGCTTAGCGGCACATTGACACATTTCTCGTTTCAGCCCAACCGAACCCGAAGACGTTACCATAACACTAGATTGCCGGAATCTAAAAAGAAATCGGCCCTCGGTTATCGAAAAGATAGCCCAATCGTAAACACGTATACGCATACACAAACAGGGACCAAAATCTGTTTCTTCGATAAGCAAGCCACCAGAGAATGCTCTTAACTACTGGCACTACTGCTATTACTAGTACTACCACTACTCAAGCTCGCATCTATGAAGAAAAAAAAAAACGCATTACCCGGCTTCGCACCCGTCTGTTCTTATCGGCGCTCACGCGCGCCCACAACACAGCACAGCGCAGCATGCCTTATGTCTCTCTCTTATCTGGAAGCTTTTCTTATCACGTTTGAGCAAAAAAAATGTGTCAATCAATAGATAGCGCAGAAAAGTGCACAGAAGACGGAGAGAGATTGAACGATAAAAGTGGCTGCTACGAGTTTCGGTGATTATCATTGCAATAATGACGATACTCTCGTCCAAGGGCTTCAGTCATAACTCACTCTACTAATCTACAAAACGCACATTTTGGCCTACTGGTGTTGAAACAACGGTATGAATCGCGATGGAGATTGCGATTACGCTAGATAACACCTGCCTTTCGATTGATCTTTTTTTTATTTACTGCCGGGTTTTCTGCCCCGCTGCTTTTAATTCCTTTCACGTTTCAAGTCCACTCTAGGGTCGTACAGATAACCAAAGTAGTAGGTGACAGAATGACTGTCTATTTGCACATGTCAATTGCAGTCAATCAATCAATCAAAATAGAATAAATAAAAAAAAATATAAGAAAAAAAAACTCACCTTAGGATAGGCTTGTATATAGAAGTATAAATGGACTGTAGCAGGGCGAACGTAGGTCCCTCTAACTCATCCGCTCGCTGGTGCGATTTTTGCGTACGTCGTCTATTCTTCTGTTCATCCGTTGTCTTGGAGAAAAAAAAAGAAGGCAAAATTTTGTCGTGTGAGTGTGTTTTTTTTTTTTTTTTGGACACGTGAAAGACGAGCGAGAAAGAAAAAAAAAAACAGCTCATCGCAGTACAGAAATTCATCAGTTTGGTGAGTTTTCTAATAAAGTACGGTTTTTTTTTTTACATCGACAATCTGACTGGACATCTCTCTGACCATCTGTTGAATTGAATTGAATTGAATTGAATTGAATCGAAACGTACTAAAAGAACGAAAGCAGAGGAGTGACCACGAGTGACAGGAGAGTAGTGAGTGGTACGCTGTTTCATTCTTTTGGTTTCAATTACTGGTATTATACTATTATCTTTTTTTTTTTTTATTTTATTCATTTATTCTTTCTTCCCATTTGTTAGACTAGACTCTTTGTAGGATGACATTTGAAGAGCAGAGCAGCACAATGGTTGTTAGCAAGCCAGCTCTTCTGTCGGATGTTCGGGACCAGATCTCTGGTGATATGGGTGAGAGTAATGGGAGTAGTAATACGAGTGTTGCAGTGGGATCTAGTGGAGGCACCGAGAAGGCGGAGCTGTACCCTGTGATATCGAACGATTCGAGTGCTGGTTCGAGTAGGAAGAGCGGTGGATCTGGGAGTGGGAACATCGATGATTCGGGGAAAGACATCAAGCCAAACAACCCAGCTAGCAACCCAGTTTGTAAGAATTGTTACACGTCTACGACGCCTCTATGGCGGCGGGATGAGCATGGTTCTGTTTTGTGTAACGCTTGCGGGTTGTTTCTCAAATTGCATGGCAGACCTAGGCCTATCAGCTTGAAGACGGATGTTATCAAGTCAAGAAATCGGAAATCTACACACCACGATAGTCCAAACGATAAGAAGAAGAAAGACAGGGAGCCAGGATCTGCAGCGGTAAATCCTGCTGCTAAGAAAAGAAAAACCAATGATTCTCCGCAGTACGAACAGATACAACAGTTGGCTGGTCAGTTGGCGAAAACAGTTACTTCGCCAACACCTAATGGTAACTGGCAGTCGCAGCAACCGCAGCAAGCTCAGCAAGTGCAGCAGAATAGCCAGTCTGCGGAATCTGTAGATGATATCAAGTATCAAAAAATACTACCCAAAAATAACCAGGGAAAAGGCAATCCATTGCCACACCTGTCAAATATTCTGTCCACCCCAAGCGCAGATTATTCGACTCCAAATTCCCCAAGGCTATCCAGTATACAACGACAAGCACCTCCTTTGGCTACAATAAATGAGATACTCACCAATTCTCGCAACCAGCAAGGCGGCAACTCAACACAACTGGCTAGCATTAACAGCATTAGCAGTAATAGTAATAACTGTAACAACAATGTAGGCCATACTGAAGTTAACCAGAAATCACTTGGACAGCTGTCCAGTATAATGAACAACCAATCTCTCGGTAACCCAAGCAATGGTGGTAGAAATAACGGAAATACATCTACGCTTTCCCCATCGCTACTCAATCAACAACTCTCACAGCCAAATCAGCCGTCACAACAACAACAACAACAACAACAGCAGCAGCAGGCCTTGTTGCAAGATAAAAAGCCACTGCACTTCTCAGCTTCCCCTCCATCGCTGGAGCCTCAACAGACGGCAGCTCATAGCACAACCTCTTCATCGAATAGCGTACCTTTCCATCATCAGCAGCAGCAACTGAAACAGGAACAGCAGATGAATATGGTATCAGATCTTACACACTCTGTCAACAACATTTCTGCTAACGGAATAACAACGTCAAGCCTTCATTTTCCGGGTTCTCCAGTAATAAAAGAGGAAGAAAAGCCATCTTTGTCACTAATTCTTCAATCGCAAGAGGAAGTTATAAAGCTTAAGACTAGAATCAGTGAACTGGAACTTGTTACGGACCTATATAAGAGGCATGTTTTTGAGCTCGATTCCAGATGTAAAGCTCTAGAGAACGAACTCTTGGCCGTCCAACGGCAAAACCAAAATAAATGAAAAGGGCCTAATTACCATGCCTATGACGCGATATGAAAACTAAAACTCTATATATATATATCTATAAAAATAATATCTTTGTATTTCTTATAAACATATTGCATTTTTATGTGCACTCATCGAAGTAAAAGGAGTTGGGGCATCTCAGCGTCGTTACAAAAGCTCACTGCCTAAACCTTGGCTATTATTCTAAGTAGTGAGCTTGGACAATCTCATTGACTGTAATATTGGTGGGTGAGTGGGCTGTGTAATGAAGTTTTGTAGTCCGGGTAATGCTGTGATATCGTGAAAGTCATATATTACTCTTACACCTATCTGGTTTGTATTTCAGACAAGCAATCCTTTAATGTGGTTCAAAAGATAAATTCCACATTCCTAAGGAATGACATAACCTGTGAATCGAGTTCTCGGTGCCTATTTGGAAACACATATATCTATTTTTTTTTATTTGGGCTTTGTGCTTTACACGTTCACTTTATTAGCAAACTATTGGTTTAAATTCAGAAATCATGTCCCGTAATAGTATGAACTTGGAGAATACACTATTCCAGTTGAAGTTTACTGCAAAGCAGTTGAATAGACAAGCAGCCAAAGCAGCCAAGGAGGAAAAGCAGGAGATCAATAAATTAAAGAAAATTCTTAACGAAAGCGAAGAAATTGGGAAACTCTATGCCTCAAATGCGATCAGAAAGAGGAATGAGCGGGTACAATTACTAAAATTGGCTTCGCGAGTGGATTCAGTGGCATCAAGGGTACAAACAGCTGTTACTATGAGACAAGTATCAAGTTCTATGGCACAAGTTTGCCGCGGCATGGATAAGGCACTTCAGTCGATGAATCTACAACAAATCACCATGGTGATGGACAAATTTGAGCAGCAATTCGAAGACTTAGATGCAAGCGTTAACGTTTATGAAGGCATGGGAGAAAGCACTGACGCTGTTGTAGTAGATGGTGATAAGGTTGACGAGCTACTCAGTCAGGTGGCAGACGAAAATGGGTTAGAGCTCAAACATTCAGCTGCATTATCAGATCTTCCTGAGGTTAAGGAGCCTAGCGTACCCGTTGTCAACGAAGGAAAGGAGGATAAACTTGCAGAAAGGCTAAGAGCTTTACGCAGTTAATAGTGGTATTTAATATACTATTAAGAAACTTGAGTAAGTAGTGTACATGATATATTAATTACAGGATCTAAGCAGAAAGATATATCTTTTTTTTATTCTTAAAATCTTCTACTTTGAGAATTCCTCATTTATTGCATTGGCATTGGCATACCTCTTCCCCTACCTTGTGGCGGAGCCATACTTGCACCAGCAGAATCACTTTCCTTGTTCTTGATTGTTTCATCGACGGATAAAATCAAGTTGGTAGCTTCAGTTGCACTATTTAAGGCGTTGATCTTGACCAAAGCAGGTTCCCAAACAAATTTGCTAAAGTTATCGCCGATGGTTTCGTTATCGAAATCAACACCGAACCACTTTTCACCCTTACTGTGAGCCATTCTTAATCTGTTTAAAATTTCAACAGAATCAAAAC
The DNA here is from genome assembly GCF_001417885.1 of Kluyveromyces marxianus DMKU3-1042. NCBI lineage: Eukaryota > Fungi > Ascomycota > Saccharomycetes > Saccharomycetales > Saccharomycetaceae > Kluyveromyces > Kluyveromyces marxianus. The sequence continues at coordinate 550,033 of NC_036028.1, forward strand.
CAGCGTTTTCACTTAATTGTCTTGGAATAACTTCTAGAGCTTTAGCAAATGCATTGATAATTAGTTGTTGCTTGCCTGCGATTGTTTTAGAGTAGTCTCTTAGATACTTAGAGATCTCCATTTCTATAGCACCACCGCCTCCTACTACAAGTTTGTTTTGCAAGGCTCTCTTTACAATCATAATAGCATCATGTAGGGATCTTTCGACTTCAGCAATAACTTGTTCCGCACCACCTCTTAATAAGAGTGTGCAAGTCTTAGCTTCTGGACATCCCTTGAAAAGGTTGTAACGTTCTGAACCAATCTGAACTTCTTCGAATAGCTCACAGGTACCCAAGTGCTCTGGTTTGATGTCAGAAGTGGTGGACTGTACCGCACCTCCTACAGCTTGGATAACACGATTCATATCTTCACTGGCGACTCTGCCAGCACAGAAAATATTTCTATCTGCAAAGTATTGAGTAGCCAAATCACCAATTGGTAACTTAGATAAAACAATGTTGGCACCTGTATCTTCAATTTGCTTTAATTTATCTAAAATTATTTGCCATTCCGCATCCACAATGGCTTGATAATCTTCGACATGTTCAACTCTAACTTCTGCATTATCTTTTTCTGCCTTTAGTTCTAATTCAACATTAAGTGATAGAATCTTAGGATTCTTAAAAGTCTTCGGTTGTTGTTCGAAACCAGCGTATGAGAAGGTCTTTTGGAACGCAACACCATCAACAAATAAAGAATCCTCCATAGCACCACCTGAAATCTTCTTAATACCAATCATTTTATCGTCAAGGTCGTTTTGATCCAAGCACAAAACTGCATCAACACACATGTTAACAAAGAAATCCGCGTTATTGTTGATTAATTTAGAAGACATGGCTGTTCTCGCACAACGTTCTAACAAAGTTCTCGAATTATTTTCGTTGGAAATGTCAACAGCAATCTCTTGAATCTTTGAAACAGCCAAATCAACAGCCTTTCTATAACCCTTCATGATAATGTGAGAAGAAATACCTTCCTCTAAGAAAGGCTTTGCCTCCTTCATCAATTCACCAGCTAAAATAGTGACACTTGTTGTACCATCACCAACTTCAGCATCTTGAGCTCTGGAAATGTCAACCAAGGTCTTGGCTGCTGGATGCACGACGTCTAACAATTTCAAGATCGTAGCACCGTCGTTAGATATGGTTGTCTTACCATTAGATGAAACAATCAAAATATCTGATCCTAGAGGGCCCAAAGTTGGCTTCAATGTTTCTTGAATTGCCAAACACGCATTGATATTAGAGATAATCTGACCTCTACCCTGGGAAGAATCGGTACCTTCCTTTAAGACGACAATTGTCGGAGTCTGATTACCAAAATTCATATTCTATAGTTACTTGGTTGTCTGTGCTCTGCTGTCTTTTGCCACTTTCCCAACTATCGCTCAGTAGTTTGGAATCAATATGCTAAATGGAATTTTTTTATGTAGAAATTGATTTTACCAAAAATACTACGGGAAAGAAAGCCAAATCGCGAAGAGTTGAGAGAAAAAGGAAGGAACTTAAACCCTTACAGACGCCCTCTTTCCAATTGACAACTTACATAACTTAATCTGAGCCCATAATGTAAGATAGACTTTTTCTTGAACGACAACCGCCGATTTTCTGTGCTCGTAGATATTTAATAATATATAAATTTCCTTACTCTTCTTCACTATGACAATAACAAGCGTCGAAGAAACTTAGACATTTAGAGCAGAACATATAATATATGAGTATACGTCATTTCGCAGTTGTCAAATGGAGTTAATAACCAGTACGTGACGTGGCTGAAATTATATTCTGTTTGGGATATAATACTGAAAGAAAACTAGTAATCACATGAATCACATGATCTTCAATCTGCTCATAACGATCATAAACAAAAAGAATTTCATCAAATACGGTTGTGTGGCCGAGCGGTCTAAGGCGCCTGATTCAAGATATCTAATCTTAACCAAAGTAATTTGGGAACACTCAGGTATCGTAAGATGCAAGAGTTCGAATCTCTTCGCAACCATTATTTTTTTTGTTTTGTTTTTTTGAAAACTGGAATATCGCTTTGAAAGGATCATAGCAACAGTACAATTAAAGCTTACTTAAAACTAACTTTTGTTATTTATTCTATGCGATGAGAGATTTATATACATGAAAAGCATCGGATAATCTGTAGTTCTTTATTTGTTTGATTTTGTTGTTTTTTTGTTTGAATTTATTTTGTTTTATTGTTCGTAATTTATAATAATGAAGAATATGTGCTAAAATTTCAGTTGTTTCATGTACACTTGGAATTACTAAATTGCCCAGGTGTTTATATCGCCACTTGAACGACCTTCCACCAAATATCCGTGCTTATACTTTACAAACTCGACATTTCCTGTGTCCTGGTTTTCATCACCACAGAACCAATGATTGCCATCTTTGCGGTTGTATATTTTAACGGTTGGTTCATTGTTGGCAATAACAATTCTATCAAGGTCGAAATGCAATGATGTGACAGGATTTTCGTACGCAAATACATCTGAAAGTGTTCCAGTTCTGAGATCCCAAATTCTTATACTTCTGTCCATAGAGCCTGTAACTAAATTAATTGAATCAAACTGAAGTGCAGTTATGGCGTTAGTGTGACCTTCTAATGTACGTACAACCTTCCCTGATCTAAGATCCCATAACCTCACGATTCCATCTTTGGTACCTGTTGCTAATGCCGCGTCAAAGCACTGTAGCGCACCAATTGCTGGCGGTTCTTTTGTTAATAGAATGCTGTTATAAAGAGATGAATCCCTTTGTGAACGCATTGGACCAGTTGCAAAAGATAAATCGATTGTTTGAACACATTTACCATTGTTCAGATCCCACTGACGGATAGTCCTATCTTGTGAACCGGAAACCAAGTTATCTCCATCAAAACTTATCGCAGTAATTTCGTCTACATGTGCGTCAAATGTGTATACACAGGCATCATTGTCGTCATCCACGTCAGTACTTGATTCGGTTACAGCTTTATCGATATCCCATAATTTCAGTACAGCATCGCGGCCACCAGTAATCAGAGTACTGTACTGATCCATCTGCATACAACTGATTGACGCCAAATGGCCATCCATGGAAGCTATTTGCTTCTTCTTACTCAAGTCCCACACCTTTATTGAATGGTCCAAATTTCCCGCTGAGCACATGGTGCCAAATGGAACATCGAAATCTAGGCATATTATTTCTTCTTCGTGAGCCTTAGAAATGCTAGCAATTTTCGACCCTGGTTCGTAAAATTGTTGCAAAGTTGGTTGGATTTTACGGTGACGATGGCGATTATATACACTTGACTCTTTTAGTTTTTTAGTTGAGCGATGTTTCTTCAAAGATTCATCGTTTTTCCCTGACTCTCGATTCTTCAATTCTTGATAAATGGATTTAGAAAGTAATGGGTTAACAGAAGAGTCATCTCCTTTATTCTCCAGAGGTGTGGTTGCTGCTGTTGCATAGCTATCGGTGGTTTCTCCTGATGGAGGAGATAATTCCGATAATTCATTAGGGCCCTCTTTATCAGTTAGATTTTCTTCCTTATCCATGTTGAATTCGATTATCATATCAATTCTATCTTTTACGCTCTTTAAATGTTTTTCCAAGAACATCTCTTGCTGCTCAATCTTAGCAACTCTCTTAAACACTAGCTCCCTCATTGTTTTCAATTTCTCCAGTTTTATATCTAGTTCCCTAATCTCACTGGATGCTAAGTTTTTCTGTATCTCAAGTAAGTCAAGATTATCCGTGATTGATTTAGCAGCATCTTTTAGAAATGACGTAGAATAAGTACTACGAAGCTTTTCAGTGGATAAGTGATTGGGTAGCGTAAATTCTTCATCTTCAGTCTCGATTTCATTGGTTGAAGAGCTCATCTCTGCGGACTCTGTTATAGATTTCATATCATCATTTTTTATAAGCTTTTTCTGGGTTTCTATAGTTTCATTAATCACCGGTAAGGATGCTTCAAATCCTTGAAATAAAGTAGAATCGTGTTTACTTCTTACCTTCTTATTTTTTTTGTTTCCATGCTCTGTTATAAGTTTTCTTTCTTCATGGGATGACTCTGCTGGTATATCTTCTAGCAGTTCATCACTAAGATAACTTAATACTTTGAAAGTTGTTTTTGAATCACTAAATGAGTTCTGAAAAAAGCCCTTACTAGTTGAATAAATATTTTGAAAGCCATTGTTCTTCCCCTTTGATTGTCTTGGTTCATTACGTAGCTTAACTAATGAAGATCCTCCTCCAGTGTTTGTTATGGTTTGATGGAGCAGCTTTTTATATGGGCTGCTATATGAGAGAATTGTATCTTCCATCGGCTGGGATGAAAAGAGAGCAGATGCGGTTGTGGACAATGCTTTGCCCAGATTTGCAAACTGGTCCCCCGTATTAGAAGTCATCACCAAGCTTCTCTGTACCAATATTCTGGCTCTTTTTGCTCTAGTTGACTCCACATTTTTTTGGATCAAATAGTTGCTAAAGTTCAAAAGCTGTCTTTTCCTAGATTCTTAAAGCTTTTTGTACTTTCCAAAATTTAAGCTTTAACAGTAAATAAGTGCAGAAAACGAAGAAGAGAGTAAAATAACGATATCCCAAGACTATTTTCATTTATAATGATTATGTACTGTGATCATAAATACTATTAAATATATTGTTCCCCACGATATTAATTTTAGCTGGTTCATTCAATGATATACTTTAAATATCAGGTCTTGTGGAAAAAAGATTCTAATTTAGTCTGTGTTCATTACGTCATGCTTGTTTGCTAATATCTCAAGCTCCTCCTCAAGTCTCTTGATTTCACTCTCTTCTTTTTCAATCAATGAGGATACCGAATCTCTTCCGGGAAGGGGATCATGCTGAAACTCTGATTCTTGTTGTTTGACCTTATCCTTCAATTCTGATATATCCGACTGTAATTCGTTGTAAACCGACATTAGCTTTTCAAATCTATCTTTATATTCAGCCAATGGCCATTGATCGATAATCTCTTGAAAGACGGTCAATATTATAGACACAGGAAAGTCTTCAACGAAAAGTGTTTTTCTTCTTGATACATCTTCCCCTGTTATCACGCTTCCGTTTTGTAATGCGTAGAGAAATTGTTCGATCTGAATATTTTTATGGAATTTCTTTAATAAAACGTCATATATCCCTAGTTCATCGCTATGAGTACCATCAAAGATAAAATCTCTCGCTGTTTTCTGCTTCTTTCTAATAACGTGGTCATTTTGATTGAGGTAAAACTCCTTTGGGATATATGTTATAGGTCCCGAGTCTGGCAATACTGATGTCCTGTTCCTTTTCAGAGAAGCCTCTCGTTCGAGAAGGTGATCATATATTCCGACTTTTCCATCTTTACGTTTAAGGTTTCCATCATTAGTGCTATTATATAGCGATACTTCTTCAATGGAATCACCATCTCTGATAAGCTTAACTATCAGGTCTGAATAAGATTTACTATTACATGGTACAATGGCGTTTTGAAATATTCCCGGTGGCTTAAAATATAATGTCGATATTGATTCCGCGGACTTCGTAAGCAATTCTAAACAATAATCTAATGATTCAGACATCTGATGTTATATTGATAGAGTGAATGATCTTCAAAAAATAGCTCCAGAAACAACTCACTTTGTGCAGCCCTCTATGATGTGTTTCAAGGTATGGTTCTACCTCCTGGCAGCCCTTTGCCGAACAAACTCCACTTGATAGATAAGGCATGTCCATTTGTTTACTTTTTGGTTTATTTTTTTTTATATCACCGTTCTAACTGAGAAAAAAGACTAATTAAACTAAAAGATGCAATACTGATTTCAATCTAGTTAATAAGGAGCAGTTTACTCTCTCCAAGCTATGTACACCTCATCTGTTCTAAACTTTTGGGTCACAATAGTTTCAGACAAGTCCTTGACTATCTGGCCCATTCTATATTCTAGTAGACCTGCTTGAGCGATCATTACACCATTATCTATGCAGAATCTGTCGTCAGTGGCATGAACTTGTCCGTTAGATCTATCTTTACACATATGTGCCATCATTTCTTGTAGTCTGACATTACAACCGACACCACCGACTATTAAGACCTGATTGGAGTTAACGTGAGCCATTGCTCGTTCTGTAATTTCGACAAGCATAGCGAACAAATTCTCTTGTAGTGAGTAGCATAAATCTTCGACAGTCACCAATTGTTCTCCAGTCTTTTGGTCGAATAAGATCTTATTCTTCTTGTTATTTCTGAATAAGTCTTTAGCCAAAGTATCGATGTATTGCAAAATACCACTCATGGAGAGATCCATACCTTTAACCGTGTATGGAAGTTCTACCAACTTATCTTTATTTTTGCACTGTTTAGCTAGTTGTTCAATATTATAACCTGGAGACGGAGCATTTGGTATCTTTAAAGTTCTTGCAAATCTATCTAAACAATTACCAATCGCAATATCAAGGGTTTCTCCAAATATTCGGTATCTCTTTTCAGAGTATGCTATCACTTGGGTATTACCACCGCTAACGTATAGTACCACAGGGTTTTTGGCCCTAGTAATCTCTCTGCCCATCTCAATATGACCGACACAATGGTTTACACCAACCAACGGTACATCCCACATTAAAGACAATGTTCTGGCAGCAATCACTACAGAATGCAATGGGGCACCCATTCCTGGACCCCTGGTAAAACATATAACGTCTATCTCTGAAGGATCGCTAATATTGGCCTCATCCAAAGCCTCACGAATAACTCGTACTACCCAGTTTCTATGGTGTCTGGCCGTATCCCTTGGTAGAAAACCTTCTCCTGGTGGCGTAACATAGGTATTTCTGATATTTGAAAGGATCTCGACTTCACATTCATGTGATAAATCACTATTTTCATGTTTCTTCAATAGTGGATGCTTTATGATGCCAACACCAAGTTTATTAGCAGAGCCTTCAAGTCCAATTGCTAAGTAGTAATCTCGTCCATTCCTTGGAGGAATAGTGTTTAAATTTACCATTTTGAAACCACAATAACAAAAATGCTGGTAGTTTACTACCCTAATGTCTTTACACCTTCTCTAGTCTATCAGCCAACGATCCTTTCTATGTTAACTTGTTCATGTTAGCAGCCAAGTAGGTCGATACACTATGTTCGAATTTCAAAATTTTTGATATATAATGCTTACTATATACATGGTTTTCTAGACAAAGTTTATAATATTATGAAATAGAACGTATATGAGTAGTGCAATAGAAAAGTTTGAATACTAGCAGGTATATGTTATAAATTCATCATGATAATCGACTTATATGGAGGCTACTTTTGAGTCACTTCCAAAAGCAAAATTTTAGAGCACCATAGAACATTGCTCATTTTATAATTGATTTATGCATTTGTAAGTTTTGGGATTTAAAAAAAAACTCCGCGACGGGGAATTGAACCCCGATCTCGCACGCGACAAGCGCGAATTCTAACCATTAAACTATCGCGGATGTTGGAAATATTCAAAATATGCACTCACGGTGGGGGTCGAACCCACAATCTTCTGATTAGAAGTCAGACGCGTTGCCATTACGCCACGCGAGCTCTTATTTTGTTGAAGAATCTCTAATAAACTTCTTTCCATATTCATTTAGGCAATCACGTGCTCCAATCATTTTGTAGAGAAAATAGAAGCTTTCGATATTATGTATGGTTCGAGCTATTTTATAGGGCATTTTACCTCCTATTTCAAAGAATATACTGCTAATGGAACCAAACAAGGAAATTTCATACTTTCTACCTAATTATTTAAATTATATGTTTATTGTCAGAAGTAATCTTTTAGTCTCGAAACATAATAAATGTAGATTGGTATTCTAACAAAATAACAAAAATACAAATTTCGTGTAAATTATATGTGACAACAAGATCATTAACATACACGTTAACTTTATTAAAGAGCAGATATCATTTATTTAGTCACCTAGAATCATGACATATTTCGTTTACTAATGGTACTGACTTCAGGATTTATTATGACCTTTTTCCGCACGTGACTAGTTGTAACTGTATGGAGCAGTTTTGTATGTAGAAAAGCAACCAAAATTACTAGGGCGTGTGGTCTAGTGGTATGATTCTCGCTTTGGGTTAATAGCCTGGCGAAGCTTCGATAAACGGAGTTCTCACTACTGCAAAGCATGCGAGAGGCCCTGGGTTCAATTCCCAGCTCGCCCCAATTTTGTTTTTTATTTTTTTAATCTAGAGGAAGATTCAAACGACACTACTTCACTGCAGCACAGCATGGAAGAGGTGAAAATATGCTTCAGATTTAAAACTAAATGATGAGCTTAACAAGCTTCCAGATTTTCAACCGTCTTAGATATCAGCGAAATCCTTCTACCTTACTTGAGATGATCGTTCTTAACATGTTTTCAACCCCATAGAATATCCACATTTATCCAGGTCACGTGCAATTTCTTTACTGTGGCTTTACTTCGACCTCTCTTTACTAATAACGTTACAGAGCAATTGAACGGTACAGCATAACTTCCAATAAAACTACACCTAAGACGTTATGATATTGAATGGGGATTTGGTTAATTCTTGGATTTGCAATCACTAGACTAGCATCAAGAAGCTAAAAATACTTCGAATATCTACATATTTGCTTTGTCGGTTACAGTTCTGTTGAACATCAATGGGTGTAGCTCTTCTTTCAACTTCTTTAAGGTCATTTGGGACAGCATGCAGCCATACTCGTACAGATTGGAAACGATGTATTTCTACAGCTGGAAGTCCAACGAACCCAGCAATGCAATTCCCATGTCTAGATAGATTGGAGCAGAAAACAGCTAAACTTAGAGGAGATGACTCGGAAAAATCATCTCAAGAATATAAATCATCGTCTTGTTATATGGAAGAAGACCCCACTTCTGCTTCTTCAAAGCATGATCCTGTTTATGGAAAAGTGAAAACAGGATTCAAGATATTCAGTTCTGATGATCCTATCTTTTTAGACTACGGTGGAGTATTGCCAAATTTCAAGATTGCGTATGAAACCTGGGGTAATTTAAAAGAAGATAAATCCAATGCAATTCTTATACATACCGGACTTAGTGCATCTTCTCACGCTCGCTCATCAAGTTTAAATAGTAAACCTGGTTGGTGGGAGAATTTTATTGGGCCTGGAAATCCTATCATAGACACCAATAAGTGGTTTGTTATCTGTACAAACGTCCTTGGAGGCTGTTATGGATCTACTGGGCCTTCATCATTAGATCCGGGAGATAAGAAGCCATACGCTACCAGATTTCCTATGCTTTCAATTCAAGATATGGTTAGGGCACAAAAGAGATTGATAGACCACTTTGGCATCAAAACATTAAAGGCATCTGTCGGAAGTTCTATGGGTGGAATGCAGTCGTTAGCATATGGTCAATTATTCCCTGACTCAGTAGAGAAGATTGTATCTGTATCGGCATGCGCAATGTCGCATCCCTCATCTATAGCCATGAGACATGCACAAAGACAGGTCTTAATGGCAGACCCAAACTGGAATAGAGGTTTTTATTATCCTAGTGACGAACACCCTAATAGAATACCACCTCACGTAGGAATGAAGTTAGCTAGAGAAATTGCAACGGTTACATATAGATCAGGTCCAGAATGGGAGTCTAGATTTGGAACTGAAAGGCTTGATGACGATATGCCTCCCGTACTTTGCCCTGATTTTTTGATTGAGACATACTTAGATCACCAAGGAGAAAAATTCTCGCTTGAATACGATGCCAATTCTTTCCTATACATATCAAAAACAATGGATCTATTCAGTTTGAGTTACTCGCATAAAGAACGTAGCGAAAAAAGGAGACGACAAACTGAAAATAATTTTAAACAAGGATCATTACCATCATTAAAGTTACCAGACGAACCTTACAAGTACAGGAAGAAGCGTCGCACAACGACGGTAGAGGAAAGCAGAGCAGATCTTTCCAAGGGGATGGAACCTCTTCAAAATAAGGAAATACTAGTTATCGGAGTAAAATCAGACTCTCTTTTCCCATACTGGCAGCAGCGAGAAATTGTCAAACTACTCAATGGACCAAACGACAAGGTCAAACATGTTGAGTTGGATGAAAATGCATCGTTATACGGACATGATACCTTTCTTCTTGACCTAGATGTATTAGGATCAAGTATTGGGAAATTTCTTCGCGATGAGCTTTGACTAAATACACCGATAGGACTTTCAGAAATATAATCGGAATCTTTTTCTGCAAGTATCGATATTAGTTATATACAAGATAGTTATTTTAGTATACGGCCAGTAACCCTTATCCTTATTGTCAAAGAAGATGGTAATGATTGATTAACTATTATTTTTTTTTTGTCCACTCTGAAATCTATTGTTCAGAGCTGAACATCTTTTCCTTACGTGCAGCCTTACGCTTAGCATCTGCAACCTTGTTAGAGTCTTTGATCAATATAACATCACCAAAGAATTTGTACTGTTGCATATAACGTCTGTCCATATTGAACTCAGACATAGCGGCATTGTCCGATAGACCAAGTTTTTGAATAGCCCAGAAATATCTATCAGGCTTATCCCTCTTTAGGTATCTTAAAATACTTTGTCTTTGTTGGACTAGCATTCTTAGAGCTCTAATGTTCTTGAAATCTTTTTTGTTTTCTTTGACATGCTTAGCCAAGTTTTGAATCCTTACAGTCATGACAGCAGCTTGCACTTCACTGGAACCCGTGTCACCAGGGAACCTTTGGAATTCTTCTCTAGCCAACTTAATCGCCATTTTCAATGCTTCTGCGTTACTGGCGTTTCTCATGTTAAGGATACGAAATATGGCCTCATGCTTGTTGTTCAAATCCTTGATCGACTGGTCTTCAACCAAAGAGTCTAGGCCGGCCAAACTTGCCTGTGTCTTCTTAGTTTCCTCTATGGAAACCAATAGTTTTTCAACTTCCGACCGTTCATATCCTGGAATCAAGACATTTGGTTCCTGTAGCTCCGCCATAACACGGTTTATAAAAGGCGTGTCGGGACGCCCTAGAACAGGATCCACATCATCCAGCGAATTTTTGATCTTATTCTGCTTGGCCTCGTTCAATTGCTTCCTCCGTTGAGCTTTTAGAAATTTCACAGATTTAGTGCTCGATGCGATTGCCGTACTTGAAAATGGCCTAGCCAGTGGCCTTACAAACCCTGTACGAAGCATAGGTACAATATATGAATTCATAAGTGTCTTGATAGCTCCAATGAATGTCCCAAGCGTTCTATATGGTGGCTTTGAACGAGGCTATTCTTCTATATCTTTAATTCTTTAGTTGAATGAATCCTTTTCATGCTATTTTTTTTTTTTTTCAATTTTTTTCATGTCCATTCCAAGAAGAGCAGGATGAAGTGGCATTTAACAAGAAAAGAGGGCAAAAGGAGGTTCGAACGGGAGCAACATAAGAATGGCCTACGTCTCTACCAAAGAAATACGCAAAGCGGAAAAAGGTTTCTCATAATCACGTGACTCTTTGGACACAGTAGCTAGGTATAACCTTTAAAATGAGTCCAATGATGGCCCATAATTCAAGCTGCGACAAGCTGGAAAATGAACACCAATAGAAAACTAGTTTACACCCTCTCCACCTACTTTAGAACACTTCTAGCCAACAAGGAGCCCAATTATACCAGGAGAAATTGCCATTTCTTTGATTCTTACGCTTCTTCACTACATACATTAACATTGTCCTTTTTTTTCTTTTTTCTTTGACAGTGTTCAGTTTGGACCAAAGCTTGGATAGTGAAAATTTTCCAAGTTTTAGAACTCATCGCATCGCATCTCATCTCATCTCATCACTTTTGTGCAAACATGTATTCATGAAAGGTTGTTAGTGTAGAGCTTAGTTTCATTCAATATACTATATTTATCTGTCTCTGTATTGAATAGGCTTGCTCTTGTCTTTGTTTAGAGGAATAACGTGGTAAGCATTGTACAGGCCTGCATTAACTAATGAGTTTTAGAGGTGGTAATAGAGGTGGATCCCGTGGTGGATCCCGTGGTGGATTCCGTGGAAATTCCCGTGGTGGATTTGGTAGCAGAGGTGCCCCAATGGGTCCTCCAGATTCCGTTTTAGAAATGGGTGCTTTCCTACATCCATGTGAGGGGGACATTGTATGTCGTTCAATCAATACTAAGATTCCATACTTCAATGCACCAATCTATTTGGAAAACAAAACACAAGTCGGTAAGGTCGATGAGATCTTGGGTCCTTTAAATGAGGTTTTCTTTACGATAAAATGTTCTGAAGGTGTTAAGGCAGAAAGTTTCAACGAAGGTGACAAGTTTTACATTGCTCCTGATAAATTACTACCTATAGAGAGATTCTTGCCTAAACCAAAGGTTGCTGGCCCACCAAAGCCTAAGAGAAAGAGATCAGCTGCTCCAGGCGGCCGTGGTGGATCTAGAGGTGGATTCGGTGGCTCCAGAGGCGGATTCGGTGGTCGTGGTGGATCCAGAGGTGGCTTCGGTGGTGGCCGTGGTGGCTCAAGAGGTGGCTTCGGTGGTGGCCGTGGTGGCTCCAGAGGTGGCTTCGGTGGCTCCAGAGGTGGTTCCAGAGGTGGCTTCGGTGGCCGTGGTGGTTCCAGAGGTGGAAGATACTAAATAATTATCACATGAAACTACTTTACTAAATTAAGAAAAAATAAATGAAATGTCTATTGCCATGGATTTTGTTTCTACAAGAAGCACCCCATTTAATCGGCTCATGTAGAGTCTCTAAAACAGAGTCAGAGCTAGTTCGGTAAATCCACATTTCGCATGTATAATATAAAATAAAAGCCAAATAAATTATTAATGTTTATCTTTATTTACAGGCATTGAGCTGGCTTCTTCTAACTTCAATTTTTCTTGATTTTTGAGGGCTTCACTCCGGGCGATAACCCACATGCATCCAATATTACATACCTTAGAATATCAATTCCAAACCTTTTCTGACAATGCTTGTTCGTCATAGAATTTAGAAATATAAACCTTGGGGAAGTAGGTAAGTTCAAAACATTACTCTCCTCGATGATGCGTTCAACTTGAGTCATGTCTTTTACAGTGTCCATCTTAGTAAGAACAATCTCAAACGGAATACCATTGCTTACCAGTAGATCCACCATGGTCGCATCATATTCGCTAAATCCTTGATTTGCACTAATTAGAAGGAAGCTCCGACGCAACTCCCGTCTTTTTTGCAAATAGTCCATCGTAAGTCTGCCTTGTTCTGCAGTACCTTTAGTACCATATCCGGGTGTGTCTATTATTCGAAATCTTTTCCCAACATTGAAACAATTGATAGTCTTTGTAAATCCTGCTTTCTTTGAAGCATTAGCATATTCATTTAGATGGTTCCTCGTAACTTCCGTAGTGATATTATTCAATAATGTAGATTTTCCCGAATTGCACCTGCCTAAAAATGCAATCTCCGGTAACTGGTTTATGAGTTCAAATGGTATACCTTCAGTTTTGCCATGGTACAACTTATTCTGATCTTTATGTTCTAGATGTGTAAATTCAGACTCTAACATGCTTAAATTTGGGTCTGACGCTAAGCTCTTTGAGGAGATATATGATTTCTCTTCTTCTAACAAGATTTGGGCAGCTTTTTGCCTTTTCTCCATTGCACGTCGAACCTTTTCCCCCGGTATATCATTAAATGTTGGAGCACTCCATTCAAATTGAACTTTTGCTTTATTGAAAAAAAAGTTCACCAAAGCTAAGTCTGACCTTTTTGGCTCAGGGTAGTGTTTATTATATCTATCATAGAGACTTTTAATAGTTGTCTGGAATTTGTCAGAGCCCTTCGTTTTACGGCTGTTTTCTTTGCTCACCTGTTTTTGTCGTTTTGGTGTTAAGACTCCATCAGAAGTTTGAGAGTTAACTTTAGTATTCTTAACGATAGATTTGATATCCACCTGAAGAAGCTGCCTAACTGATTGCTTCATTGGGTTCTTCTGTAATAAAGAAAGTGAAGCTGAGGAAATGTTTATCGCATTTGTCTACTTGGACCTTCCTGTGATCTCATCTCATCTCATCTATCTTCAACATACCAACATAAATGTCTGTGATTTTTTTTTTTTTTTTTTTTTTTTTTTTTTTTTTTTTGACGTAAAAATCGAGTAGTAAGTAAGCCAAACAATTAAGCTGCCTTGACACAACTACAGATAATACAAGTACGGCAACCACGAAAAGGATGTATTTAAAAAAATAACGTACTTGAAATAACATACTTATCAATGTTTATACGAAAAATGAAATCTAGTTAGTATTTACACTAGTTGTTTTCAAACAACCCACCTAAGACATCACCTTCAATATTAGGGTCCTCAAACATGTTAGATTCCGGCTTGTTTTTCCCGAGAAGTTGTTCACTTGCTCTTGCTATAACAGCCTCTCGCCTTTGTTTGATCTTTGCCTCTTGATCTGCAGAGAAATGATTATCATCTTGATCGCCATATATGTTCTTCATCCAGTCTATAAATTCGGCCGCTACTACTCTCTGGTCTTTGTAGTTATCTACTTGCTTCAAAGTGTTGTAAAGCTCTTCAATATTGTATCCTCTAGATAAATCGTAAAGGTATTGGTTAAAGTAATCGAACTCTTTTGAAAGGGTTAAGAATATGACCGTGAACGCATAAAGCGCCTCATAGAAAGAGTCTTTGAAGGCCCTCTGAGTTAGAACATTTAAAATTAGATTTGGAACGACTTCAGTGGTATAAAATCTGTCAACTTCCGGATCCTTCGCCAATGTTTCTGCTAAACAACTCTTTAATATTAGAATTGAGTTGAAAGAGCATTTGCTGTCTCTCACTGAGACAAGCCTATTTAACAACCTCAAGAATGGCGCTAGAATGTTGATATCTTCAAAGATAATCTTCCTCATCTTCATTTGATGTACTGATACTCTCATCTTAGAGGCCTGTGCATGTGATCCCACCTGTCCGACGGAATCTATTAGTAACCTTACAACAACAGTAGTGAACTGACGCAATAAATTCTCCTCAAGGATCTCTTCTGTCATTTCATCTTCATCTCTAGGAGGTGGATTTACCTCACTTTGACTATACGCAGACCACCTTTTCTCCAACAATAAATCCAATGTCTTGAACAACTTGGGTAAGAACACTGACATAAACTGTGGGGCACATTCATCAGGACAATTTCTTAGCATTGGTCTAACAGCAACATTTATTATGTGTTTCCAGCCATGTGTTGATACACCGGGACTAATCTCACCATCTGGGGTGTAAATGGCAATGGAGTCCATTATTAGGTTTGCAAGGTCGTTCACTTCGAAGAAAATTGTTCCGAGACCTGACATCGAAGCAAGAACTAAAAGAACGTATTCTCTAGTATATCTTACAATATGGCCAACAGAGTCCGCAAAGTCACGTACCGTTTGCAAAGCTTTGTTGTGCTCATCAATAAATTCATCTTTAGATTTATTGGTTGCACCAGCCTCCCAGAATCTCTCAACAGTAGAAACGCGTACGAAAGACTGTACAACAGTTGGAAGAGAAGTCCAGTTGGCTGGGTTGTGATAAGACTGAAGTTGATAAAGAAGTCTTAGGATGTATGGTAAAAACGGTACTATCCGAGGTTTCCATAGTTCTTGTAACATTCTAAATTCATCATTGCCTTTGACGCTTTGCATGGAATAATGGATAAACATCCGGGTTGCACGGACCGGAAAGATAGTCTGCCAATGTTGCGTCAAATCTGCTTTTAGTTTTTTCCCATCTTCGTCCATTTGAATGGATAATAAGTCACTATTCTCATCAATATTCCGTTTCTGGAAATATTCTGCAATTTTTACTATACCCAACCTCTCAAGGAACCAAGGGAGGTCCGTTAGGCCGACAACTGTTCCTTTGTCCGACCAAGCAGCCAATTCTGGATCAACCAACTGTGCAAACTTTTCTTCTTTGTTTGGCAATCCAGACTTTAGAACAATTGTTAATAAAAATGACTTGAATGAAATAGTTTCATGGGAACTTAGTTTTGGTAATATACCTGCAACAACATTCTCTAGATCAGGATATATTGGTTCTAAAGAGGCAGGCATTAATAATGCCATACGATTAAGTTCAATACCACAGGCATACCTTAAATCACGAACTGCATCAGACTGCTGATTCTTTTCGTTCATATCGATTTCAGGGTATTCTAAGGTAGCAGTTGTAATGATTTTTTCAAGTAAAGTGAAGAGGACATTGTCTTTCAAAATAGTTAAAAATAATGCAAAGTTCTGAATTTGTTTCTTAAGGAGCAAAGGCTCTCTCAAATTCAATGCTAAAAGCTGATTGGATAGAGTTTCTACTTTCCCAAGAATCACATCAAGCTTTTGGTTGAAAGTGGCTTCATCGGTGTACCATATTTTCCATCGTATACAACCATTGATGAAACATTCCACAATCATAAACTGAGTCAGAGCACTCAAATATGGCTCTGATTTATGATCCAAATATGTAGCGCTTAATACTTGTTGTCCATATTGCGAGCTGAAGTATTTATTGAGTCTTTCACATAACCAATCGTAAGCAAAATCTAACTGAACACATGATATTAGACGGATTATATCTCTGAGCCTTTTTCTATAACTGGAACAGTAGTTTTCATACTCTGATGTAGATTGGAAGTCTACCTCCACAAAGTTCTTAGAGACGTGATCATCAATCTGTTCATAATATATCAATGCATTCCCTGCAAATTCTAATAAGTCAGGAATAACCAGTTTATCTAAAATCGGCAAGAAGTCATCATTTCTTAAACATGCACACCAAAGGTCCAATGATAGCCCACTGACTATTAGACTAGGGTTATAGGTAGTTTTTAAAACCAATTTCATATATGCCTCAATGTTCTGCAGATCTGATATTTTGAGAACACATGTGTATAAACAAGTAATCATATCAACAAATTTCTTCATTATAGGGTATTTTGCTTCATCAACTCCTTCTGTAGGATCAAATTGGAGCTGTGAATATATAGTATCCATCAAGGTCATACTGTCAAAAACACGATTTACAATCAAATTGTAGTGATCTGTGTTACTATAAGGACGTGTTAGAAGAATATGAATAGAGTCCAAAGCAATCGATTGTGCCTTTGGGATATCCTTTGTGAGACATCTCAATAGTGCAGAGAATATATCGTTGGATATTATAACATCACTGAGTGGCCAATTTAGACAACTTTTCAATGTCTCTAATAATCTCACGATATATTGAGCGTTGTTAACATCCAATGCTGCATTCAACTCCTCACTGAAAAGCGCAAACCAACCCTTAGGGTTAGATTTGAAAAGTTCCCACTTCCCCGAATACTTATACTTCGCACTAAACATCTCCATAGGACACACTATCATAATACAAAGAGGCTGTATGATTGGTAAACGCTTCAAAATCGCGACATCCTCTAACAAGAATGTGTCTTCAAAAAGGGTCCTAAAAATAATCAACGCTAGTTCTCTCGATTCTTCACTCATTTGCCACAATTCAGTCAAACATCTATCCATATCTACCCAAGATTCCTCCAATTGTTGTTGAGATGGTTCCTCTATTTTCAAAGCTTCACCCCAAACCCTTTTGGCGACTTCCACCCATAAGAAAGCAAGTTTCTCTTTGATATACCTTGGATCATTTGGCTGCACTCTGTAATTGAGTTCCACAATCCATTTCCTCAAGGTCAGCCTTTTCTCCTCATCATAACCGCTCCAATTCCTCTTCAATGCGTTCACCAATAATCCCAAACCGAAGTGTTTTAGAATTGAATTCTGTGGATTGTTTAACGCGATTTCATAACCCCAGAAAGGAGACTCCTCTCGGTCTTTAACCTCATCCAGAAATTTTTGTGCTTCCACTCTTTTTACATTCTCCGTTTTTGGATCATAAATTACTTCTAAAGCGGTCACTACCTGAGATGCCCCTAGACCGTCCATCTCGTCTTACTGCTTATAAGTGTGAGCCACAATCGCTTGAGCTAATGCTAAATAAACAAAGACAACTCAAAGACAAAACTAGCTTTCAACAATGATGTTTTCTGTATGTTCTTTTCCAAAACTCCTCTTAGAATCTACTAAAGAACTTTGAAAGCCAGCTGAAATATCAATCTTCCGCTAAGGCTTAGTACTCTTATGATCTAGCAATCCCTCCAACTGTTATGCCCTTTTCTTTACTGAACCTTCTAAGAATTTCTGAAGCGAAAGTATCCCTCAAGTACTACTCCTACACGCTATTCAACACGAGGCCTACCAGGAAAACGAAAATACTATCAAGAAATAAAAGTACTTCGGCATTGAATCCTTAAAGGTCTTATCGAAAGTATGTATTATTATTGTTTTTGAAGCTTCCAAGATCCATTTTGCCACCTCTTAGACGAATTTCGTAAAAAATGATCACAATATCTATATAATCATGCAAATAATAAAGTAGAGTGGGATATATATATATATATATATATATATATATATATATTATAGTGTACAGAGTAAGTCCACATTGTGAAATGAGAACTATAGAACGAATTTCTTCTTCTCTTTGTCCATAGATGGTTTGTGTTCCCATTCTGTTTCTTCCTTGATACCCCTTTGCAACCTCCTTAGTTTTAGTGTGAATTGAGGGCCAAGTTCTTGAAGACCTACTTTTTCTTCATTCCTAAATATGTAACGGTGTCTGCGGAAAAAGATGTAATCTCTTTGGTTGTGTAAGGTGATGACTTGTCTACCTTCAAAGTCTGGGTTTTTTGGGAAAATAGATTGGAAAAGTTTACCCACAGTCTTACCTAACCTAGTACTAAAGTTGTTCAATATCAATTCTGGGATATGACTCGTTGGTCTACCATGGCCAACAATTTTCTCAACTTCGACGTAAGAGCTGACCTTGAAGTAGAATGTAGGACCATCGGGAAGATGTATAAATGTAAGCCCTGTTACCTTCTTTTTGTCTTCGTTAATAATAACGATATCCGTGTAGTTTCTGTTATTACAAAACTCAGCTATCTCCTTTAATTTGTAGCCAAACTTTCTCTTGACAAAAGTCACATTTGGGAACACTTCGATTAGAACATTTGCAAATTCATATGCCTTTTTCTTCGCATTGACATTGGTGGTGAGAAGAATTTTTGGTGGTTCACTACCGTTGTTGAAAAACCTACTAAGGTCATCCATTTCACCTTCAATATCTTGACCCATGGTCTCATCATAGACCCTAAGGTTATCGATAGTGTTAGGAACATTTTCTGCAAGTCTCTTCTCTTTTAGTTCGGGATTTTCCCTCTCTTCCTTAGCTCTCGCCCTTCTCATAGTGTGACGCTCTTTGTTCTGCTGATCCTTCAGCTCCGCAAAGAGCTTTTGTCTCTTTTGCTTGTTCTTGATTCTGATCTCATCGACTGCCATGTTGAACTATTATAACCTGAGTGGCTCACGTATAACTTACACACAACAAGAAACCTCGGAGTATTAGAGTTGGACTTATTAAAACATGCACCTTTACTTAAAAGCTTATCATCTCATCTCATCTCATCTCATCTCATCTCATCCTAAAATATTTCTGATTATTCGGTCGAATTTTCCGTGGTGTTTATTTCAAAAGAAAAAAAAAGAAATATAATCCCGCACGTGATTACGATTAATGACAGGAATCAAGAGAGAACATTTCACTAAAATCTAGATATGTAATGATGATACAACACAGGCAATACTACGAAATAAATATGACCTCCAAAACAACAAAAATGACACGAGACTTATATAGAGAAAGCAGTTTTTTCAATGGTTTAAAAAGAATGGGGTTGCGGTAATTAATCGGTTGTGGAATCTTTTTTGTTCTTAGCGGGATCTCTTTCATTAGCGACTCTATTCTTCTTCTTTGGAACTCTGGCTAACCAGTACAAGAACAGACAGCCGCACCAGTTGAAAATGATGTACACAAAAAATATACCAAAGTTCCTCCATCTTCTCTGTAATCAGATTTGTAATTTTTCAAAAAGGTGTTCGACTCAGAAATCCTGCAAAACCTGCAATCGCTGTTATCTTCGGGATTTTGCAAGTAGCCACCATGAGACTTGATGAAAGGAGTCATGTAGGTACCACAATTCTGTCCTTCTCTAGGACTGAAGTGAACAAATTCATAGGGCGCACATTGCGTTTTAGTGTTCGCTATTCCAGTGGAAATCAAACCATCCATGAGATACGTTAGTGGAGAAACACGGTACATGAAGTTCCAGAAACCCGGTAGGACGCCAGGACCCCCAAACACTCCGGAAAATAGCAAAGATATCATAAAGAAGATAGAGGCAATGTTTGCAGCGAGCGCATCGTGTTCTAGGCCTCCCATACATAATTGGCCCATGGAACTAATGTACGTGTAAAACTCAATGCAGAGTAACCAGAAAAGAACACCCCTCTCATGCAACTGACCGGCATAAGAAGCGTTATTATAGAAGCCAACTGGATAATAGAAAACAAAGAAAGCGACAGTTCCTAAGATTACATTAAAGGGAATTTCTACAACAAATTGGGAGAAAATAAACGCCAACCAAGAAAATGTTCTACTTGGCCGCTCCCTTGCTTCGTATAAATCCCTTTGTGAAACAAACATAGGGAGATATTGTTCACAGGCTGGACTGAACACTATAGTGAAAGTAAAGATTGCAAATAGCTGATTTTGTAGCCCTTGAAGAGTTAACTTTGCTTTGAAAAATGTGAAACCAAGTAAAATTTGTGGGAGCACAGTTAGCATAACTTTCGACCAAATATAAGAAGGCGTTCTCCAATATTGTTGGAACAAACGTTTAGTAACAATTTTGAACTGGTAAGGAAGAGATGTACCGAACTCTTTTTGCTCTTCAGTTGTATCCATAGGTTTTTTTGCCAATTCAACTTCCATCCAATCAAGTTCCTTTTGTACCATCCTGTACTCTTCGGAGTTTCTCCATATTTCGTGATAGTCTACAGTAGTCGATGAGCCCGGCGCGGCTCCAATAACTTCCAACATCCATTCTGCAGGATTGGCACCTTCTGGACATTTGTGAGCTCCATTTCTCTCGAAATAATCAATCATGGTCTGGCAACCGTGGCCTAAATCACCGAAATATACAGTTTTACCACCTTTCTGCAAAAATAAGAGCCTATCGAATTCTTGCATTAACAAAGCAGAAGGCTGATGGATGGTACATAGAATAGCCTGGCCATGGTCAGCCAATTTCCTCATTAGCTGACACACTGACCAGGCTGTCTGAGAGTCCAAACCAGACGTCGGCTCATCTAAGAATAACAACAATTTAGGTCTGGCAGCCAACTCTACACCGATAGTCAATCTCTTTCTCTGTTCGACATTCAAACCTTCACCAGTAACACCTACCACAGCGTCAGCATACTTTTCCATCCCCAACATGCGGATGACGTGCTCTACGTATCTATTCTTATCTTCGATAGAAACCGACGATGGCTGACGTAAGTATGCTGAAAATCTCAAGGATTCCCTAACGGTAGCTGTTGACAAGTGTAGATCCTGTTGTTGACAATAACCAATAGAACGTGGGAAAGAATTATCACGTAAGTGACCGTTAACAAACATGTCACCGGTGATGACACCCATTGTGACTCTCGAGGCCAAACAATCTAACAAAGTTGTTTTACCAGCACCGGAAGAACCCATCAAGGCTGTCAAAGTTCCTGGCTTCACCCAACCATCGACATTTGATAAAATACGACGGGTTTCTTTCTTGATTTGCACATCATAACAGACATTTCTCCAATGGAAGATCGCTCCTGATTTCTCTAACGCAATTGCCGACTGTTTCTCATCTACGGATTCATTAGAATCTTCCTGCGAGTCCTGTAAGAGCTTACGGTCTGTAATCCCACCTTCTGGATCTTCACCTGTTTCAACATCGGATTTTGGCCTTGAAAGAGCTTCTTTTTTAGCTTTCTTGAGGACTGCTTTAGGGAACACTAGGATTTCACCCTTTTGTACTGCACTTTCGTTATATTCGCAGAATAACAAGTAGACAGCACTGAAGAATATGAAATACGCAAGGGCAATACCGAAACCTCTCCACCTATGGGAAGGATCATAACCATAAGATTGTACAATAAAATCTTTACCTGAGACATAAGGTAAGCCTGGTTTTGAGCCAACAGTATTACAGACTTTTTCCGTGGCGCTGACGTTTTCATACCCAGGACCTGATGGTATAAATACTGCACATGGGAAGTCTCTTCCATTGAACTCATTAATCATCAATGATTCAAAGACATAAGATACTGGATTAATATACCAAAGCCACTTTGACCAACCAAGCATATTTTTCTTTGGTATAGTAAAGCCAACGTATAATGTTATTATTAATAAAAGCACTGATGAAGGTACCATAGCTTCTGGTAAAGTTTTAGCAGCAGAACCAAGGCACCTGAAAATAGAGGACATCACCAAAGTGGACAAGAAATTCATCATGAAGTAAAAGAAGAACGGTCCAGGTTCTCTTCTAAAGTTTGCCATGAAGTAAAGGATCACATTGAAAAAGACTGCGGTGATAAATTTTCCAGGAAGTTCCGATATCATCGAAGCCAATGCATCTGCAGAAGGGTGGTACAACGAGTACCTCTTGTGTTTTTCAATTATCGGTCTTGCCTCATACAAAGAAAATATTTCTAGCATTGACGAGAAAGCATTGAAAAGAACTGAGATATAGAGGGCTGCTCCTCGGAAAAAGAACGTGTTTGTAGTAGTATGCTTCATAGATTTATAGAATGCCGATCCTAAGATCAAGGACATGCAAGTATTACTCACTATTGTTCCCAAAGTAATTGAGTAGCTTCTTCTTATACGCAAGATATTCCTTAGGGTTAGGTATTTTACTTGCATACCATAGTTCACGATATAAGGAGATCCCTTTCTTTGCCCATCGCTTTGTCTTGCTATGTGTGATTCCTCCAATTCTTGAAGGCTCTTAGCGGAGTCTTTACTCAACTCTTCTTCAATATCGGCACGAAGTTGCTTATATTCTGGTGAGTTTCTCCAGTATTCTTCCATTTCTTTAGCAGTGGATGGAATAAATCTCCCTTCTTTAACATAATCTTGATTCACAATTCTTTCAGCAGGGTTGGTCACAGATGTTAGAAAATCGGCTGTAGTCTGCCTAGGTGGGCAAACGTATCCCATATTTTCGAAGTACTTTTTGGCATCCTTGGCGTATCCGAAAAAGATCTGGAAACCTTCATCTAGAACACATACCTTGTCAAAAAGATCATAGGTATCCTGAGAACATTGGTAGATAGCTATTACAGCAGTAGAACCAGAGATATCGGTACTTGTTTTCAACGCACGAATGAATTCCAAGGCTGTTGCAGAATCTAGACCGCGGGTAGCGTTATCCCAGCACTGGAATTTAGATCCGCAAATAGTAACCTCAGCGATAGAAACACGTTTACGTTCACCACCAGACACACCTCTGACTAAATCACCACCGACCTTTGTATTTTTTGTGTGGGATAACCCATAGGTAGCCATGGCGACCTCTGTGATATGTTTGGCGAATTCTTCTCTCGACACACCCTTAATACGATTGGAAGGTGTTGCTAGAAGAGCAACATTGTATAAAGTCTCGTAAACCGTTAGATGGGGGAAATGAATATCACCTTCTGCGTTGTAGACGACTTCACCACGGAAATGTTTTTTAATGACTTTTGGGTCTAATCCATTATATGATATGGTAGAATTTGGATCAATGCTATAACCTTCGACATTAGCGGAGATGGTCTTTAGGAGAGTGGAGCAACCAGCACCTGGACGTCCTAGGACAACCAAGAGTTCCCCAGGTTTCACTAAACCGTCCATGGGCTTTAAAATATCGAAAAGGTCTTCCTCCTTGGTGGCGGAAAAATGCCTTTTAATTTTACCCAAGTATTTTCCCGGAAGCGTAGTTACTGTGCTCTGGTATGAGACATCATTCGAGTCCCCAAATGCTCGAAGGTCTTTCCAGCAGCATCCGATAGTATAATGCTTATAATATTCTGGGTCTTGCATAGAGAAAGCGACCATATTTTTGATCCACGCAGCGGAGGAAAAATGCTCAGAGTTAGGATCGAGTCGAGCATCATACCCGGGCGCCGAGGGGTCCAAATATACTGGATTGACCCCTTCATGTACCCCACTGAAGATCGATGTTATACTCTTGTTATCATCATGCTCAGATTCGTCATTGGTAGATATATGCGAGTTGAACGCAGCTGGGTATCTTTGTTTGTCGATGCTGGCTCGAGAAAGCGATCGCGCTAGTTCCTTAACCTGTCTCTCAACCTGCTGATCAAACCCATGGTATTCAGGTTGATAATTGCTAGGCTCACTTTGACTCTTTATACCGAAATTCATTTTTATCTAATTTTTCCTATACGCTTATTTTCTGACCCTTTCAGAACTCATAAGAAATACTATCATACATATATATGTATCTTCAAACGTGTAACAAACGACAGCCATACCATCATGAGATTTCAACAACAAAATGTGATCAGTCTGTACCTTATATATATGCATTCAAAAAAAAATGCTCTCGATCATTTAATGAATGCGTTTGCAATGCAGCACAAAATGGAGCGTGCGGAGCTGCACACACTATCCCAACAACTCCGCATACATTAATTATCTTCACATTTTGTTCCATGGGTCCTGAGACAATGCATATCGATACCCTATTCATACTCTCAAGACCCCTAATGGTCCCAAAAGATGCTAAACGCCAAAGAAACACACGTAGGGAGACAGCAATTGGCTTTTTATTCACTTTTGGAAAAAGGACCCTTTTGACTTAGCCAAGAAAATAATAATCAGCAGGAAGGTTCTGCATGAGATGCGCTTTTTTTTAGGCAACAAAAAAAACACAGCCTTTCCTTCCCAGTCAAATCCGCAATGCATGTGACAAGGGGCCTCGTGGGGGGAAAAAGGAATTCAGTTTAGAGTAGGCCCGGATAAGGCAGTTCAATCTGAGTTCCGTGTGTGCTTTTTTTGTTCCGTGGAAGCGAGGTACGGCTGATTTGATTTGTTCCATTATGACGAAGACATGATGAAAGGCACGATCTCAACCGCTAAGCGGAAAAAAAAGGCCAGGCCCGGGTTATTTATTCTTTTGAGCACACTTCAGTAGTAAGAGTGTCAGGAAAGAGGTGGACGATCCCATGGATGATATAGCTGCAGTGTGGAGCAAGAGGGTCTAATATTTGATCGTGCGCTTTCTTGAATGTAATACCAAACAAACAAACAAAAAGGTGACATATGAGAGAGAAAAGAGAAAGCCTCCTTGCAATAATAGCTATTGCGTTCTACAATAATTCCGCCACATTATATGTGATACAACGTTGGCACTTTTTTTCCCGCTGTCGAGCCAACAAAATTCAATGACCTTTAAAAGTAAATTATCACAGCCCCTCGGAAAGGATCGAAGTAGAAAAAAAAAGGACAGAAAGTACAGAATTTCTCTTAGCAGCGCATTCCTGTGCCAAGCAATTTGTTACGTATCGTCAGTGCCATTATATAACACACTGCCATGAGTGTTTTTTTTTGTTTTTTTTTTGGCCCAACCTGGAATGGTCGGTCCTTTTTATACAGAAGAAGAGTACCCTCTTTTATAATCACTGACACGTGATATAGAAAGGCAGAAATTAATAAGGGGATAAAAAAGTAAAAAACACACAGCACGGTTATTAGCGCTAAACGTCCGATACAAACAAACTCCTCATTATAGCCGTTAAAGGGAGGAAGATGTCATAGCTAATACCAATTGGTATTACCTAATAATGATTTTACTGTTTATTTATATATATGTAAGATAAGATGCATTAAAACATGGGAAATCAATTAAGTGTAACTACACTTCTTCCTTGTTTTTGTTCTCTTGGTTGTTAAGTTTGTCTGGATTTCTTTCGTTCGAGACTCTATTCTTCTTCTTTGGCACTCTAGCTAACCAGTACAAGAACATACATGCGGCCCAGTCAAAAACAATAAACACTAGGAAAATA
This sequence comes from Kluyveromyces marxianus DMKU3-1042, assembly GCF_001417885.1. NCBI lineage: Eukaryota > Fungi > Ascomycota > Saccharomycetes > Saccharomycetales > Saccharomycetaceae > Kluyveromyces > Kluyveromyces marxianus. Next base: position 576,109 of record NC_036028.1, read on the forward strand.
CCGAAGTTCCTCCATCTCTTATGATATGATGATTTGAAGCTCTGTAAGAAAGTGTTTGATTCTGAGATTTTGCAGTAGCTACAGTCGTTGGTAGCGTCAGGATTCGCCAAATATCCACCGAATGCCTTAATATAGTTTGCCAAGTACTTACCACAGGTTTGGCCAGATTTAGGATTGAAATGGACATACTCATAATCAGCACATACGGCTTTAGTGTTTGCAAGTCCAGTAGATAGTAGACCATCGATGAAGTATGTTAAAGGTGAAACCCGGTACATGAAGTTCCAGAACTTCGGTAAGACACCTGGTCCACCAAAGACACCACAGAACATCAAAGACATGGTAAAGAGAATAGAGGAAATGTTACCTGCAGATTCTGCATGTTCCAACCCCGCAATACACAATTGTGCCATCGAACTAATATAGATGTAAAACTCAACGCAGAATAGCCAGAAAAGCACACCTCTCTCGTGTAATTGTCCAGCGTAGGAGGCATTGTTATAGAAACCAACTGGGTAGTAGAAAACGAAAAAGGCAACGGTACCTAGAAGGATATTGAATGGAATTTCCACAATTATCTGAGAGTAAATAAATGCCAGCCAAGAGAAGGTTCTGCTTGGCCGTTCCCTTGCCTCGTACAAATCTCTTTGCGAAACAAATAATGGTAGATATTGTTGGCAAGCAGGATTGAAAATAATAGTGAAGGTAAAGGTGGCAAACATTTGGTTCTGTAATCCTTGTAGAGTCAGCTTTGCTTTGAAAAAGGTGAATCCAATGAATATCTGCGAAAAGACGGTCAAGAAGGCTTTGGACCAGATATAAGAAGGTGTTCTCCAATATTGTTGGAATAAACGTGTAGTGACAATTTTGAACTGGTAAGGTAAAGATGTAGCGAACTCATTTTGTTCTTCAGTTGTATCCATAGGCTTTTTTGCCAATTCAACTTCCATCCAATCAAGTTCCTTTTGTACCATCCTGTACTCTTCGGAGTTTCTCCATACTTCGTGATAGTCTACAGTACTCGATGAGCCCGGTGCGGCTCCAATGACTTCCAACATCCATTCTGCAGGATTGGCACCTTCTGGACATTTGTGAGCTCCATTTCTCTCGAAATAATCAATCATGGTCTGGCAACCGTGGCCTAAATCACCGAAATATACAGTTTTACCACCTTTCTGCAAAAATAAGAGCCTATCGAATTCTTGCATTAACAAAGCAGAAGGCTGATGGATGGTACATAGAATAGCCTGGCCATGGTCAGCCAATTTCCTCATTAGCTGACACACTGACCAGGCTGTCTGAGAGTCCAAACCAGACGTCGGCTCATCTAAGAATAACAACAATTTAGGTCTGGCAGCCAACTCTACACCGATAGTCAATCTCTTTCTCTGTTCGACATTCAAACCTTCACCAGTAACACCTACCACAGCGTCAGCATACTTTTCCATCCCCAACATGCGGATGACGTGCTCTACGTATCTATTCTTATCTTCGATAGAAACCGACGATGGCTGACGTAAGTATGCTGAAAATCTCAAGGATTCCCTAACGGTAGCTGTTGACAAGTGTAGATCCTGTTGTTGACAATAACCAATAGAACGTGGGAAAGAATTATCACGTAAGTGACCGTTAACAAACATGTCACCGGTGATGACACCCATTGTGACTCTCGAGGCCAAACAATCTAACAAAGTTGTTTTACCAGCACCGGAAGAACCCATCAAGGCTGTCAAAGTTCCTGGCTTCACCCAACCATCGACATTTGATAAAATACGACGGGTTTCTTTCTTGATTTGCACATCATAACAGACATTTCTCCAATGGAAGATCGCTCCTGATTTCTCTAACGCAATTGCCGACTGTTTCTCATCTACGGATTCATTAGAATCTTCCTGCGAGTCCTGTAAGAGCTTACGGTCTGTAATCCCACCTTCTGGATCTTCACCTGTTTCAACATCGGATTTTGGCCTTGAAAGAGCTTCTTTTTTAGCTTTCTTGAGGACTGCTTTAGGGAACACTAGGATTTCACCCTTTTGTACTGCACTTTCGTTATATTCGCAGAATAACAAGTAGACAGCACTGAAGAATATGAAATACGCAAGGGCAATACCGAAACCTCTCCACCTATGGGAAGGATCATAACCATAAGATTGTACAATAAAATCTTTACCTGAGACATAAGGTAAGCCTGGTTTTGAGCCAACAGTATTACAGACTTTTTCCGTGGCGCTGACGTTTTCATACCCAGGACCTGATGGTATAAATACTGCACATGGGAAGTCTCTTCCATTGAACTCATTAATCATCAATGATTCAAAGACATAAGATACTGGATTAATATACCAGATCCACTTAGACCACCCCAACAAACTCTTTTTTGGAACAGAAAAACCGACATATAATGAAATAGCTAATAACAATATTGATGATGGCACCATTGCCTCAGACAATGTTTTAGCAGCAGCACCAATACATCTAAAAATGGAGGACATCACTAAAGTTGCCAAAAAGCTCATCATGAAGTAAAAGAAAAAAGGACCAGGTTCCCTTCTAAAGTTAGCCATGAAATATAAGATCAAATTGAAGCAGATTGCTGTAACAATCTTTGCAGGCAGTTCTGACATCATTGATGCCAAAGCATCCGCTGATGGGTGGTATAACGAGTATCTCTTGTGCTTTTCAGTAATTGGTCTTGCTTCATACAAGGTGAAGATCTCTAACATAGAGGAAAAGGAATTAAAAAGAACAGCGGTAAACATGGCAGCTCCTCGGTAAAAGAAGGTATTTGTATTGGTATGCTTCATGGATTTATAAAAGATAGATCCAAGAATCAAAGACATGAATATGTTACCGAAAATAGACCCCAAAGTGACTGAAAAACTTCTTTTTATACGCATAATATTCCGTATGGTTAGGTACTTCACTTGCATACGATAGTTCACAATATAGGGAGAGCCTTTTCTTTGACCCTTGGATTGTTTTGCTACATGTGATTCCTGCAATTGCTGAAAGTTCTTAGCGGAGTCTTTACTCAACTCTTCTTCGATATCGGCATGAAGTTGCTTATATTCTGGTGAGTTTCTCCAGTATTCTTCCATTTCTTTAGCAGTGGATGGAATAAATCTCCCTTCTTTAACATAATCTTGGTTCACAATTCTTTCAGCAGGGTTTGTTACGGCTGTTAGGAAATCGGCAGTGGTTTGTCTTGCTGGAGAAACGTATCCCATATTTTCGAAGTACTTTTTGGCATCCTTGGCGTATCCGAAAAAGATCTGGTAACCTTCATCTAGAACACAAACCTTGTCAAAAAGATCATATGCGTCCTGGGAACATTGGTAGATAGCTATTACAGCAGTAGAACCAGAGATATCGGTACTTGTTTTCAACGCACGAATGAATTCCAAGGCTGTTGCAGAATCTAGACCACGGGTAGCGTTATCCCAGCACTGGAATTTGGATCCACAAATAGTAACCTCAGCGATAGACACACGTTTACGTTCACCACCAGACACACCTCTGACTAAATCACCACCGACTTTTGTATTTTTTGTATGGGACAACCCATAGGTAGCCATGGCGACCTCTGTGATATGTTTGGCGAATTCTTCTCTCGACACACCCTTAATACGATTGGAAGGTGTTGCTAGAAGAGCGACAATGTTCAACGTCTCGTAAACCGTTAGATGGGGGAAATGAATATCACCTTCTGCGTTGTAGACGACTTCACCACGGAAATGTTTTTTAATGACTTTTGGGTCTAATCCATTATATGATATGGTAGAATTTGGGTCAATGCTATAACCTTCGACATTAGCGGAGATGGTCTTTAGGAGAGTGGAGCAACCGGCACCTGGACGCCCTAGGACAACCAAGAGTTCCCCGGGTTTCACTAAACCGTCCATGGGCTTTAAAATATCGAAAACGTCTTCCTCCTTAGTTGCAGTAAAATGCCTCTTGATTTTACCCAAGTATTTTCCCGGAAGCGTAGTTACTGTGCTCTGGTATGAGACATCATTTGAGTCTCCAAATGCTCGAAGGTCTTTCCAGCAGCATCCGATGGTATAATGTTTATAATAGTCTGGGTCTTGCATAGAGAAAGCGACCATATTTTTGACCCATGCAGCGGAGGAAAAATGCTCAGAGTTAGGATCGAGTCGAGCATCATACCCAGGCGCCGAGGGGTCCAGGAATACTGGATTTACACCAGAATAACTTGAACTAAAGATAGATTTAACTTCATCAAATTTAGAAGCGCCATTTCCGCTTGCCTGGAGGGAGATTTGTCTGTTCAGACTAGTGCGCGAAAGTGTTCGAGCGAGGGCTTTAATATGTTCTTCAGTCTTACTATCTAAGCCATGATATCCATCCGGCTTAGAAGATGAACTATCAGTTTCCATCTTGACCTTAAACTTGTTATTCTTAAAGTTGCTTCCCTTTTCTGTAGATTTTTTCGTTTTTCTTCTTTCAGTCAGAGTTGTTATTGAGTATTATAGAATATAATGATGAACCCTGTTAATCCGTTCACAATATAAGCACTATGGTGATAAACCCAACAACAGCAAGGGAAATTTCTCTGTATTATATCGAATCGAATAAAACAATGAAAATCAACAATTCCGGGCGTTACTTTTAACTTCTTAACTTTTGTTTAGTTGAACCCTAGCTAACGTATCGGTTGTTAATTATATGCAAGGAATGTTGTTGTTTCAAATTCAAACTAAATAGATTAACTTAAATGACAAGGTATTATAAAATATGAAGGAGTGAGAGAGCGCATTGGTTATGATCGAACATCAACTCACCACCATATATATATATGTATGGCATCCCTACAGATGCTATGTTGTGATTTCAGCATCTATGTGTATACTTTCCAGATATAAGACTGCCTGCCATATTCTTTTTTTTTTTTTTTTTCATGAACTATTCATTCCGGAGATATATCCATGGCCCAAAAAAAAACTACTACCCGTCACCCGCACTAAAAAAGCTAGATAGCCATTCTACAAGCATGCGAATAAGCACAGCTCAGTACGTGAAACAGCAGCCCAATACGGCTATTACATTAACATTATCCGCTCTCTATAGATATATGGGTTTCACTAACAAAATAAGGAGCAAAAAGGATGTAGGAAAGTTACGATTAATAATAGGAGATGTGTGAGAAAAGACCCTGACGTAAAATACATTATCATTATATATACCGTTACAGAGACAAAGCGCTAGAAGGCTTTTGAACTAGATTAAGAGAAAGTAGAGGCATAAGCGTACAGATCCAGGGGCGAGTGCTCCAGTGTAGTAATTTAATGTGTAACAAGGGTCCTCTAATGCACCTACTTTCGCTCGATAACTTAAGAGTATGAAGAAACTAAGCTAGTTAGCGACCTCCAGATAGAATCCTATCTATACCCTTTGTACCACTGTAGCACTTAAAAAAAAAAAAAGGGTCGTTGATCTCGGAACCTTCTTGTTCCGTGGAATAAAAATTTCTTCAGAAAAACGGTTCCGGTATTCTTGTAGTTTATACTGTAATTTTAAGTCCCGATTGGAAAAAAAACGGGTTGGGGAAAAGTGTTTCCGCGGAAGAGCGGATTTGGCTAATATAGGGTCCCTCCAGTTCCGAAAAGTGGAAAAGTGTATCCGGGTAACAAGGTGCATTTTCCACCCGTTTGTTGTTGGTAGAATTTTGTGTCTTTTTGTCGTTTGACGCTCGTCATTTTTAGAGCTTTTTAAAGAAGGTTGTTGGGTGAGATATTGAAATATGTGGAATCAATTCCTAGGGCGAAAGATTCCAAATGTATCTTTCTTATTATGAAAGGTATACCAGGCATACACAGGGAAGTCCTTAAATATATATCTCACTTTTGGGACGGGTAACACCGTCTCTATTCCTCTTGGCGTAATTGTGTTTTTTTTTTTTTGTACCTGTCACAAGATGAACGACAGAATCTTGAAACTCTTTGACGGTTTGACGCAATTGATCCAGAGAATCTAAACTCTACGTTTATTCTACATTAGCTATTCACAAAGAAAGTGCTTTATAATTTATGACTATAGGATTTATAAAAGTTCAATATTTGAAAAACTATCATTTGCCATATATTCAGCATCAGTCTCGCTACCACGGTCGTACCACAAACCATCATTGCTACACAATTAATACAAACCTTCGCTTTTTGCTTACTTATAAGAGTTCACACAAAGTTTACTAGATAAAATAGAAACAGGACATACACACATTAACCGCTTTGGTTGTCTTCAAAAAAAAAAAAGCAAGTACTATTATGACTTCTATGCAGTATACACTAGCAAGTCCAATTGAGTTTTTATCTCGGCTCCTTGATAGAAAAATCAATGAATCTGTAGGGGTTACAGAGGAGACTGTAGATGATATTCAAAGAAGATATTTGTTCATGGAATTTATCAGCTCTGAGACTGAATACTTAGAAATGCTTAAGTTGTTTGAACAAACCTATTTGGCGAAGCTTAACAGGTCGGACCATTTAGCCTGGCAAATGACTTACAGAATAGTACAGAACCTTGTCAGCGGTCATGATAAGCTCTTGCGCAAGGTTTTCGAGTGGCTTGAGTTACCAATATCTGTGGATGACAATAAAGCAGAGATCAATTGGGAATTACATGTGTCTCAAATTGGTGACAAATTCCAATCACTAGAATCGTTATCGGGGTTCATTCAAGTTTACGTCCAAAAGCTATTAGAATTGGAACCACACTATAAGGACTATGTTTACCATTATTCTCTTTGCAACACCTTCAAGAAACATGGTATCTTCAATGCCAAATTGGTGAAGCAGCTATCCCAAATGGAGCCAATGTTGAAGAAATTTCAACAACAACGTCTCAATTCACAATCAACGGATTTATTCAGAAGAAATATATCATTTGAATCTTTAAGACATCTCCCTGTTGCTAGATTGGGTCATTATAAGGTGTTTTTTGACTCCTTCTTAAAATCTACTGAAGCATTTCCTTCTCAAACAAGTGGCAGAAACTCAGCAAGCACAAACCAAAGCCGTTCTGACGTGCAAAGTGTGGTTGCTCAGATTAGCCCAAGACCTACTGCATCATTCAGCGACGATTATTCTTTCACAGATAATTTGGAGGTATTTAAAGTCTGCATAATGTCAGTACAACATATGCTTTTGAGGATAGATGGTGTCAATTTCTCCAACATAGTTGACAAACAAACACAAAGAATATCGACAAAACTTAAATTCAAGTATCCCGAAGAGTATGTCCCAGTGTCTGCATTAGGAATTCCACATTTAACGGGAATATTGAATACTGTTTGGGTTGAGGTAAGTGAAAGTCAGAAAGTATGGACTAATACTGTTAGATCCATTGATTCATGGAGGAGAAAGAAAACCCTGTATCCATATTTTGTACCAAAGGGTAAGCAACTTGGGGCCTTTTTATACAAGTCATATTTGATATTAGCAAGAATCCCTATGGTCTCTGTGAACGACCTTCAAAACCAACCCGTTGATACTCAGTGGTCGATCAAATTTGCCTTACCTTTAACGAATTGTAAAATAATTCCAATTGACAAGGAACAAAACAAATATAATGAAATTGGGTTACAGGACGATCTAGAACCAAATATCAAGCTGTTTAAATTAGAATGGTTTTTGTATGGCGATGTGTTTGAGACCATTTTTGTGTTTGACAATTACTATGATTATAACCAATGGTTCCAACATTTGCAGACGATAATAGATTTAAATGGATTCACTTCTAAACCAATGGAAGCAGAATCTGTGGAAAACTATTATCAAATGGGGAACTCAGCATATGCACCATTAAGAATTGCTCCAAAGTTGACTTTCGCGGATGCTGTCTCTAAAACAGCGAACCAAAATCTTACCAGAAGACAGTACAGTCTTATAAATCATCAGGTACATGATTATTATTATTACACGAGCTTTAAGTTGAATATTTCATTTAATGCAATGAAATGTGGCCCCACGAATGACAAAAGTGGTATTGTGTTTTCAAGGGACAAGTACTCATTTTTAGAAAGACAATTGCTAATGATACAACACCCGTACGCTCTTGGCCCACTCGAAAGTAGATATTCGAATCCGATCACAGACTTTCAAACCGAGTCTAATTTACGCTCAGATTCTAATATAGGCTCTCTTTTAGCAACTAATATGTCCCTAGCACCATCCCATACGCCTTCACTTAGATCTTTCACAACTCTTAGGTCAAAATGCTCTGATTTCAAAGCGCTCTTTAAAAAATGAAACTACAACTTAGCTTGCTTTATAGATGTACCATCAAGTCAGAATGTTCATTCTTTCCTATAACATAAATCAATTTATAAAATAATATATATGCCTTTTTAGCCATGAAAGAGCTTACTCAAACTAATAATATATTGATGTCGAGAACAAACTCGTATCTGAATTATGCTAGGATGCGCTAAATACGTCTGACTTCTTCGTTTTTTTTATTTTTTTTATTTTTTTGATCTGCGAAAACGTTCATAATTTCAAGCAAGACCTTTTTTGGAGGTTTAAACCCCTAATTCACGCTACCAGCGTACATTATCGCTCTCTGGTTCATAGATCACAGAATATTCAATATGCACCATTGGAATCATTGGTAGAGGAGTATTTCTTCTTGTTGACATTGGTAGAACTCAAAGGCTTACCATTCTTTAAGATCAAATCAAGTACCTCTTCTGTAGTTTTCTTTGGACCAAATTCGTTTTCTATCTGTGACTTTGAAGCCTCTCCCAATTCACCTTCAGAACCACGAGCATCCTGGTTGGCAAATACTTTGAACAAAGAAACAGCCTCTGTCAAGTTATTAATATTACTGTTCTTTAAGTAGTCTTGCACCTTTTCTTCAGAGTTTACAAAAATGATAAAGTCGGTCTCTTCACCTTTGTAGAAATATTTGATTGGAGAAGACATTTTCTATTGGTTATTAATGATGTTTTTAAATCTTGAGTTAAGTATCTAATTGGTAGCACTTGTTGCTTATAATGCTGCTAATGCTTTTGATGATCTTGTATTTAATGAATTAATTGATCAAAATATTAAAGAAGCATCACATCCCAATGTAAGAGATGATAATACAATCAATTAGGAACCCCCTGTTATTTATATTCGACTACTTTATGGACGTCTCTTTTTTATTGCTCTTAAAGCTTCGAATCCATTCTCTCCGTATACTGAGTGTTCATTACAGTGCCCCACCGTATAGAATTTATAAAATCGATTACGTAACCTTAATGGCTAGCTGCAATGGCACCTGAAAGCAAAAATTGAGGACTTTTATTAACTGGAGGCAACTAGTAAAGACAGGGACAAACGCTATTCTGGCATCACGAATGGCAAATAGTAGGGTATACATCATATACAAATTACTGGTTTTGAGGACAAGTAATTGTTGGTGTGACCCCTGTCGTCGTTGTCCCAAACCAAATGGTGTGGGTATACCTTTGCTCCTTTTCTTTTTCTTGGGGAGAGTTCATTGTACTTAAGTTAACCGACCAACCAACCACTTGCCATAAGGAAACCTTGAAGCAACAAATGTTCATGGGTCAAGTAATTCTTCGTGGGATTTGTGTATGCGTTGGATTCGTATATAATACACCATATGTATATAAAAACATATGTAAAAAGTTACTAGTAGTAGTGTCCGTTGGCGATAAAACGTACCATGTACTCTTCTACATGGTTAGTTCCACCATATTCGTTGTCAGATTGTACGTCTTCTCCATCAGTGTGCTCACCTTGAGGATCCACACTTCCTTCCTGGAAATCTTCGTTATCCACATTTACCTCTCTCAAGGCCGATTTTGCGGCTTTAGCATCATCTTCGTCTTCAGCTTGTAAAAGAAGCTTACTTAGATTCTGTTCATCTTGGATTAAAGGCTTATCGTCATTCAATTCCACCGGCGCTTCTGCACCAAGTAGATCTTTAACAGACAACTTCGTGAAATAATCAGTGGTGAAATCACCGGTCTGGATAACCACATTATCCAAATGTCTTTTCTGATTGGCCTTCTTCAAGATATTACTCTCAATTGTGTGCTCGCTCACAAATCTATAAATATGAACGTCTCTTGTTTGTCCGATTCTATGACAACGGTCTTGACATTGCTTGTCCATTGCTGGATTCCAGTCAGAATCATAGAAAATAACAGTATCCGCACCGGTTAAATTGATACCTAGACCACCGGATCTACTTGACAAAATGAAAACTGTAATTCTTGGATCGCTGTTGAATCTCTCTGTAAGAATTTGACGATCTTCAATCTTAGTAGCACCATCCAACCTCATGTAAAGGTAACCATGGAAATTTAAAAACTGTTCCAAGATATCTAAAACTTTAGTCATTTGCGTAAAAATTAGCGCTCTATGACCATTGTCCTTTAAGTTTTGTAGTAATTGTGCTAACTTCTGTAGTTTACCACAATCATATTGAAGTAGAGACTTGTCTGGAAAAGCGACAGATAACTTTGTTTGCAACTGATGAAATGGATTATCTAGGCTTCTCATTGTGGAAACCAGTTGGTTCTTAAGATGCTTTTTGAAACAATGATTCTCATCATCAACTCCGACAGTTCTCTCTCTGATATCCAAAGTAACTACGGCTGGAGTTATCACAGCGAACTTTTCTATAGTATCCTTACCATTTATTAATCTGGTCTCCAATGGCTTAATACAATCCTGAGTAAAATTACAGTCCATGAACTTCTTAGGACCCATAGTAAGTAGATTTACAACGTTAGAGCCATACATTGGCTTCTTTGCACAGCGTAGCTCATTCAAATATCTAAGTTGTTCCAATTGGTCTATCATTTCGTTAATCCTATTGTGTTTAGCATATGAGTAGTATTTATTGAGATCTTGGAAATCTAGATCACTGATAGTCATACCACTTTCATTCAGCTTTTTTAAGTTCATTATCTCCTTAGTTATTGAATCGACACATTTCAATTGATTTATCTTTTCTGAATGATTAGTCGACAAATAAAAATCATTAGGGGTAAAGAGAAAGTTCAATGTAGATAAATCAACAACTTTCCCAAACTCGTTTTCATGCAAAATATGATTAATATAATTGTTAAGATCGCAGTAAGCTTTTGTAACTGAGTTCTCGATGCAAAAAGAGGTCAAAACTGGTCTAACCTCAAACAAATCGGGGTGGTTACAGACTTTTCTCAATTGCATCAAACAATTGATGATAGACATGAAGTTACCACTTGCCAAAGTTTCTTTCGTTTGTGCACGGGACATAAAGTCATCATACAAGAATCTTTGTCTTTTGGATAATCGACAATAAATAATATGCTCGTACTTTCCGGGCATTTGTTTTTCAACGTCTGCTTTCAATCTACGAAGTAAATAAGGACGCAAAACTTGATGCAATTTAGAGACAGTCTTCTTCGTTTCTTCATCTTGTTCGTAATTTTCACCTGTTTCAACAATTTTGTCAACTGGTCTGCCAAACCATTGTTGGAAGGCATCCAAATCTGCGAATCCGGACACTTTTCCGTTCTCGAGGGCTGTTTGGGGCATTAAGAAGTACAACAAAGACCAAAGTTCCGCCAAATTATTTTGCAATGGGGTACCAGTGAGTAACAATCTTCTTTCAGTATTAAAATTCAATAATGCTTGCCAACGTGTAGATCTAAAGTTTTTGATATTATGGGCTTCGTCAAGAATCATATACTGCCATTTTTTACGCTTGAAAGAATGTTGATCATGAACAACAAGTTGGTATGATGTAATGCAAATATGGAAAGCATCCGGCTTGTTCCACCCTTTCCGTTTTTCTCTCCGCTGTTGAGGCGACCCGTAATAAGTTAGAACCTTGAACCCTGGGGCAAACCTTTTGAATTCCATTTCCCAGTTCAAAAGGACAGATGTGGGGACAACGATAAGGTGGGGTCCCCAATTTTCCTTCTCACAGGCTAAATAAGCCAAAAGTGAGATAGTTTGGATTGTTTTACCTAAACCCATTTCATCTGCCAAAATACCATTGGTTTTATTGTTGTACAAAGATGCTAACCAATTGAGACCCTGCTTTTGGTAGATTCTCAAAGTTCCACGGAGTAAAGATGGAACAGGTACGTCAGCCACAGCCAAAGGATCAACAGTTTCAGTATTCTGACCACTTTTCTCATCTACGTTATCAATATCCGATTTAGGAGGAGAAGGAAGTTCTTCTGTTTTCATATCCGTAGTTGCATCAGGCGTCACGCTTCCAAGCTCGTCATCAGAGTTGAAGTGAACATCATCATCATCATCGTCTTCCTCTCTATCATCAATGTTTCCTAGAAGAGCAGAAAGTCCAGGGGTTTCATCATGGACTCCATCATCTTCAACATCATCTTCAGAATCAGATGAGCTCAAAGAATCCTCCATTGAGTCGGATGCAGAGTCCGATTCTTCACTAAACACGGATTTAGAGTCACCGTTTTGAGGGAGCTCCTTTTCTGCTACGTTTTCAGATGCTTCATCCAAGGCAGCATACTTCATGCGTAACTCCTCTACCGAAAGTTGCATGTCATTTTCATTCTTTTCTTCATCAATTTCCTTTTCGGATTCACTTGAAGAGGTACTCATCATTTCATCACTATCATCACCATCTTCATCTTCATCTGCATCGTCAGAATCTGATTCATCCTCAGAAATATCGGAGTTTGTTGCGGAATCATCAGAAGGGTGCGCACTAGACTCTATTTGATTTAACTGTGCACCGAGTAATTGTGTACTTTGTTCTAGCATTTCACTTAAATGCTGCTTACCTTGTATTCTTTCTAATCTTTCCATTTCATCCTTCTTCAAAACTTTGTATGCTTTTTCAGCCATTGTCCACCTCTTCTTCACCGCTTGCATTGCAGATCTGGCAAGATTTTTCTTCCTTCTTTCCTCTTCTTTTAATTTACGCTCTTCTGCACCTGCAATATGTTTGAAATGAGATTCAACAATCTGAGCCACCCTTCTCGCTTTTGCAATACGCGCACGCCTATTTTCTTGAAATGCTTTACTCATTACTATACCCTGGTTTATTAAATGTTCTTGATGAGTATGCTTAGTTTGTTCCTTATAATATAGTGAGATTGGCTCTATGCTATTTGCCGGAGGCATAACGTCCTTCAATGCAATGGATTGTAGGGAATCTGTTTGTGGATCATATCTTAGGGCACCTCTTTCAAAACCTGTACGAATTTGGGCTGCCACTTTACGCTGCTCCTTAATATAATCATCATACTCATCCAGAGTCATATCCTCATCAAGAATCTTAAAAGATTCCAAGAAAGAATGCACGTTGTCAAATTCCGGTTTAATGACATGTGCAGGGTTTGTAATGGTTTGTTTTGGAGGATGAACGTGAATTTTCACTTTGAGTTTTTTTAACAATCTGTTATTCCTCTTTTTTTGACCTAGTACCTCTTGATCATCTTCATCCTCTGATGATGACGTGAAATAAAACTCTTGGTCATCGCTTTTAATGAGAGCTTTAGGTTGGTAGTCAGTCTGGACTGTACCTTGTATATCAGGAGTTTTAGAATCGTCATTTTTATTAGTTCCATTATCATTATCATTATCTTTGATAGCGTCCTTTTCTGGATCTTCCTTGGGCTCCACAAGTTCCGCTTGTGATTTGCTTACCTTTTGCTTTGTCTTATTGCTGCGAGAAGATGGTGTTGCCTTTGAGTTAGTGTTTGAACTAGTGTTTGAGCTAGTGTTTGAACCCTTTCTGGAGCTTGTCTTGGCTTTAGTTTTTTGCCTTTTCGCAGGGACCGCAGTAGAGTCACTAGATTCTTCTTTCTTTATATGACTTTTCTTCTTGCTCGATGCCGTTCCGTTAGTATGCCTCTTCTTACTAGGCCTCGGTACTTCCGCGTTAGATTCCGGTTCCTCTGTAGCTATTTCCTTCTGCTCCCTCTTCTTCCCGCGGGCCCCAGCTTGGATGTCCATACGCATACGTGCCTCATCATACTGTGAGTCCACCAGTGACCTCAATTGATCTATTACCGCCGCATGTCTTCTTTTCAACCTTCTTGATGCGCTAGTATCGGCCGCATCATCGCCTTGAATTGCACTCTCTATATCGAGGTTTCTCTCCACAAGAAAGTTCCTGAAGCTATCGCTACTATTCCTGAATAATGGATCGAAATCTACCAACGAAGTGAACTCGCATAAGTGAAACAGCTCATTGGTAAGCAGTTCGTATTCAAACCGCGCCTTGGCTGTCTGATCCCAATCCCTATTTTCAGACATCTGTTGAGCACTAATCAATACAAATAATACACTGCTGCAAAGTTCACTTTAGCTGCTATCCAGTCGTATGGTTTTTATCTCGCGTACGTCTCGTTTACCACGGGTATGCCTTTCTCAAAGCTTAAATTTTCTATTTGGCGCCTGGCTTTTCATTAAGGTGTGGCAAAAGCTTTTTTCCAAAAGTTTTTCTCTCCTTTACATGTCCAAAATCACGAATTTCTCTCTCTCTCTCTCTCTCGCTTTGTCCGACTTCCTGGAAAAAAAACAAACAAACCAACCTTACGACAAGAAACAAAAATTCTTCTTTTATGTCCGGGTAAGAACAAACCCTCTTGGCACCTTAAGTTCGCCTACAAGCAAGCACACATTTTATATGCACAACACATATCTGAGTACTCACACTATAGGGAATAATATTAGGGTAGGGTGAACAACAAAGCGAGTCTGCGCTTTCCATATTGAGTGTCTGATGTTCTTCACAAGATATCCTGGCACTGCTATTGTTTGTTAGAAAAAGAAAGAAAACGGGCTACCTACGCAGTTTGTAGTTCACACCGTATGTGCGGACCGGTCCTACGAACTGAGCTATGTCGGGTCTCTCCTGCCGCTTTTTTTTTCCTAAAGATCTGCAGTCACAACGACTTCAGGCCGCTCGAGGAGGCATTGACCTATACCACAATGCTTTACTGCGTGCAAGGTCTACACCGCTTTCTTAAAAACCTACTTTTTACTTTTTTTTCCCTTCCTGTATGCTGCATCCGAAGGCTACAGTTACTGCAGAATAAGCAGGTCCGTCTATAGGAGTGGCTAACGAGCTGAACTGGCTGGGTGGTTGTCTGGCTGTTTGGCTGTTTGTCTCTGAAGTCTCTGTGTATCGGTAGTGATGCAGAGAATAAGTTTCTTTTTTTATTAAAATGAAAAATTATTATTCACTTTTAAAAAAAAAAAAAAAAAGAGAATATAGAGAGAAAAGGCAATATAACAAGTAGCCTTAAGACGTATATAATCCAAGAGGTTAGGGAGCCTGCAGAAGTGTAAGAACTCTCAAACACAGGCTTAATATAGAGGAGATATTTTTCTCTGGAGACTCGAAGGTAAGCATAATTTTGAAAGGAGAGAAATACTGTGTTGAAAGCCAGAGTAAAGTAAATTTTTTAAAAAAAACGTACGACTACCATCGCAGAGTCATACATATACAGAGCATTCTTAAAGTTTATCGCTTCTCAGTGTTTCTTGGACTGAGTTAAGAGTGGTAGATATATTGATTCAATCGTTTGTGTGTGTGAGTGTGTGAGTTCTTATTTTTTTTTATCCTGTGCTTTGTCGTTCTTCTAATTTGAGATGTCGAAGCAGTTCAAGCACACTACGCAGGAGAGGAGATCGTCAGTGATATACTCCAATAGTAATGGTAAAGCAGGGCTTTTCTCTCCACAGGATTACATACCTGGAGACAAGGCACAGACGTTTTTGGAGAGTGATTTAGACGAAGAGTCTCTCTTGGCAACTAATAACTCTCGTACTTTGCAACAAGAGTACGGCTCTACTGAGGAAACCGACCATAATAACAGAGGTAGCACTGGGAATTTGGAATTGAGGTCTTCTTTGCCAAAAAATTTGATTCAAGAAGAACGGGATTTGCTAGTCGACAACAAGCTGTACGACACAACACACGAGCATGAGACCAGGGAATCTACGGCCTATAATTCATTAACAGGAAATACACCATCGTTCGAAGACGACAGGGAGGTCATAGAAACGTGGGAAGACGCAATCGAATCCGGGAAACAGATTACTACGACTTATAAAAGGGAGGCTTCTGTCATTACGACCAATGCATTGCCGCTAGTTGTCACATTCGTGTTGCAGAATTCGCTTTCTTTAGCATCCATTTTCTCTGTGTCGCACTTGGGTAGTAATGAGCTAGGCGCTGTTACTTTGGGATCCATGACAGCAAATATTACAGGGTTTGCGGCTATCCAAGGTCTTTGTACTTGTTTAGATACATTATGCGCCCAAGCATATGGCGCCAATCGTTACCATCTTGTAGGTGTTTTGTTCCAGAGATGTGCTATTATTACTATATTGCTATCCATTCCAATTCTATTCGTGTGGTGGCAGTGGTCTGAACAGGTACTCTCACTATTTATCCCAGAAAGAGAACTTTGTGCATTGGCTGCTAAATATTTACAAGTCGTGTCTTTAGGTATTCCTGGCTTCATATTATTTGAGTGCGGTAAGAGATTTTTACAGTGTCAAGGGATTTTCCACGCCTCCAGTATTGTATTGCTGGTCTGCGCTCCGCTAAACGCCATCATGAACTATCTATTGGTATGGGATAAAAATATAGGTATTGGATACCTAGGTGCACCAATAAGTGTGGTGCTCAATTATTGGTTAATGACGTTAGGCTTGTTTGCATATACTTACTTCACAAGAAACGAAATCAATCCAATGAAATGTTGGGGCGGTCTAATTAAGCCTCATCAAATTTTCAAAAACTTCAAAAAAATGTTCAGTTTAGCATTGCCCGGTATAATAATGGTGGAGGCAGAATTCCTAGGGTTCGAAATTCTAACTGTGTTTGCATCTCATTTAGGCACAAATGAATTAGCTGCCCAATCAATTATTTCTACTGTCGCATCCCTAGCATACCAAATTCCATTTGCAATTTCCATTTCTACGTCTACCAGAGTAGCAAACTTTGTGGGTGCGTCTTTGTACAAAAGCTGTGTGATTACATGCAAGATTTCGTTATTACTTTCGTTTATCATAAGTTCGTTGAATATGGCATTAATCTACAAGGCTAGATACGTTATAGCAAATCTCTTCTCTTCGGACGTGAAAGTCGTTAACTTGGTCACAGGCGCGCTCCCAATATTAGCTTTCATGCAAATATTTGACGCCTTCAATGCATCCACGGCCGGTTGCCTAAGAGGTCAAGGCCAACAAAAAATCGGTGGTATAATCAATGTTTTCGCCTTCTACTGTATCGGTATACCAATGTCGTACACACTTACATTCTATTGCAACTTAGGCGTCAAAGGTCTATGGTTGGGTATAACATCTGCTTTAGTAGTAATGAGTGTGTGTCAGAGTTACGCTGTCTTCCATTGCAACTGGAAAGACATCATTCGTGCTGCTAAATCCCGTAACAGCGAAGGAACTGCAGTTTGATATCTTTATAGAATATTTGGAAGAAAAAGCCAAAGGAATACCGCTAATAACAAGGAGCAACTCAGTGTATTCCTCATCGAACCGAGAGAGGCCCTTGTACACTTTTAACTTTTGTACTTTTTTTTCCCTTTTTACTTTTTCATACATCATCATGTGTTTATACTACTACTATGTACTCTTGTTTAGTTAATAATAAAAGACTTATTTGCATTTCAACCTTTCTGATAGCCTGTTTCAATTAAGCCGTAGCATACTAGGAACCAGAAAAACCAAATGTCACACGCATACAAAAAATACCATGCAGCAGCTTTGAATCAACTATGTCATATTTAAAGAAGATACCTGTATTCACTGTACAATGCCGTAGCGCTCCAAAATTTTTGCTAGGTTATTGTATAACCAGGGTATAGTTTTTTCATTTTCGTTTACAATTCCTTGAAAGTGATCTATGGCTTCATCAATTCCTATTCCTTTCCCTTTGGCGTATTTATTGATGGCATTTACCAAAGCATTCCGGCGTTGGTATGTGCGTAGCTTAGGAAGCTTTGACAACTGCCCGACGCCGTACTTCTCTTCAAAATGCATGATTTGAACTTTTGTGTCTGTGTAAAACTCTTGATATAAGTCATGAACACTCTTTGGACAATCACTCATAACCAATTGATAATTATCAAAATTGGAAATGTCCTTGGGGGAAGAAGAAGAAGAAGAAGTTATTTTGGATTTGTTTTGATACAGAGACTTCAGCACTTTATATTTCGCATTTTGTTGCATTGAGCTTATTGATTCTTTATTAGAATTGCTGAAAAGAACTTCATTCTTGAATTCTTCTTTGAATATTTTTGGGATTCGAAGGGAAATGCTTCCATTTTCCGTCCCATTTTCTTCCTCTTCCTCGTCATCTTCGTCTAAAATTGGGACCCGGTTTTCTTTATTCTCAGACAATGACTCGTGGTTTTCTTCAGTTAAAAATTGATTATTGAGGTCCTCTTCCTGAGGTAGAAAATGGGTCTTTATCATCCCCAAATCAACGATAATACTGGTATGCTGTTGCTGAATTAAATCCAATTTGGATTTAAGCAGAAATATCTGGCTACTCACACTTGGGCTATTATCATCAGTTACTGCATCGCTCAAAACATTCCAATCATTTTGTAAGGAATCCACTCTTGTTTGAAAAGTCTGGATGATTTGCTCTATGTTTTCTAGCATCTCATTTAATTTATACGTGAACTTAAATCGAAGTCTCTTGGATTTTTGTAATAATGATTCCCTTAAAATCATATATTAAAGTGCCAATAGATCATGGCTTTAAGAAAACGATTACTTTCATTCAATTTTAAGCTTAATATAAATTAAATTGACGCTATTACATTATTCCCAAAGATCATCATTTTTGTGACACTTTGACATTCCATAGAAAGAAAAAAAAAAAAAAAAAAAAAAAAAAAAAAAAACAGACGCCCAGAGTACTCCCAAAAACATGAATCAAAAAAAAAAGAACAGCTAAGAGAAGAAAGATTAGTTAAGAACCACTGAACAATGGATATAATTGTGCGTCAATATCCGTCATCTGTTATGTCACTAGTTTATTAATATACAGGGGGTTATACCAGCACATACACCACATACTTGTGCATGGATGTAAGTAAATTACAGATATTATATGTATGAGTGAGTAGGACACTTATTTCCTTTTCTTTTCTTTCCTCTAGTGCTAACGAGTAACTTAAGGTAGAATTCGAAGAAGGACCGAGTTATTTCTAATCTGCAAGATTATCTATTTAGCGGCCTTCTTTTGTTTCTTGTTTGACACATGGGCTACTTCCTTGTGTTCCTTCTCTTTCTCTTCTTCTTTCTCCACTTCTTCCAAGTTTCTCTTTGCTTGTTTGATTTGCTTGGCAAATAGGGTGTCTAGTTCATCAGGATTAGCAATTTGCAACAAAGACTTGTCGAATTGAGATAGCTGTATCTCAACACCGTCGATTTCAACAACGTCAGATTCGACGGAGACCTTTGAATCTTGCTTGGATTTAACCAAGGTATCCAACACATCGAGGTTCACGTATAATGGCAAGACTGGAGACTCGTTTGATTTTAGTAGGACTGTTCTAATGTTGTACTTTTCAATAAACTGCTTAGCAACTGATACGATGTTTTCGGCTAATTGTTCTGGTGAGAACCATTCCAAAGAACCTAGGTGAACATTTAGAGTGTTTCCTCTTGGGATCTTGGTTGGGATCTTTGTATCGTAAACCTTCTTGATGCTATTTACCAAAGTTGTTTTGTTGAACTTGTTATCCGATCTTGTATTGATAGCAATTGGAGTAGTGCTTAGCTTAGAGTAAGCCTTTCCTCCTAATAGTTTTGGCAACGCTGTTACGATGGAGTCGTCAGCCAAGATCAAAGAGAAGTCCTGTACAAAAGCACGTCTCTTTTCGAATGCTTTGTATTTTGTTTTCAAATCCTTACCAGTCACGATAGAATCGATGGTAATATGTTCTGGAAGTAGATCGATTAGATCATCTGATGATACAGCATTGGCGTCAGCATCCTTTAAAATCAATAGAGTCTTGAAATCTTTCACCATAGTAGTACTTGCTTCCTTCCATGGCTTATAAACGGAGTGTGGGACTGTGACTAGTTTAGGCTTGAAATTCTTCAAAGAACCAGAAAACGATTCGGTGTTGACGACAACCAATTGCAATTGAGACTTTAGTTCCGAATCGTCAAGCAACGAACTCTCGTCAGTTCCATGTTCTTTCAAGTATTCTTGCAAGCTCTTAACAGCGTTCATAACTCTCTCTACTGGAATGATCTCAGTTTCAGCAGATTGCTTAGTGTTTCCCTTATTGGTCTTACTTCTGGTAGATGAGGATGGCCCATTGGAGGAGGCTTCCTTCTTGGTGTTACTGCTCTTGCTCTTTTTAGTTCTCACTGCCATCTTTGCCTTAGTTGTTATTCACCTACTGATTCGCAAGAAGCTGAACTTACTTCAAAAGACTTGTGTATGGAGTATTGAACCTTTCCTCCTTTCGTTATCACACCTTTTCAAGTGATGAGATGAGATGAGATGAGATGCGATGAGCTAGCTATTCTGAATAAATTTTTTCCGTCTCTTAGCCTGTCTAGTTTCGTACGCAAATACTCTGAAAATTAGAAATTGCTTTTTTCATAGAAAAGGTGCTTAAGATAGAGAGGCTCAAACACGTACACGGTGATATTAAACTTTTCATGAAATTTGGTGAAACTACCCAGGCAGGCCCCATGTAGAGGCCGGTCTACATAAAAAAAAATACATACACTGTGAGTTAAGAATACACTTAAGAGTTTTGGAACAATGTTTTCTTTTCATATTTTTAAAGACTGCTTTTAGGAGAGAACGCTAGCGTGTATCAGCTCACTTGATAGATAGAAAATCTGGATATTGCTTTGCACTTCTGGGGCTATTGAAATAGACTCATTTCTTGTTATCTGAGGGCGGAACTAACTGTACTTTATTCCCTTTTTCATTTTAACACACTGACTTTTGGGATATAGCAACCATTGATAATTCGGATCTGATAATATCCTGGTGTAACCTAAACAAATTCAATAGCTCTCGTGAGACTTGAGATATATTCATTAATCTAATAATTAGCTGAGGAACAATGGGTAAAAGAAAGAAGTCATCTAGAGGTCCAGCCAAGAAAGTGGTCCAGAGGTTGGATACGGCGTTCAATTGTCTATTTTGTAACCACGAGCGCTCTGTGAGTGTAACGATGGATAAAAAAAATAATATTGGGTCACTACATTGTAAAATTTGTGGGCAGTCGTTCCAAACACGTATTAACGGACTTTCGCAACCAGTTGATGTTTATAGTGATTGGTTCGACGCTGTAGAAGAGGTCAATGAGGGAAGACATAGTGAGTCAGAAGATGAAAATAGTGACAGTGACTACGAGAGTGATTCCGATGCTGAACCCAAAACCAATCGCAGAAAGCCTGTTGGAATATATTCTGATGAAGAATCTGACGAAGAAGTTTCCAAGGCGTCTGGTACGAGAAACAACGATGAGGATGGTGAGGATTCTGGGGACGACGAAGGTGATGAGGATGACGACGACGACGATGACGACGGGAGAATATCGAGTAAAAGGGGGAGAGCAGCATGGATGGACAGTGACGACGAATGATTTAGATAACTTGACACGTTAGTCAGGAGGACAGCTGTAGTGACATATCTATACTCGTATCTACAACCATTGTATCTACATAACAAAACGCATTTATTATACTGCACAGAAACAAGACTGTTGATCGTATCTAGCTTGCCAAAGGATTCATGCAGTTGCTTTTTGCACCTATGAATTAATCCTCCATTTCCTTACAACGCGAAGAGTAATATACACGACAACAATTACTGTCTAAGTTATTGAATTTTGTGTCAGTATAACATATATAATGATGATATAAATATAATAGTAAATCTTTAGATATTATTTTTGACTTTTGCTGGTAAAATCTTTTCTTTGAATGTGCATTAAGGGTTTGAGAATATGATCCTGTAAATAATGAATGGAAAAATTGCAGCGACCGCTAGTGAAAGCAGATCGCCTCAGAGAGAAATAATGGTTTGAAATTTCAGTTGCATTAATGCATTTTCATTAATGTTGGAACAATTCTTCCTTCAATGGAATTCCCAATTCTTCTCTGACATCCTTCAATTCGTCCAAGTAAGCCTTGTATTGCTCTTCGTTTTCGACTTTGTATTTCAAGGCTTCGAAGACTCTGATGGCAGTTGGCAAGTCGTTGACCTTTCTAGCAGCTCTCAAAGCCTTTTCGATAACAGCTGGAGCTGGAACCAAATCGTAAGAGAAACAGTTGTTCAACACTCTTTGGACTTCGAACAAATCGTAAGCTTCTTCGAATTCCTTTTCGTATCTGGCAGTGAACTCCTCAAAGGTTTCTTCTTCGTGAGCAGAGTAGTTTCTGACAGCAACGAATTGAGATGGCAACTGAGCCATTCTTGGAGCAGCAGCAGCAGATCTTAGCATGACTGGAGCAACAGTTCTAGCTGGCATAGCAGCTCTCAACAAACTTCTGGAAAACATCTTTCTTGATTAGTGAATGGTTGTTATTTATTCTTAGGGTTTCACAACTAGTTTCCTTTGCGTAAAAACGAAGTACAAGAAACACCGGCTTTTCAAATACTAATAGTTCTAAACTTAAAGGATAAATGTGTGTAGCTATCACAAGTTAACAATTTGTTAAAACTTTAGCTGTGAACTATTAACTTTCATTTTTTCAAATTTCAACTTTTTCCGATAGATATACTCGAATTCTATTTGATAGAAAGTGTTCAAACAAAAAAAAAAAAAAAAAAAAAAAAAAAAAAGTGGTATCAAGAAAAATCATACAACTTATTATGCATGAAATGAAGTCCTACTACATATCCTACCACATAAATGGGGTGGGACCGAAAAAAACACTACTAACAACCCCGACCTTTTTTTTTCCTACACCAGCTCTTATTTCTTTAGTACTTGCACGCAGATCATACATTGACATTCGAAATACTACAAGAATAACTACATAGTAGCCTATTGCACTACCTAATCCTATTACTTAAATCCTCCTCAAAACCCTTCTTGCCGGGACGTATTCTCGATTCGCCTTGTATAGTAGCAGCAGAGTGTGATATTATTTACCGGTCGACAGAAAAAACGACAATAACACATAAAACCGACAAAACCGAGCTTTACTCAGTCGAGCGCGATGCACGAGCAGAGAAGCTGAAGCTCGAAAACCACATTCTGTCAGAGACAGCTAGGCACAGTAGTATGGCGCGTGCGCGTTTTGTTTTGCTCCAACACGCTCCAAAACGGAAATCGACGCCAGCACCCGCGCCAGCGCGACCCCTACTGTGATGTGACAGCTGAGAATGTAGACTCTTGTGTGATTGGTTCGTTAACGATGATTATGTATCCGGGTAATATATGTCATGTGATACAAAAACTAGCGCCAGACTCAAGCCCTGTCGAGGTCTCCCGTTGCAAGGCCCCTCTTTCTTCGCAGATCAATTCCGCAGATCGCAAGTACATGCGCCGTCTGTGCACAGGTTACATGGTAGATAGGTAGGCCCATGAATTAAATCAGTCCTCTATATCGTCAAAAGTCGAGACGGGAGGCATTGACGTTTTAACGCGATGAAGATCGGTCGGGCTTTCGGAACCGTCATCTGAGCTTTCTACGAATATTTTAAAGCGGCCGTTATCAAGCACTTTCTTTTTGGTGTAGGAATCGGCTTTTTTGTCGTTTACAGCGGAATCCGTAGATGATTTCGGTTTAGGATCTGGAGTTTCTACTGATTCTCCATGGCCGTGGCCCGTGTCACGGTTTGGCCAATCTTCCAGTCGAGAGTAGTCGAAATCGGGTGGCGGGGACGCTGGTGGTGATATCAAGAACACCGTCTTCGACTCAGGCACCTCCAGAAACGTCTTGGTACGGGTTACCATATGCATTGATTTTGGATCTGGCACGTGATCAATAATAGAGTACCCGAATTTACATTCGGGAAAGTGTTCCCCCAAAGCCTTCACCTTGCGGCTGATTTGGTATGTTGGTGATATAACAAGAACCCGCTTGAAACCAGTAAGCGCTATCACCTGCACGGCCTTCGACCCATAAACCTGGCTTTCATCCACTACGTCGTCCTGTACTTTATCGACAATCTGATCGAATAAAGGCGCAGAACACACGTCCTGCGTCTTACTTGTGATGATCACTGTATCGGTAACGAAGTCGTCGTTGGGTCCATTTTCCATCGTTATATAAATGCCGTTAGCACTGCTCACTGACTAGCCATATAAGATTAGACAGCTACTTCCCGGAAAACAATGCAATTATGCATAGGGTTTAGTCTCAGGTTCAGATCAGTTCGGCTTGAAAAATGACATATACAAAATAAGAATTATACACGACGAGACCCCAAAAAAAAAAAAGTAAAATTAATCCGATGAGCATTTGATGGCTAGTTGTTACACGTTGAAAAGAGTAGTTATATCTTACAAAATAGTACTACACAGGACCTCTCATATCGAACAAAGACAAAAAAAATGCCATTAACCAACGTTGTGTACTGTGGTGTCTGTGGTTACCCAACCGAATATTGTGAGTTTTCTGGTAAGTTTAAGCGTTGTAAGGCTTGGTTAGAGGAAAACCACCCAGATTTGTATGCCAAATGGTACGGAGATGATACCGAAGAAGTTGCCAAACAACTAGCCGAATCCTCAATTGGAGGTGAAAGAGAAGAAAAGCTTGAAAAGGCACTAGAAAAGCTGGAGAGGAAGCAACAAGCAAGGGAAGAGAGAGAACTAGCCAAGAAATTATCATCTAAGGTTATTATCAAGAGGGAAGCAAGAACCAAGCGTAAGTGCATGATCGCTATCTCCGGTCTTGAAGTCTTTGAAATTGACATGAAGAAACTCTCAAAGACATTTGCATCCAAGTTTGCTACCGGTTGTTCTATCTCCAAGAACGCGGAAAAGAAGGAAGAAGTTATTGTCCAAGGTGATCTAGCAGACGAAGTGGAAGCATATATCCACTCGTTGTTAGAAGAGAAGGGAATGAAAGAAGTCAAAGTGGAGGTTATTGATGCTGCAAAGAAAAAGAAGAAACCAGAAACAACTGGCACTCCAGGCAGTGACACCAAGAAATAAGCACTTTCGGGTTAATTAATTAGTATCTACATTTATCATATATCTGAATCAACATAGAGATATTATCTAATTACAGAATAAAATATATGTAGATATAATTTTACGCCGTAATACCCTAATATATGAAGAGATCGGACCAGACAATAAATAAAAGATGGTGAGCAGGAACGTCCCGCCTAGTCACCTCTAGAAAACGTTTGAGCCTTTCAGGGTAATTTATCTCATTTTTTTTTTTCATTTTCTTGGAAAGGCTCCAAATACTAAAAAGTTGAACCTTAAACAATGCAATTTCTAAAAAATAGGCTGTACTTCAATACAACCTGAGATCAAACATGGTTCAATTCGAAAATTAGAACTATCAAATTTACTACATTGGAGTCGGAAAACTACAACATCTGGAAAATGACGAAGGGTGTCAAAATTAATAGTAAGATTGGTAACGATACTTCAATCGAACATGCATTGGAATCGAGGCTTATCGGTTCTAACGTATTTCAATCGTCAGATCCTTTACTCGATCAATTGCTTTCTATTCACCACAGAGCACACTATCATGTCCATGTATCAGAGAAAACGAAAAATAGTGCGTTGAAAAGTTTATTGGTGGAGTTGAGTAAGGTTGAGGCTATCCCAAAAGGCTTGCATATGGATATCGCCGATAACATTCAGGGTGTCATCTATTCAGAAATTGGTGATAAGAAAACCGCATCGTCGTATGTCTCCAAAGAGCTTGTGGGAACGGAATCTCAATATAAGAGATTCTACAAAATGTTGGAGCTAGAAAGAATGTTTTATAACGGCAACATCCACGTAGACAAATTTAGCCCCAAAGATATGAGTATCCCACATCTAACTGACGGATTAACATGGTATTATTTGTTAGCCATAGTTAAAGAGCTGGATCTCTCTCATCTCAAGGCAACTTCTCCATTCCATTGGCTCCTTCTTACTGTGAGTGGTCACGCATCAGATACCGACTTGTTCTCATATGGACAATCTTTATTGAAATCTTGTGATTTCCCCAGTGCCGATAAGTCTAACAACCCAGAATTAGAACAGTTCCACATAGTATTGCAGCAGTACTTTTTACAAAATTCATCTAATGCGAAGAATGAATGGGAACAGTTCATCATTGACAGCATAGAGAAAACTTTCCAAAGTACCGCTGTAGCTAAAACAGCAATGTTGTTTTATCAGAAAAGGGACTTGAAAAGAAGTGTACTAAACTTCACAAATCTTGTAAACTATTCTAACAAGCACTACGAACTCAATAAGAAATATCCGGACTTAATAGACTTAGTATCTTCGTACCAGGTAATCTTATCAACTTGCAAAAAGGATTATGAACCATTTTACATACACTCCACTGTGGCTTCTGACTTCTTACACCTATTACAACGTCTACATGAGAAGTACAAAATCCCGATAGTCGAGAAGGAAAAAGTTATCGAAGGGGCCTCCGAAACGCTAAAACTTTGCCTTGCGATTCCCATTGCAAATGTAATTTCTTATTCATGGGAGACCCTCTACGAAACCAACAAAAACAACCTTTCTACATTATTGAACAATGATCAACTCTATTTCCTAACAAATGCTCTTCAGACTTCCTTTAATACCAGTGTGTCTCTAAAATTCAAGTTCGCATATCATCTTGCTATGTTAAGACAAGTTGACCAATGTATTACCTACTTGAAGAAAAATATCCTTCCTTATTACCCAGAGCATTTTGCTAGTTGGCACCTTCTTGCATTATGCGAATCTTGTATCAACGAAGATTTGCAAGTAAGTTTTAAAATTATTAATTCAGTCATCCAATCTATGTGCGATTTATACGATGAAGGCAGGGAATTTACTGTAGGAGAAAAATGGCAGTTTATTAATATCAAAATAACTCAGATACAACTTGTAAGGGATATGTTCGCTCTTCAAGATGCATTAGAAATCCTTCCTGAAGTTTTTGAACTATATAATCAGCTATTCAGTGATGAAAAGAGGTCACTAGGAGTGGAATATAATCAGAGCAATGAATATCTTCTACAGATGATCTGGCTATTTGCTTTAGAGCTTTACCTTGAGAATAACGATACTGAAAACGTCAATGCTGCCTTGAAAGAGTTTAAGAATGTTACTACAAAATTTGTAAATTTGAATCAAAATATTGCCCATGGTTATGTGTTGATAACTAATGGACAATCAGATAAAGCGTTACACGAGTTTGAAAAGGTTCTTCATTTCGATTCTACTTCTATAGAAGCTCTTTTAGGACTTGCAAAAGTAGTGTTCCCTGAGGAAAACCTTGGCGTTGATATGGAACTGAAGCAAAACCCTGCTCTTTTGGAGAACCAAGGCCTAGATAGTCCTTCATCAACGTCGTTACAAACTTCATCCGCAGTAGCAAGGTTAAAGTTCTTATTTGAACAATTAGTAGACAGATCTATCGAAGGATATCAAACTCCCGCTGTGTGGTGGTATCTTTCTAAAGTTTATGAAGTTTATAACGACTCAGCTAGACAGCAAGATGCGTTATGGCAGTGTATCAAGTTTGAAGAACTTTTACCAGTTAGGGACTTCAAATATTGCAACTTTTAGTTGTTCATTTTAATTTAAATCCCTACCCTATATTTATCTATTATAGTAGCGATAATTCTATATAAAATGTCAGATCACATAATACCTATACACTGTCGATCTGCGTTGCAT
The DNA here is from genome assembly GCF_001417885.1 of Kluyveromyces marxianus DMKU3-1042. Classification (NCBI taxonomy): domain Eukaryota; kingdom Fungi; phylum Ascomycota; class Saccharomycetes; order Saccharomycetales; family Saccharomycetaceae; genus Kluyveromyces; species Kluyveromyces marxianus. The sequence continues at coordinate 603,953 of NC_036028.1, forward strand.
AAACAGTTATATTGTTCACTATCTCTTTCTACTATACTAGTCACCTGACTTTTTGAAGATATACAATTATATTTGGAAGCGTTTCGCTATACACGAATGTGCTGTAATGAAAACAACACCAAATAGAAGAGCATCATGAATAGTATGTTTACCAAAAAAGTAAAAAGAAGGTCATTAAGGAAGGTCTGTGAATGATCACCTAATATTCAATATGGGAATGATCTCGAGAGCATCTGGGTTTTTACCTCAGTCATCGGAATTGCAATTAAGAGAGAGGAAGAAACATTTTAAAGGCACAGAAAATGTAAATGATCTATTAGGACTTAATGAACCACAAGAAAAGTTCAAAAATAATAATATAAAGAAGAGAATTTTATGTGATAGAGATCATTATATTCACAAAATTGTATGCTTTTCTCTAACGGTGTTATCGTTCCTTCTCACACTCTATAAAATTGACCGAAATAACCTTGTTGTATGGGATGAGGCTCATTTTGGAAAGTTTGGATCACATTACATAAAACATGAATTCTACCATGATGTGCATCCACCATTAGGGAAAATGTTAATTGCCTTAGGGGAGTATCTTTCAGGTTTTGATGGGAACTTTGAATTCAATTCTAATACAACCTATCCACCTGAAGTGAACTTTAAATTCATGAGACAATACAACGCAGTATTCAACGCGCTATGCACACCATTAACCTTCTACGCTGCAAAAAATCTCAATTTTGATATGATGACGGTATATTTAGTTGCTTTAATGGTCTGCTTGGAGCACTCATATATTGTCTTGGGGAAATTCGTTTTGCTTGATTCAATGTTACTCTTTTTTACATTGTTGACATTCTACTGCCTAACACAACTGTACAGATTGAGGAAATACCAATTCACGAAGAAATGGGCACTATGGCTCATTGCAACTGGCATTTCGATAGGATGTGTGTGTTCAGTGAAATGGGTAGGTGTCTTTGTAACAGCAGTTGTCGGCGTCTACACGGTGTTAGAATTGTATTCCTTACGTTGGAACAAGGGCATATCGAAAACAAAATATATCGGTCACTGGCTCATTAGAATAGTGACTTTAATTCTGCTACCATTCTTTTTGTACATGGTGTTCTTTAAGATTCATTTTTTGTTGCTCTATAAAACAGGTCCAGGGGATTCATCTGCACATAGTCTCTTTCAAGCAAATCTAGAAGGGAACGAGATTCAATCTGGACCAAGAAATGTCGCATTTGGTTCAGAGATCACTTTAAGATCACATGGGTTAAGTCCAGGACTTCTACACTCGCATCCTCAATCATATCCCGGAGGTTCCAACCAACGCCAAATTACAGGCTATGGCCATAGGGATAGTAATAATAATTGGATCTTGAAATTTTCTAGATCATCAGGCAAGACAATTGATGAGAAAGAATACCAAAACAATCCCATACTTGTGAAAGATGGAGACAGTTTACGCTTGGTACATAAAAACACGAAAAATAATCTTCATACCCATGAGATTGATTCACATGTTTCCAGTGGAAATTATGAAGTTTCTGGATACGGCGATGAAATTGTAGGCGACTTCAAAGATGACTGGGTCATCGAAGTTGTAGAACAGTTGCCTACCAAAAACAAAACCTTAGAAAAAATCGAATTGATTCATCCATTAACGACTAACTTTCGGCTGAGGAATAAAGAGTTGGGTTGCTACCTAGCTGCTACTGGCTTATCCTACCCAAGTTGGGGCTATAACCAAGGAGAAATCGTTTGTAAATATCCTTGGAATCATCATGACAAATCCACATGGTGGAATATCGAGGATCATATTAACCCGAAGTTGCCTTTAGACGACAAATTTGCGCCTCCACCATCAAGGTTCTGGACCGATTTCATTGTTATAAATTTCGCAATGGCAGCTTCAAATAATGCTTTGATACCGGATCTTGATAAAGAAGACAAATTAGCAAGCGAACCATGGGAATGGCCAACATTACACCGCGGTTTACGTATGTGTAACTGGGGTGACGAAACGGTTAAATACTATCTACTCGGATCTCCATTTAACACATGGATAACGACTTTATCTCTCCCTATACTACTGATTTTACTTGCGATGAAATATTTCAAGTATCAACGCCAATCTATAAAATTGAATGAAGATGAGATCTGGAGTATTATATCCACAGCAATACTACCGTTTTTGGGTTGGTGTTTCCACTATATTCCCTTTTTTATTATGGGAAGGGTTACTTACATTCATCATTACGTCCCTGCTTTGTTATTTGCGATCTTCTGTTTTGGTTATGTTATCGATTCCATTTTCGCTACAACCAATAAGATTCTAAAAATATTCATCTACATTATTTTGTATATTGGATGCGGTGTTGTTCATTGGTACTTCTCGCCATTATGCCAAGGTATGCCAGGATCAAGCATGAAGTATCTGTATTTACAGTTAATTCCTACTTGGGACGTTACGAATGCGAAATACTACTAGATTGCAATATAAATAAGTATATAGTATTTAAGAAAAATCTATCAACGAAGTAGACCATTATTCACAGAATATATACGTACCGATGTGTCTGCACTAGCGACACCCAAGAGTAGTTTCCCTTCCCTTGTCAAACTACTCCATCTCAAACGGTTTATTTTATCTGCAGGTGTTACTTTCGAATCTACTGGTTGGAGTTGAGTAAAACCATTATTGTATGCTAAGATTTCTATGGAACCGCTCTCAAATCCGACAGCTATTATAACCCTATCATCGAAAAGTTCTTTGTGTACAGATACTGCGGTTACAGGCTCGTTGAATTTGATGGTATTTTCCAGTTCCACTTCTTCTTTACCTTCTTTGTCAACGATCCTCCAAAGCTTCAATGTTTTGTCTCTAGAAGCTGTAACAAAAGCTAGACCGACTGACAATGGGAACCAATCAGCATCCCAAATAATTCTAGCATGAGGCTTCTCCTTGGAACATACAAGTTTAAATGTGTTATTTTCAAAATTTCTTTGCCATAAGGCCCATAGTCTATCTCTACTGACACTCAAGAGGTAGCGATTGTCTTTGGAGAATCTTAGTCCAGTGATTGTCAAATTGTGGAAGGAAAGGACTTCGGGAATTTGATTCCATGTCTCTGCATCAAAGAGCCTAATGACAGCATGTTGTGCATTGTTAGACTTACACGCAGTTGCAATGAGCTTTTTATCTTCTGAAACATCAAGACATGAAATTTCGTAACCATGACCATATAATTTCTCAATTTCTGGCCATAAAGTGTGTCTTTGTAATTGATCTTCTAATGGCGGTGTTTGAAGTTCCTTGATCAAGTCATAGGATATATTTTTCGTTTCTGCCGTCTCCCTTGCATCTGGGTCTTCATCTGATTCATTCTCGTCCACATCATTTGTTGCCTTATTGGAAAGCCCTAACGCAGGCAAGGCTGCAGAATCTGGAAGGTGCGACTCTTCCTCAATGCTAACACCACTGAACTTGTTTAACAAAAGTGCAACGGCTTTAGGCTCATCAAAAGATCTTAAGATTTTTTCGTCACCACCACTAACAAATCTAGTGTTGGATATTGGTTCCACACAAATCATATCATAACCATGAATTTGAGGTCTAGACATTTCACACCAAGATGGCTTGGTTCTTCTGTTACCATCAGCATCGTATATCCATTCCGAATAGAGTCTAGTGGTTTGATCCAAAGATGTGGATAAAAGGTATTCCCCATTAAGGGACCATGATACATCAGTCACAGATTTAGTTGGACCTGTTATACCTAATTCTTGGTTCCACATCATGCCGTCAGTTGAAGTCCAAATTCTCCACGCTCCAGTCTTACCGTTAGTTAAAATAAAATCTTTTTCATTATGAGTAAACCACAGACATGACCAAAAGCCACCAGATGAACCAGTTGCTGTCGAGGCACCTTTAGAGGAGAGTTCACCAAGTCTGGCTGAACATATCCAAATTCCGGAAACATTATCTGGCTCCCACACCATTACTGCAGTATCAGCTGTAGATGTGAGAAGTTGTAATTTAGTCTTATGCCATTGTAATGAGGAAATCCAGTCATCATGTCCCATGATCAAAGCTTCAAAGTTAATGGAAACATGTACGACTGGAGAAATACTGAACTTGTAAACCTTATTAGTTAACAAGGTTAATTTATTCTTCTCTTTAACCTCTGAGTCAGCTTTATCACTGATTTTTAGTCTCCAAAGTCTAATATAGCGATCTTGAGATCCCGATGCCAACAAATAATCACCAGGGGCCGCTTCCCGGAACACTAAACTCTTTATCCAATCTTCATGGCCTTCTAACTTTGTCGCAAATTGGATTGAAGTAACTTCCAAAGAGTTTGTTACAATAGTGTAAATGAAAATATTAGGACTTGTTCCACCAACTGCCAAAATGTAGTGGTTCTCTTGGACCATATGTAAGGCCAGACAAAGTGGGAACACACCAAAACCTAGAGAAACTTCTTGTTGCAACACATATTGGTCAGAAATGAAAGACCAAACAGAAGTAGATCCATCTGCACAACCAACAACCAATAAGTTGTTTAGAACAGTAACAGTAGTGATTGTGTGGCTATGATGATGAAGAACTTGAATACAATCTGCCGTCTCAACACCATCAATATTGACGAATTTCCAAACTCTTACTTCAAAATCCTCTGAAGCAGAAATCATTAGGTCAGTGCCAGTTACAAACCTGATACATGTGACTTCTGCTACATGTCCTTTCAATGTTCTATACACACCCAAATTCGAAGGATCCATAGGTTTCCACAAGGCAATGTTCTTTCCTGCACCGAACGCAACAATTTGTTTGCGTTCATTGTAGTCAGAAACTTGAGTTTGCTTATTAGCACCTATGAAAATACCCTCCTCTGATAGCATAATGTAGCCTTAATAAGATGCGATATCCAAGCCCAAAGATCAAGCTTCGAGTTGTCTTTTAACCTTTTTCTTCCCAGCTCATCGGACATTTCTTTGAGATTGAAATAGTTTTAGTATATAAATGTTTAATATCCAATATCCATGAAAGAAAAAAAAAAAAGTTTCAACGATATAGAGCGAGGCCGTTGACTTGCACAGAAAAAAAAAAAAACAACCAAAAAACAAAAGCATATCCTGTGAGATAAATAACCATCCATTCAATGGATATGTAGATTTATATAGAGGCTCTAAAAGCACTTTATGTACAATATATATATAAATATGTCTTGATATATATTTAATAAATAGTAAATCCTGGGCAATTCATAATGTCATGATCACTATAGTGTGGTTGCCGAAATTCGTAGAATTAATAATTTTAAAACGTCATTGATGGACGACAAAGGGATAAATTAGTTTAGTTCAAGTCGGTAACACATCCATGAGAGGCATCAGAGACAAGTTTAGCATACTTTGACAAACAACCTCTAGTGTAACGAGGAGCTGGAGCAGTCCATTTGCTTCTACGCTCTGCTAAGGTTTCTTCGGAGACTAAAAGATCAATTTTATTGTTATCAGCATCGATGATAATTTCGTCGCCATCATAAACCAAACCAATTGGACCACCTTCGGCGGCTTCTGGAACAATATGGCCGATCAAGAAACCATGAGAACCACCAGAGAATCTACCGTCGGTCAATAAGGCAACATCCTTACCTAAACCGTAACCCATCAAAGCTGAAGATGGTTTCAACATCTCTGGCATACCTGGACCACCCTTTGGACCTTCGTATCTAATTATAACAACCGTCTTCTCACCTTTCTTGATTTCACCTTTTTCTAAGGCTGAAATAAAGCTTGGTTCGTCGTCAAACACTCTAGCCTTACCCTTGAAATAAGTACCTTCCTTACCGGTAATTTTTCCGACGGACCCACCTGGGGCTAAGGAACCGTATAGAATTTGCAAGTGACCATTTGGCTTGATTGGATTACTTAGTGGACGAATGATATCTTGACCATCAGCTAAGGCTGGAGCCTTAGCAGCTCTTTCGGCCAAGGTTTCACCAGAAATAGTCATGGTGTTACCGTGGAGAAGACCTTCTTCATACAAATATTTGATGACTGCTTGAGTACCACCAATCTTGATCAAGTCCGCCATCACATATTTACCAGAAGGCTTGAAATCACCTAACAAAGGTGTCTTGTCACTGATTCTTTGGAAATCGTCTGGGGTAATCTTAACACCAGCGGAGTAAGCCACTGCTACCATATGAAGAACAGCGTTTGTAGAACCACCAGTTGCAACAACATAGGTAATTGCATTTTCAAATGCCTCCTTTGTCATGACATCACGTGGGGTAATGCCTAATTCCATTGTCTTCTTAATTGCCTCCCCAATGGAATCACATTCTGCTAGCTTCTCTTGAGATACAGCTGGGAAAGAAGACGAGTTTGGTAAGGTCATACCCAAAACCTCCGCTACAGAAGCCATAGTGTTTGCGGTATACATACCACCGCAAGAACCAGGACCTGGACAAGAATGTTGGACAACATCCAATCTCTCGGTTTCATTGAATTCCTTAGAAAGATATTGTCCATAAGATTGGAATGCAGAAACAACGTCGATCTTTTCAGGAATTTTAGCAGATCCACAAGTAGGAGAACCTGGTAGGATGGTACCACCGTAAACCATAATAGAAGGTCTGTTGTGTCTACCCATTGCCATTAACACACCAGGCATATTCTTATCGCATGATGGAATAGCAATATTGGCGTCGTAGTGTTGAGCCATCATAATAGTCTCAAAGGAATCTGCAATAACTTCTCTGGATTGCAAAGAGTATCTCATACCTTTGGTACCCATAGATATACCATCAGAAACACCAATGGTATTGAATTGCATACCCTTCAAACCAGCCTTGTTAACAGATGCTGTGATTCTATTGTTGAAATCCATTAGATGCATGTTACAAGGATTACCTGACCACCAACAAGAACCAACACCAACCTGGGCCTTGGAAAAGTCCTCATCCTTGAAACCAGTAGCATAAAGCATAGCTTGTGATGCACCTTGGTCTTTAGGACCAGTAATAATATTAGAATATTTGTTCAACTTCTTACCAACATTTCTAGTGGTAGAAAACCGTCTTACACACGATTGGGAAAACATTATACGCTAGAGTGCTCACAAACAAGCCGCTTATCCTCTTAAAATGAACCAAAGAAAAATGAGAGTATACTAACTAGATATTAAAATAAACTTAGTCATAATTTTAAATCAGATTCTTTTTATTATTTTATATACTGTACCTTTATAGTTGTTTGACAGTATCCAAGTCGACAAATTTTCAGACTGATGCGATGAGTCTTTCTTGATGTTCCTTTACAGGCGCTCTTTTCCTATATTATCAAGTAAACTCCGGTACCGGAGAATGGGGAGTTGAAGAAAAGTTTTTCAGAGAAAAAATCATAAAAGCTTTTGAGTCACGTGCTTTTTATAGAGCGCCTGTAATATTAGAATTTTTCTTTGTCTGAGGTTTATTTCAACTGGATTGGCTTGTGACAAGTGTCGTTCGTTGCCCAAAAGAAGTCAAGGTATTGTGACAATATTAAATATATAATATAAATATACACACATAGGGAGTATTTGGGAAACAATAGTAAAATTGATACATTATTCCTGTTAGAAGAAATAAGAAACATTTTTGAAAGGTAAATAATAATGTTACCATGAGCGTGAACAGAAAACTTAAACAATGCCGAACACTTTCCTTATGCTACTGCCTTTCGACTTATATAAATTTTGGAGGTTTTTTATTCTCTTTTCCAGTCCGAGTTTTAGAAAATGGTTCGCCTGTTGTATTTTGGCTGAGCGCATATAGTTTGGGTGTGTGTTTATTTTCTCATTATTTGGTAAAAAGGGTGTGGTACAGCAGGCCGAAATTTTACAGCCTAGCCGTAATAGCTGTAATAGGTGTATCTACATTAGTGGCGGCAGCCCTTTGTACATGGAGCTTTGTATATTTTTGTGGGGGTTATATCCATGGAGTCAAATTTTCTTTACCCCAAAAAAAAGGATCTGTCGATGTCACCGAACGACTTGCAACTACTACAACATTATGTTTTGTCGTTGCGCTTTTTGAATTATTGTGCATAATTATCACTTTTTTACTCTACCAAAGACTGAATATTGATTGGGCAAAAGCTGCAGTTTGGCTTAGGAAAGAGTCGCCGGAAAGATTTCCAACCAACCAACATGGAAGTGATGAAAAATATATCAAGTATAATGATCCAGATAGATGCATATTGGAAGGACAATATAATGTACTTTAATGTTTTTTCAAAAAAACGATTTTGAGATTGATTTTCTTCCATAAGAAGGAAAGTAAGATATATTTTATTTATATCTCTGAAACTTTATTTTATTCAATACAAAGTAATTTTTAATATACATATGTAACAATATTTATCAAGATTAGCGCGGCAATATCTAGCCATATATTTTACAACCATGCCATGAAGCTTTGGTCGCACTTTGCTAAGTTTCTTGGACTCACAGCAGCGCTAATTGCGTCCAAAACATACTGTGTTGAAACACTTGGTGTAGAGCTCATATGTCCAAATTGAGCTACCTTCCTGATTATCAAGTCTACGTTTGTCAGAACAATAGCATACAAATGAGGATCCTCAACAATTGAGCGATTTATACTACTGTACCAAGATATTACCTCATCACGTATAAATAAGGATAGGTAAGTGTTTAGTTCATGATCTGGTTCCATCAAGGCACGTGCGATAACGAATAAGCCCACTGAGAAAATACCCTCCATTGCAGAATCACCAATTAGTTTTTGAATGTTTGGTGTCATTCTGAATGGGACTGGCTCATTATTATGGAAGACAGGCGCGGAGTTTGGTAGATTGGCCTCAAATTGTTTTGCATACTGGTTAACTCTTTCATAAGAATAACGAGAGGGTAGCATTTCCAAAGTATGAACATTTCCGGACTTTTCATCGACATATATCTTATGTGGTGATCTGTTATTAATAGATAACATAAATGTCATGAACACAAAGGACGCATACTGGGAGGAAAATTGTTTACGGAAGAGCCAAAAGTCCTCAAACTCTGTAAAGATCTTAGAATAATAATCCTTCAATAGTGTGGATGGGATGAATAAGGAATGAATTGAACTAAATATCTCCACCTTTACGGCTGTAATATCAGGAGGAGGTAACACCTTATCATGCGCAACGTTCAATTGCTCTGTGATAAAATCTTGAATAGCATCCCTGTCCAAATTTTTCTTTGCACAGAACTCATCATAAACTTGGTGCAAGGTTTTGAAAGAAGAACTGTCACTCATCACACGCACCTGAGGAGAAAGAGGAACAGCAATAGGAACCGTGAACTGAATATTACGACGTCTTGTTTGAACATTCTTTCTTAAACGTTCATTTAGTAACCTGTACAATTGGAATATCCTTTCTTCACGTCTGGAATGACGGACAGCAGGATATTGAACAGCAAAAGGATGTAATGATCCGTCGTGACCCCGTATGGTTAATCTTCTATGTGAAGTATGGGTCCCTCTGGTGAAATCAACTTCCGGCATAAATCTTCCAATCTTGACAAAGTGGGCGTTGTTGTCTTTGTTCAATAGGTATTGACCAGGAACTTCTATGTCTTCGAACTTCTGGTGATGGAAGTTGCTCAAATTTGGACAGATGGCTTCCATACTCTCTACTTTAGAAGCTCTGTCTAGTTTATTCTCGAGTCTGTTACGCCAGAATCTTAAGCGTTTTATATAAACTTCAAAGTTAGGTTTACCTTCAATGAAATCAGCATTAAATTTAACCCTAATATTAGGAGGAAGTAAATTCTCAGAAAATCTAATCAAGTTTGCTTCTGTGCTAGAGGGCAATGGTGGATTCTCACGAGGATAGGGCAATCTGTTGTAATTATAAGTACCATCTATTAGGAGGACGTTAATCAACCTAAATAGATCTTCATCAGGATTGGTCTTGAATTTTTGATTAATTTGATCAACCAATGATTCTAATGATAGCGCCAATAAAGGATATGCTGTTTTCAATATACCATTGAGTTCTTCCAAGTATTCCCAAGGTTGACGATTATTTGCGTATTTTTCCTGATCTTGAGGCTTAGTTTGAGAGTTTGCCCTAGATGAATCCGCAGATGTTTGTTTAGAAGGATCATTACCTTCAGCATTTCCTGTTTCACCTTGTGTTCTAGCCAATGCCAAGCTCTGTCTTTGGATAACTGCGAAATCCTCCTTCGTTGTACGAAGCTGGAAGTGTAGTGCTTGTGGATAGCTCTTCGCGATTCTAATCAAAATTTTACGAACCAAAAAGGCTTCTTTATGTGAGAGTGCTGTTAATAATTGAGGGATAAATGTTATCCAATACCATACTGGTATCTCTCCACGGAAAGAATCAAACGCATAAGCTAAGGAATTAGAAGAATCATCACGACCCAATAACCACAATATTCTTGAGAGAAGCTTTCTGGTTTTCGAGTTCTTATACAATCCTGCAGCTTGTAAGTAACAACTCATTGCATTACTTGCAAAACTGATATTCTTTGGTTCCTCTGAAAGCCTACGATCATTAAAGAAACCCCATTGAGCCCATGCTTTAGCAAGGTTTAGATCAATCTGCACAGCTGTAGCAAATGCTTGGTTAGCTTCATCATGTGCACGTAATTTAGAGAGGAACATACCCTTTAAAGTGAAAAACTCTGCCTTCTGAACAGTTCCAAAGTATACTAAATTAGTATTGCTGATGACATCAAGACCAGTTGTTAGTTCATTCATATTTTGGTAATGACATTTTGCTTGTTCACGAAGCTTTAAGAAGGCTTCTTGAATCTCAATGTTAGGTAATGTATAGATTCTTGCAAGTTGACTAATACAAACATCCGGCATATTATGTCTTCTTGCCACATGTGCGAATCTATTTATCACCCAAGCAATTTCATGATATCCTCTATACGCGTGTGTGTTGATATTACTATTGCTATTTGCTTGCTGTAATGCAGGGACTAACGGCAGGTAAGCACTGTTGATAACGTTGAAAGCATGTTGTCTCCAGGTAACCAAATCGTCCCAAATTGAAATATCATCCCAAATATTAGGTAATCTATCTCTCCATGCTTGTAAAACGCGTTTTATTTCTTGAGCTTTAGTATCCAAGTTTTGAACTGTTGTTGTAGCAAGGTTTGCATATATTTGTGTGGCTTCAAGGAATTCCATATATTGTTGGAAAGTATGCAATAAAGCTTTGTGTGCTGGAGTAAACCGCTTTGGCATTGTACTCCATTTCTTTAAACTTAACTGGATGCCTTCGTCGCAGAGGCGTCTAACTTCTTGATCACCCTTCTTAGTTTCTCCAAATTGTTGCAACGCCAAAAAGGTTTCAAATATTTGTCTTCTTGGAGTAGGAACATCCATAACACTCTTCACGGAATGTTCAAGAGCTTCACGATCCGCATTCCATTCTGCAACTCTCCATCCACACTCTAGTAGCAAGTCTGTAAAGCCTTCATGTTTAGCCAACTCAGTTAAAATGTCCCAGTGTTGTAATTTACTAGCACATAATATCCAATTATCTTCCCAAAGCTCGTATTCGGATTCGGAATATGGCAAGAAACCACCTCTAGCCTTGACTTGAGCAGCTTCATAAAGTTGTTGCGCCTTATCCCATAAACCAATCTGTTCATATGATAAAGCAATACTAGATTCTGTGTACTTTGCCTTTCTTCTCCAGAGACCATAGAACATATCTTCCTCTTGCAAACTCGAATATAGCTCGAGTAGAGCGTCTTCATTTGTTTCTACTATTTTACTATTATCAATAGTAGAGGTCTCTTGAATCTGTTCCAATAAGTTGATAGACTGATACCATGCATTGTAAGTAATACCCAGATATCTAACGAGATGTGGAGGAAGCTCTAGAGATTCAATTTTACTAACAGATTCCAATATAGTGCTTATAATATTGATATGCACAGATGCTTGCTTAGAATGATAGTCTTTTGATAGCAATGCAACCAACGATCTTACAAACCCATATTTTTCGTTTCTCGGTATCGATTTGTATGCAACCGGGAAGAAGTTCACCCATGTCGAACGGACAGCTTCAGGGCTGTGATAGAAAATGTCAATGAGGGGTCTGATAAGATCCTTGCATTTAATAGAATGAATTTCGTCAATGAACTTTTTGTGCTCTTCTACCAATTTGTATAATTCAGAGTTTTCAACCTGCTTATCACTGTCTTCAAGAACAATATTCCGCTCAATTGCATCCAATGGTGAAAGAGGGAATTTATCTTTTAACATCACAACATGTTCCATATCACAGGCACCAAATAATAACTGACAAGCTTGGTTCAACCACATGTAATCGGCCACAAATTCCCAATTCTGGTCCCTTACAACGTAATATAAACGTTCCTTTATGTCAGAGTCTAAACTTTCGTTGAGAATTTTCATTAATTTAGTCCTGGTTTCAATATCAGACACACGAGTACCAACTAAAAATGGCTGTTCCATTCTTACAGTTATTTCACTGTTGTTGTATTTTTTGTTCTCGAATAATTCAAGAATAATTTTATAGAATTGTTTCGATAGATGGGGTTCGCCACGAATTTCAAAAGCAAGCATTTTTGTTAGAATAGCAGCCTTTTCCTTTACTGTTGGGAATATTTCATTTGTAAAAACCCAATTTCTAGCAATCAGAACAATCTTTTGTAAAAAGTTTTGATCCATTGAACGATCAATTAACAAAGCAACGGTTGACAAAAATGGTCTTCTAGAGTCACCTAACGTTGAAACTTTGAAAGAAAGCATATAGAGTACCTTCTTTAATAATTTTGTAGTTATACGTGCATCTTCAGCAGCGCTAGCATCTTTTGGTTGAGATATTGTCAAGTGGTCCTTGCATAACTTGTTAAAAGTTTTCATCAAAAGTGGAAGTAATGAGTCAATTTGTGAAGGAATATTAACGAAAAGGGTCCAACAAAGAATCACACCAGCTGCGACTGACGTTGTTCCATTCAAATTATCAGAAATTATTGAGGAAATTGATGAGACAAATACCTTGCTATCAGAATCTTCTTCAATAGCAAAGGATGGTTCATCTGCTTTAACTGCTTGTAAGACAGTGCTTAAAACCTTCTGTAATGTTTCTTGTAAATCATGGTGATTTGCATGCAAACATTTGTCCAATAAATTTTGAATAGTCTTCAAATTAGCAACAATCCACTTTGGATCTTTGGTTTTGAAAATTATATCAAGGACATCCAAAGCGTTCATGCAATAGTATAGTATATTAGAAGACTCCAAATCTTGTTGAATTAAAAATTTTTCGAAATAAGAAAGTTTCACAACAGCTTCTGGCAAATATCCGATAGACAAAAGTTCTGTTAGGACAGATAGTGCCTTTGAACCCAATGGAGTTTCACAAGCTCTATGATTACTAACGCAGATGAAACGGATCAAAAACGCTGCAAAGGCCTCTCTTTGAGAGAGTGACGTAGACGATGATGATACAATATTACCATTGTTTTCCATGTCTATATCTTTCCCATCAATGTTTTCTGAAGAACTTCTCTTTTCCCAATACATTACCAAGTCACATAAGTCAATTGTTAATGTCTGGTTTTCACTCGAAGGATTTGTCAGTAGAGTTAATCTTCCAATATAAGAAATGATGTTAGGAATGAACATATCTTTGTATTCACAGAAAATGTCTTTTTGACTTATCAAGAATTGATATAAAATGGTGTTTTGCTGGAAATCGCTTTCCAAAATAATCCTCCTCACCCAATTTACCCAAACAGTCGATTCGTCTGTATTTTTAGAGCGGCTGGAGATTACTGGTGCCAAGAGATCTAAAGCTTCTTTGACCATGAACCTTGCTTCAATTTGATGAACCCTCAAAACCGCAACAAATACTTGTGTGATGATGTTCAAAGGAAGATCAAACTTCGAAATGAAAAGAGAAGTGGTTACATAAGCGGCCTGCTTTAATTGAATATCCTCAAGTTTTATGAATCTCCAAGCAAATTTGATTATATCTTTTTTCAACGTTTCGACAATTGAGGGAGCATACTTTAGAATAATAGCAGTGAGCTGTAGAAGCTCAAATCTCGTGGCATCAAATTTCCCTGCGGATGTGCTCAATAAAGGTGACATAGTTGTGGGGTGCCACATATTATCCTGAAGGAATGAAAATATTTTATTACCAGGGGTAATCAAGCTTTCAAGTGTATTATGCGTTTGATATTCATGGATCAAAATAGCATTCACAACCTTTTTTAATACGAAATTTCTAGCTTTCAATGATTTTGAATTATCAAAAGCATAAGTCAAACACCCTAGTATGTATTCACTTTTTACGGTGACATCACCAGAGCATATAATGTCATCAAATATGAAAAAGTTTAATTCATTCAACATTTTCAATTCATGCGTGAAGGAGAATTCGATAATTTCCAAGAATAGAGGAACGTTGTTCTTTTTCTGCTTTAAATAAGCCAAATACATTTTCTGGAATTTCTGGATGCTTTGATTCAATTGGAGGATATCAATATTGAAATTGGACTCATTGATCAACTTAAGAACGGTAGTTAACATTTTTTTCAAATCAATGAGAATGTCAGTGTTTTGTAAAATCCAGCCATCAGAATTCAATTTATGGTAAACATAAACTAAATCAACTGAGTTTGCAAAAAAGCTGACCGTACGTACAGGATTCTCAATTATCTGTTCGTTATAGAAGTTTAAGAAATCCTTTAGGTTTGGCTCAAATATTTGACGTAAAGTTGGTGCTTCTGGTTTTTGTATAATGGAACACATCAAAAGAACAAGTTGCCTTGATCTCATATTATTTTTGAAGTATGTCAAAACCTGGGTGTGGAATCTATCCATATATTTCGCCAAAGGCACACGGAATGGAGAATCCAACTGTAAACGCAATTTCTGTTCCAATGAGATAAGCTTAAAGACCAATTCATTCAAAAAGATTCCAGCTTGAGGAGGTAGCAAATGGAAAATATTAAATATACTGCAGATAATCTTTGCCGGTGTTTGTTGAAAGATTTCCTTACCAAATAGTGTATCTAGAACTTCAATTTTACACCATGCATCTAAATGGTCTGATAACTTTTTACCGATTTCAACTTTGAAGTAAGCAATAAGAAGTTCTAATAGTTTGGCCAAAGCTTGTAGACCAGGAACCGTTAATTTACGGTGATCAGAGAGATTCATTAGCATAGGCTTCAAACCATTTTGCAACAGCTCCTTTGGAAGCTTTGAATTTTCGGCAAGAACAACTTTTAAGGCTTCGTACGTTGCTTCAATAATTTCCGGGGATGGCTTTAGCATTGTCTTAAAAAACACAGCTAAAACCTTAATTCTAATGGATCCATTTTGTGCATTGGCGAATTCAGGGTTTAGCAAAGCTTGGGCAAGAAGGCGAATACAAACCACTCTGAGCTTGATTAGCTGCTGTGATGTTTGATATTCAGTGATTCTCTGTGTGCTTGCAAGGGAAATATCATCCGCATCTACTAAGGCAATTGATTCATGTAATAGACGGAAGAGTTCTTCATCAAATTTGAGGAAAGAGTTTGGAAGACGCAAACAATAAATAATAGCATCAACATTTCCGATTTGCATGGAGAACGGTAATGCTCTCAAAGGTTTTGCAAAAATTGGAGAAAGAAGGAAATTCTTTGCATGATCCATCAATGTAACAACAGGTATGGATGTCAACTTAGATATTCTCTCTAAACATTCTTGACAAACATTTCTAACGATTTCAGTAGGATTACTTAGCTCGCATACAATATCAGTGATAGAGTTTTGTAAGTGTTTATCGCCTAAATTCTCCTCCTTTACATCAGCACAAGTAGTCTCAATTACATGGAAGAGTAAGTTTTTGGCGTCCTCTGTGATGAAAGCTGGTGCCTCCGGATGCGTGTCTTTTAGCACAAAAATCAATCCTGAAGTCAATCCATACTGAAAGTTCTTCACATATTCCACTGGCAACATTAGGTCTTTCAATAATGTTTGAATACCTATGACACCTGCTCGTTTTTCATAATAAGTTTCTGAATAAAACTGATGGATGAACGTTCTCATTAGAGTAGTAATAAAAGAATGTTCCAAATAGACGTCTTCCCCGTATATGATTTTACCAATATCATGTACTTGTTTTATTGCTTCAACCGATAAACTCCTGGATTCTTCAAGATATGAACATAAGCCGTTCTTAATAGCCTTTAGAAGAATATCGCAGCTTATGCAAACATCTGGCTGTTTAACATCAACACTGAACACATGAGGTTGTCTTCTTTTTTCAGAGAGGGCTTCATTTACTTGTAAAAGAGAGAAGTGTGTAACGACTTTCTTTACTAATTGTGTTACATCATCTTTTAGTTCATCAATTGAAGCCGCATAAAAGAGACATTCTAAAAGCTTTAACAATAATTCCTCAGAATTATTAAATTTTCTCAAGTCTTTAATTTTTTCATCGTTAAATTCTACGTTATCATTCAATTCATCAGCGCACAAAAGCTTTACACCTTTTTGAAGTGATGCTGTCAATGTATCAGGTACTGAACCAACAGAGCTGAGAAGTAATTTTAAAACTGCTGCCAAATAATTATAAGCGCTTTTACGATAGAACAAGTCTATCCTATAGTCTTTCAATATATCAGCAGCAGAAGATATGCCGGGAGTAATTGATAAGGGTACATCAGCGTTGAAGCCGTATATTTTAAACCATCCATCTACTTCAATATCCAGTTCCGATTTGGTTTTTAGGTCTTTAGGAGCTTCGATAAATCTACGATTTCTACCTCCGAGTTTACCGAGGATACGAACTGTTGTATGACTTATTTGATGGTTGAATGGTTGCGGTTTTAAAAGGTCGAATAACGCTTTAATGACGTCTCCAACCACAGGCTCCAAAATAGGGTCAAAATATTCTGGTGTAAGATTATCAATACACAACTCTAGTGTACGGAGACCTTGAGTAATTAGTTCAGGGAACCCAACCAAGGCATATACTAAAGGTTTCATCAAATAGTTCAAGTAAGGTGCTAGTACACTGAGCCTCACAGGTACGGTCAAACATAGCTCAACATATAGATCTCTTTCATGTGGCCTACAAGCTGTTTGAATCATTTTATTGAGAGATTGTAAAAGTGTTTGCAATATTGGTTTAATTGAACGATATAAGTTTTCGAATCTCCCTCCTCCGATACTTCTGAACAGTGTCCTGATAAGGTAAAAGTACACAAGTGGCTCTTCAGCTTTTGTTGAGTATTTTAGGGAGTTCAAAATTAGATCGTTTAAATGCGGTAGAAGAACAGCCTCATTTGTGATTGGGAAAAGATTAACTGACATAAATGAAAGTTTGAATAACCTTATTAATATATTGGACTTGTTACTATCGACATTTCCTAATTCAGGAAGTTTAGAATTCAAAAACTTAAGTAAGATTCCAGTAAAGTTTGGAGACGTTATCTCACTAGTCAAAAATGATTGTGCGACGTGTAACAACGCTGAATCACGAAGTAACGATTCATAAATAAAGTCAATTTCACTTTCTACAATTTCATTGAATACTGGACTATCTATTTGCATGAATATGATTGCAAAATAGTCCATAAGCTCTCTTCCATCCTTTGTTGCAGCCACCGGTAAGCTAGGTGTTGTGATATCAAAATGTTCTTTAACAGTAGATGGATCGATTCCTTCCGGATTAGATGAAAAAAGATGCAGGCCCGCTATACATTCGTGAAATAAATTCTTTAGTACCATCACTTCTTCATATGAGAAAACTCTAGATAAAGCAGACCACATTTTAGGATTCATTGTGGTATAATCGTTAGGAGGAGGATTGAATACCTTTAGGTCGTGAATGATGGTTTTCAGGAATGAAAGTAAAGTACGGAATAAATAAAAAGCATCTTTTAGGGGATCATTAGAAGTAGTCTGAAAGAGTACAATCGGTGACAGGTTTTGGATATCAGTTAGATCAAGCATTTGATCTTCTGGTTTCTTTGATTTTGACTCAGAAGCTGATACGTTTTCTGTGACTTTTTCTTCACTCTCAGGGTTTGAAGAGTTTTCGTCTACCTTTGATAGCTCACCGTTTGGAACTTCCACATTATTGTTATTGGATGCTATAACAGAAGAATCTTCCATTATAATATCACCTTCTTGATCTCTCTTTATAATCTCTGAATGTTCGGCCAGCGACGTGAGCCCCTCGCTGGATTTTAATATACTGACCATGTATTCGTCGATGTCGTGCCTTCCTTTTGCTATTTGGCTTTGAATCTCTTTTGCCTTTTTAGCTTTATTCTGTTCATAGATTTTATGCTGCTGCAAAATCTTTTTATGCTGTGAGTTTAATATCTTAAACCTTGCAGTGTAGGCTTCTATGATTGTCATTAATAGCTTCTTGGCTTTGGGAGCTTCTTGTGGGTCTTTCTTCCCTAGTGTTAGAATCCTTTCAATGAGGTTAAGTAAGAGTTTAGCACTCATTATCTGAACTGTTAAAGCTAAGGATTCGTCAAGAAGGAAGCTTGTATACATTTTAACAGTTTTCTCTATATCACTCATTGCTAGTTCAGATCTGATATTGTGAATGAAATCAGCGAGTGTACTATATGCTAGGGGTCTTAGCATTTCGTATGAGGTAAAGCCATCGCCGATAAGAACGTTTTGATCAAACATTAATCCGATTTTCGGTAAAAAGAGCTTCTTGTAACTAGTTGATAAGATGTGTCTAGTTGCATGTAAGAGTTCCTTTCTAGCAGAAGAAGATTCGCTTGGACAGTCTTGCAAGAGTCTCATAACTAGGTCGGGAACCTTTTTCACGTGTAACTTCAAAACATCTGTTGCGTATCCGCGAATGAATACATACGCCAAGAAAGAAGTAGCTTTTATCTGCGCTAAAACATATTCGCAGAAAGTAGTACGATTTTTTATCTTTGGTGACACACCGATGAGCTTTTCCCCCTTTGCTTCTAACTCCTCTCTTGTCAGTCTTTGTTGTTTTACCTCTAAAGTTAATAAATCAATAATGAGTGGTAGAAAGGTCGGTAAATCAACTAAAATCAAATGTTTATAAGATGAGAATAGAGTTACCATCGTTATAGGGCATTCCGACAACGTTTTAAAGGATTCCGTAGATTTTACAAGCGTTTTCTTTGATGAAGTTGATAAGTTTTCTAACCCGTCTTCATCATTTGTATTAATATTAGATTCATCGTATGATGTTTTATTAGATGGAATACCAGTTGCAGACATGATATCCTCTTCATCTTCTGGAAATGCAGAAGCCACAAGCGAAGGGACATTTTCATAGATTCCAACGATAATCTTTATGAATGAGTTCACCTCATTTTCTAATTGCTGTTTGTAACATTTGAATAGGGATGTGAGGATCTTCATACATAAAACACCATTCTCATCGTTTTCTGATGTTAATATTTCTAATAAACATTTCAAAACTTCAAGGGCCATTGGTTCCATTTTATCATTGAGAGGACATCTGTTCAAAAGCTCAAGACATGTGTTTCGTAATTTGTGCTCTGGAGAAAACGCGTCCATTGATATGTCAACTTCTTTCAATTGTTTCAAAATGAGCGGCATTATCTTCTTCAAAAACTCGTCATACTCTAACGAAGAGGTTACCACATCCAAAACATCATAAAGTTCTGAGAATACGGCATGTTTAGCGACTACATTTGGAGCCTCGTTGATTCTATCAACAAAGGAGTTCATTCTTTCTCTGGTATCACTTAATTCCATCTTCTAGTAGTATACGCCTAATAACAAAAGATGATTCGAGTAATGACTTTGGAAACACTTAGCTTGCAAAAGAGTACAGACCTTATGCTCCAATTATACCCTTGATAGCACAATGGTTTCTTAGCTTTCTCTGTGATGAGATAAATGGACGTCAACGAGAGCTCTTACTTTGGTAATTGCAGTTGTTTTTCTGTTGTTTATTGATATGAACACCAACAAATCTCAACTATTAACCAACTTTTTCAAATTTGAAGGTGATGGAAAAAAGACATCCAAAACCTCTGTAGACCTTGAAAAGGTGTTCATCACGTGATCACTTTCCTGTTTAGGAATTTACCTATTTTTCACAAGAAAAAAACCTAAAAAAACCTTGTTTCGTGTTACCCGCCCAAAAAACGTTCAACTTTTTTATGCCATGCTTTCGTGTTTAAAACAAAAAAACTGAGGTAGAAATTAATACGGCAAATGCTAAGGCTAGCCAACGTCATTTTGTCACTTTGTCACTTTGTTTCTTTTGGCAGCCTTCCTATTTTCATGCATTGGAAAAAAAAGTAAACAAAGAAAAAGGCAGATACAAGGAAAGTCACAAAAAAAGAGTCTAGAGTGTTTACTTACTACCCTCTGAGCCTGTTGACATTAGTAAAGTAAACATTAAGGCAAATTTGAACAGCCAAACTCATAAACAGTTCTCTTACGCATTACCAGCTGGAAACGCTTTTCTTGACCCATAGTTTCATTGGGGATCTCCCTTCCTCCCCTCAGTACACACACATTTCGACAGGAGGCTTTCCATTCGCCACTTTTATGTTTTCACATTTTTAATGACGTAAATATGAAGGTTCGAATGTAATCACTACACAAATAACAATACTATATGGTAATATATGACTTCTAAGTTCTATTTGAACAATTTTTGACTATTATAGCCTGTAAATTTGAACCTATGAGGTTGTGAAAACCCTTTATTCTTCTTGTTGAGTTTGTTTACATAATTACATTAATGTTGTGACACATATGTTAAGTCAATCCATTGTTTCTGTAAACATATTGTATGTTTACTTCTCAACCGCCGGAAGCTTGTTATTATCGTCCTTGTCAACTAAGCAGTCAATTTACATCTCAACGGAATATATCTCCCCTTCGCATATGCACTTGTATGCATGAATGCGAATTGTTCTGGGGCACTTCTTAAATGAAAAGCATGGCTTTCTCTACTACGTCATTTCTCAATAAAAAGAAACTAAACAGAAATTGACAAAAATGCAACTAAAATGGAATACACAGACAGATTCATAGATCGTTTGTTGACAAAGGCGGGTTAGTCTTGTTGAGACAAGAACATGTTCGAGAACAGATTTACAAACAATGGTGGGCTTTACAGGGAGAGAGGGGGGCTTCAGGAAGTAACGCTCATGAAGATGGAGAACTCTGTTGTCATCCAGCTTTTGTTGAAGGCAGTGTGATAAAATTGTGGAAAAGGATACGGTTAGAAGCCGTGCCCCTCTCTTCCACCCCCCTGTCCTAATAACACCATTAGACTAAAACTAGGCGTACTACAAAATCACAGTAATATCGGAAACTGCATAGGATCCAATACTAATAGTGTGATATTGCTTTATCTCTTGTAATAGTCACAGTGGTGGTACTTTGTAAGGCTATCATTTATTTACCTTGGAAAGGTCTACTAATTATGTTGGAAAAACGTCTTGTCTTGTCTAAATAGAAAACAGAGAACACGGTCCGGTACATAGGTCAGCAACCATCAAACACTACCATCACCCCAACGGTGTCTTGCCCTCTCAAAGGGAAGAAGTTCAGACTGCAGGTACCAAGAAAAGGAAAGAAAAACAGCATTGTACAGGCAATAAAATGTAATAGTCCATTTTCGGATAACGGAATTCGCACCAAAGATCTTCCACATTTGTTTGTACTGCATATTATGTGGTTTTCTTGGTCGCATTATTTCGCAGTAGGCTCCACGATTACGTGTGTAAAAAAAAGTTAATGCAGAAAAATAAACTGTGTTTTTTTCCTTCCGTCATTTTATTTTTAACCTTCCGTATATAAAGAATAGTGGATCTAATAGAAGGTAGAGAGTGTATACGCAAATGGTACGCTCGGTGCTATTTACAAGGTTACTTAAACGTCAAGGCGACTTTTGAAGCTTTTAGGAACACAGTGTTTGAAGAGCGGAGTTTTGAAGTGTGCTGTATCTATACTTTTAAACAAGTTATAGAGCTTTAATATAGCAGTTTACACTTTCTTCTAACTCTGAATTTTGACAAAACAAAACATTTGGCGTATAATAAGCAAACGCAAGTATCACCGCTCCTGGGAAGACGTTAACTTGAAGACTGAGTAAACGTGAGGAGAACTCTGGTGTATTACTTTTGAAATTTTTAAAAACTAAGCACATAAACAAACCCACTGGGACATTATATTAGTGTACTGTGATACACCTGAATATGATTAAGATTTTATTAAGCTTAGTTTTTTTGTTACTGGCTCAGCTGGTACACTCAAATAAGGATGAGACGCCGCACATTATAGTTGGTAGAGACTACAGTGGTCTTTACTACGTGAATACTACTTTTGGTACTCCAGGCCAGGAACAACAGCTTCGAGTGGACATGTCGCAGCCATACACATGGGTCGTCTCGGGTGAAATCTATCCCCAGTGCAATAAACTCAATAGTGGATGTTTAACTGGGTCTCTTTATTATCCTTTAGAAAGTACTACTAGTCATGAGGAGGATAACGGCGAATATGTCCGATTACAATTTTTAGATTTGATCTCTATAAATGGGACCAAGTATAATGACAATATGAACTTTACCAATGCTGTTATCGAATCCAACGGATCCACGTATGAGAAGAACAACACAATGTGGAATGAACAAGATGGTTGGTTGTCTATTAACAAAACTTCATTCATTGTAGCGAATGAGACAGGTTCGTTGGTGCAAGGTTCTCTAGGACTGGTTGGTCCAATTAACGATCCTGCTAGTGATCCTCAATCATCCCTCAACTTTGATGAATCATACTATTTCTTATCTCACTTAAAAAATGACGGTGTGATCGAGTCATCATCATACTCGCTTTGGGTCAACAATGATACTGATGATGATATTAACCAACTTCTTACAAACGACAATATCGGAAGATTATTGCTTGGTGCTGTTGACCCAAAATACTACGAAGGCGAACTGGTTTCATTCCAAGCGATACCATTCAAAGATGAACAGTCAGGGTTTCTTTCTTATGGGTACCCTATTGTTCCAATGTCCAAGATCAGTATCACAAATAACAATAACGAAGCTCTAAATCTCACTGATAGTAACTTTCTACAACCTGTCTTTCTGCATTCGAGGTACCTCTACAGTTACTTGCCTTTGAGTGTTATCATTCAGGTTGCTATACAAACCAATGCAGTCTACGTGCAATCTCTTGACCGTTGGTTGGTAGCTTGTGAGATAGGTGACTTGGGTTCAAACATAGAGTTTGAATTTGGTAACCTGACAATTGGCGTTCCTACAGTGGATTTCTTAGGTGCTACGAATAATGTCAACACAAACTCCAGCTTGCATTTTACTAATGGTAAGGAAGCATGTTACCTGAAAATGTATCCAAACTATGCCACTTCCTTCAGTGTCCTGGGTAAATCGTTTATCAAAAATGCCTATATTGTTCACGATATCGAAAGTGGACAGATAGCTATGGCACAAGCTGCCTTCCCTAGTAATGTTGAAAAGGCTTCAAATAGTTCGGCAGCAAAGAAAATACAATCTAGCACTATTCCATATGCTATAACAAACAACGTCACACATCAACTAACAATGTCAAACTCCTTGGCAAAGGTCTCTTCTGATTTGCTAGACAAGTATACTGCTACAATTCGCTCTGACGGTGAAATTTTCACCGGCAGATCGTTCTATGACACATCAAGAACTTCTACTATCGAATCACACACTCCAACAAGCACAGCAGAAGAACAAACGTCTACAAAACAAAATTCGAAAACAGGCACTTCTACTGCCGCTGCATCAAGAACAAAACCTGTTTTAACAACATTCTCTCAAAAAGATGACAATCCCTGGTTATTCCCATTAGCATTCGCCCTCGTTGGCCTCTTTGGTTTATCTTTATCCTTATAATGGTATCAAGAACTTTAATTTAATATCAAAAGCGCATAAAATTATAGACCATGAAAGTTTTCGTCTAATCTTAAAATTAATCGTAGGATAAAAAAGTTACTGTTTGTCTTTCCTATGTGTCATCTTGCTTTAAAATGCAAGGTGGCTATTAAAAGCACTAAAACCGTTAAAATCATTTTTTGCCTTTATCTGAACTTGTTTGCATCATATATACCATAGTCATGGTGCAAAATATATAGTATCTACATAATAATTATATCTGTAATATTAACTGACTCATAATAAATCTACTAATAATAATGAGCGTTTTGAGAATCATCTCCGGTGCTTACAATCTATCGTTTGACATATGTATGTTTTTCTTTAAACGTTCCATCATATTCATTGAAAATTGAAAAATTAAGATGAAAAATGAACACGAAAGCACCACGCACTCGTATAAGTTTGTTGATTTAATAACATAATGAACTTAAAGAATTTAAGTCAAATTATACCTATTACCGTATTACAACCCGTTTACTTGCTATTCGAAATTCCTAGCAACTTATAAGCAAGTTGACACAAGTGATTTCTAGTACCTTTACTTCATTATGAGTATTGATGGATTAGCCAACGGTGTATCGAACATACACTTGCAGCAGAATGGTGATCAGCCTTTGCATAATGAAGCAAAGAAACATAGGAGACCCAACAGGGCATATCATAACTTCTCTAACCCTGCTGTAGGTACTGGTAAAGATCTGTCTTTATCAAATTCTGCAGATATTCCTTCTATTCCATATAATGGAGCGCTTGCAAGCGACAATCCATATAACCCACCGATCGCAGGAACAGAAGCTTCAGTTCTCAATTCACCATCTATGAATGCACCACAACCCACTGGCACGCATTTTTTACCCAACCAGAGAATGGAAAATCAACAAATAATGTTACAGAAGAGCTTTCTCACAGCTACAGATTCTGTTCCACCTTTAAGCACTTCGCAATATTATGCAGAGGATCAAGGTTCTTGTGATCCTAGACTGATGGCATTGACAATGTATAATGTTCCTGATGATGAGCATTTAAGAGCGGCAACCAAATTACCCGTGGGTGTCACTGTTAAGCCATTTGCCGTTCTAATTCCTAACAGCGAACTGCCAACTGTCGATGCAACAATGGAATCTGATGGGCCAATGCGCTGCAGGCGTTGTCGGTCTTATGTCAATCCTAAATATCAGTTCACATTTGATTCAAAAATGATCTGCAATCTTTGTCATATAAAGACAAATGTTTCAACAAGCCAGTTTTCACCTGTGGGGCCCAATGGAATGAGGGCCGATACCTTCAATAAACCTGAACTTGTGAAAGGTTCGGTCGACTTTTTGGTCCCAGCCACTTATAACGTCAATCCAAAGGAGAAAACAGTTCCATTGCATTACGTCTTTTTACTGGATATCTCTGCATTCGCAAATGAAAATAAAAGTTCATTGGCTGCTATTGAAGGTATCAGAGCTAGTATTGAGTATATGATAGAGAACCAGCCAAATTGTAAGGTTGCTATCATTGCATTTGATGATTGGATTAGATTCTTCAACTTGAGAGCTGATTTGGAACAAACTCAGGAATATATTATTAATGATCCAAATGATGTTTTCTTGCCATTACAAAAGGGCTTGTTTGCTCTACCTTCTGAGGCCATGCATGTCATTCAAGATGTTCTAGTGAAATTAGAAACGTATATCACTGATGAAAGGTTTTCTCATAGAAGTCAATGCTGCTATGGTAGCGCGCTTGAAGCCGCACGTTTGGCTTTAGATGAAGCAACAAATAAGCAGGGTGGTAAGATCATTGCGTGTTTGAATACAATTCCAACCACAGGTCACGGTAACCTTTCATTGATGAGAGATGATGGGTTAAAGAAAAACTTAAAGTGCTCTGATGAATTCTACAAGAAGCTTGCTAAGAGTTTCTTAAGTTCTTGGATAGGCTTGGATCTCTTTGTTACCTCTACCGCCTTTATAGACTTAGCCACTACCGCATATCCTGTTATTGCCACGTCCGGGAAACTACATCACTATTCGAACTTCAACATCAACAAGGATGAATTCCAATATGTGAATGATATTATAAAAAGCGTCAAGGATACCGTTGGTTACCAAGGAATGCTGAAAGTACGTTCTTCTTCAGGTCTTTCTGTGTACAATTACTACTCCGAAAGTGTGAAGAACAGTGATCAAGATCCTGTTATTCCTGTGCTCTCAAGAAATCAGTCGTTTGATGTCTTATTCAAGTACGACGATAAGTTGAAAGTGGGAGAAGACGTATATTTTCAAGCAGCGCTGTTATATACAGACTTTGACGGTAACCGTAAAGTCCGTGTAATTAACACTAATGCTGCGGTAACCTCTGAGGTTGTGGAGATCTTCAAATTTGTTAATCAAGATGTTGTGACCAGTATAATGGAGAAAGATGTTTTGACTAATTTGGGAGATTGTAACTTCAAAGAAATTCGCCAGATAATTGACTCTAAGGTTACTGACATATTTACTCAATACCGTGGATTATGCGGTGGTTCTCCAGGGGGTCAATTAATTCTACCTGATTCTTTAAAGACATTACCGATGTATATGTTAGCTTTTGAGAAAAGCGAACTAATGAAGCAAAACAAAACTACAGCAAGAGATAATAATAGGGTTTATGACTATTATAAGCTTCTTTCATTCCCTTCATCGCAATTATCTTATAAACTTTATCCTCAAATAATACCGTTGCATGAATATTTGGAAGATAACGACTTAACATTTTACGACGAGAACGACCAACTTTTACAGTTCAACAACATTGAGACGCTTTCCGTCCGCAGCGGTCACCAACACCTTGCGAATGGTGGCTGCTATCTAATCTTCCAGGGAGAAAAATGTTACCTATGGTTCAACGAAAATACAAACCCCATGCTAATCAAGGACCTCCTCGCATACGACGGACCTTATAACGAGTTAGACTTGTTCGATGGAAGATTACCGGAACTTAATACCGCAATTAATATCAAAGCGCGCAACGTTATCAAAAACTGGAAACAGAACACAAACCTGGACTACTTGGCTGTTGTTCCTCTCAGACCTAACATGGACCCATATTACTCTCATGTGATGAATGCATTGATGTGTGAAGACCGGTCTATCGAAATGGTTGAGAGCTTCGACAACTACTTGATCAATCTACACCGTAACATTAAAGAAAACATTGAGAAAGACAAATACGTCAAAATATATAAAGGCTCGGAGGACGGACATGAGAACTTTGCTCAGAAGTTTGTCCACTTCTAAGACTTTCTATATATCCATGCCAAGCCCCAACGTTATGTTATATTATAATTTATAATTTATTTTTTTTTGTAGAAATGAGACTTTATCTTACTTCCATTATAACGCTACTCTTAATTCCGGCTATTCATTCTTGCACACCAATAATACCCTGGAGTGCATATCAACCTTACGCCCTGAATGCGTACGCATATATCTCTTTTACTAATGATGTATATTCCTGAGCACCTAAAAAAGGAATAGCACTAACTAATTATGTGTAAGTTTGAAAAAAAGAAAGAGTGTTAAATGGAAATATAAATCAGAATAAAAAAAAAAAAGAAAACCAGTGTGCTACACCAGAGAGAGATGGAGAAGTTGTGAAGCGGATTAGTTTTTTTGTTCACGGCTAGTGTTTAAGAGCATACAAAGAGAGAGTGTGTGTGTTTGTGCGTGAATAGAGCTACGGGTGTACTACCGGAAAGAATAACATTGCAAGAGTTCAGCGATCAACGGCAAATCCTTACAACAGGGCCACGTATCGATTATAACCAATAAATTGATCTGGTTTTTTTTTGTTTTGTTTCTAAAGCGAGATCGCACAGTATTACCAAATTTTAGTTTAGTTGTACACTGCAACCAAACACTTTAGCACAAAAGAAGCCAAGAAAGAGAACTATAAAAGAGATCGGTGTTTTTGAAGCATCCGAAAAATTGATTGTTAAGTGTGCTGAGATATCTACTGTGAATTTACAACGACCAACAACTCGCGATTTCGAACAATATGTACAGATCAGATAGCCAACGGTCTGGAAGACAACGCCCATATTCAGTGAACAATCCGTTCAGAAACGCGTCTCATGACTCGAGCATAAACCAGTATGAAACAGATCAAGAGTTCCAGAGTTGGATCTCGCAAAATGCCAGACCAACGCCATATTCCAGCGGGAGAAGACACGATTCCGCGTTAAGTTTCACCGATTCCATAGAGGAATCGCCCGAGTTCGATGATGATTTTAGCACGGACGACTATTTCATTGACGTTCAGTCCAACAACAATAGCAGCACAAGAGCCTACTCTGATTCCAGAAGGTATGTATTTTTACGTGATTAAAGACGAAGTAGTTTCTATCTTCGCTACCCTGTACTACTAACCGAATGAACCGCCAAATACCAAATCCATCCTTGTCAAAAAAAACATCAACACAACGACGACAACTACAATGTTAAAAATGAAGTAGGAAAAACAAAAAAAAAAAAAAAACCTATACACCATACCAAGATAAATTACTACTACTACTGCTACTGTTCGTATCGACAACAATTTGCAACGCATTGGATAAGATTACACATTCATATCTGGATTGTCGTTTTCTTTTTTTACATTATGTTTACCAATGAGTAAGCCACGCCCCTCCGCCCCATATTCGTTTGTTTCATTCCAATGCCAAGTTGGGGCCTAATCCCAATCAACCTTCTTTTCTGTCTGTCTGTCTGTTTCTCTCTCTCAATGCAGCCAAAAATGCAGGCCTAGCCTTTCTAAAATGTCCACTATCACATTTTTTGCGGCGATCGTCCTGTTCGCTCTACACAGCTTTCTGATACCCTGCCTTTTTCCCTGCCGTAAATCTGGCTGAACGAAGAAAGCCGAGAGAGAAACACAGAGGGATACGAGTTGGAAAGGCAGTGCACCACACTCTATCCGGCTTTGCGATCTGCAACATACCGAGCACAACAAGATAGAGTACGAGATATGCGTTGCTAAGATGTCGTTACTCGCTTCGATGCAATACTATCTATCCATCATATCTCTTGCTGCTGGCTTGAACTGCAAAAGACACGACACAATTTTTTAGTAGTATCATTTTTTTTTTTTTTTTTTGGTTTTTTCAGGCAGCCTTTTTTTCTGTGTGCGTTGTTCTGTTCTAAATATATTTTACTTATTCAGCAGAAAAGAAAACCTGAAACACACGCATACCTAAATCACAGATAGTGGCAGTAGTAGTACTAGTAGTAGTCATATTTTAGGCCTGCCCAGCGTTCCACCCCACCCTCTCTTTCTCCGAAGGGTTGCCCAATATGGAAGGAATTTCGTATATATTTAACAGGGCGAGGCGGCTTGTTGAAAGGATACAAAAGGGGTTTTAGAAGTAAGGGAGGATAGGATTACGGCGGCGTTCGGTCCGTACGGTACAGAGAGTTCACATTTCGAGGAGCATTTTTACTAACTTTTTTCTTACTTAATCTTACCTTAAATTAATCGATTGTGGTCCCGGCTTTGATTTTTTTTTACTACGTCCTTGTTCTGTTAAAGTGCAATTGCAATAATACCCAATACTCACGTTTAATTTTTTTTCTGTCTTTTTTTTGCTTGTTTGTCTGTGTTATAAGATAACATAATTTTGGGCTTTACTTTATAAGGGTTAAAAGAGTAGTGGATAGATTCCATACAATACACCCTTGTTTTGAGATCCCGCAAAACAGAAGAAGCTACCAGATCTCGGATCTATTCGTTTTGGAACTTGTATAGTTACTTATACACAACACTCGTTCAAGCAGAGAGACATACAGTAACAGTTATTGACTGGATCAAGACTGAACAGCAACAGCAAGTCATATAATAGAACAGAGACCAAAAAAAAGATCAAAGACATCTCACAATTGGTTAGATTTAAGTTATTTTTTTGTGTTTACCTAACAGAATGTCTCCCCCAGTACCAGCCAACTCGAATAATCCGTTTTTGAGCGACTTGTCGCCCGAGGAGCTTAACAGCGGAAGATCTAGATCGTTTAAAGAAAACCAGCCACGTCAACAACCGAGTAAGCAGCAACATCCAACTGCAGCGGAGGAAAAAGAAGCTCTAAGAAGAAAGTATTTGCAAATCGACAACGAGGACATTCCTCCCCCTCGCAGAAGTTCCCCAAGAAACCCACGTCATGCTGAACTTCCCCCATCTTACGACGAAGTGGCAGGATCTAAAAGTAGAAGCAACGGATACCCTAAGGAAAAGTCTTCATCTGGAGAACGCTCTCGTTCCCACTCTGACAGGGAAAGGGATCGTGAACACAGGCCAAAAGATCGCGATCGCGAACGTGAACGTGAGAAGGAAAGAAGAGCTCGTCATCGTGGCGAATCTGGTACCAACGGAAGCAGCTCTCATCGTCACAGAAAATCATCTTCGGGCAGGAAATCGAGTTCGCCAGACAAAAGGGACAAGAGTAAGGGTCCTTTGCCTAAAAATGTGGACACTATCGATAAGTTAGATGTTACAGGTTTGTTCGGTGGTGCATTCCACCATGACGGTCCCTTCGATGCGTGTACCCCTCATCGTAACAAGAATACTAAGGCAGCACCGGTTATGGCTTTCCCAGCAGATGGGCCAAACTCTAGTATCGCTGGGCCTACCGCAACAAAGTCTGTTATCAAGGAAGTGTTTGGCCACGATGATGTTGACGATGACTATCTATACAAACCTAACGGTAGTACCATAATCAATTCTAGTACCACAACTGTGGATGCTATCAAACCAAACTCAAACGATGTCACTCAATTTGACGCCAAGATGAAAACGGAGTTGGTTCACGGGCCAACAACTGCAGGTCTAGGATCTACCACTTTCTTGGACGGCGCTCCAGCTGCTCCAGCTGCTATCAAAGATGCAGCTAACAAAGAATCATCTGGAATACAAAGAAAGAAGTCCTTCTCTCAAAGACTAAAAGTAGGGACCAACAAATACGACGACGTTAGACTGAGAAAGGTATCATCTGATTCGACCCCTAATTCTCCATCTATGCTTGAGCATAGCAGTTTCGACAACCCTCGTAACGACAATTATTATTACAGTGGCAAAGATAATGGAAATGACAACGATGACTACTACGTAGGTACAAGTTCATCGGGCGTTCGTTTCGATTCCAATTCCGGCCCAAAGAAGGAGTCTACTAGTAACAAGCTGCTAAGACGTGTGAAGAGTTTAAAGGTAAGCAGGAGGTAGTGTGTAATCACTGATATATTATACCCAAACCCTCTCCCCATCTCCTTCTTCTTCTTTTTCTTCTTCTTCTTCTCCCCATAGTACTTTATCTTAGACTACTTTTTTATTCCTTTAACCGTTTGAATTGTTTTTAATTGCCTTTCATCTCCACCCCATTCCGTTATTAACTTATATCATTCTTATACTCAGTCAACTACAAATTTTATGTTTTGATTTGAAATCGTTTAAAGAGCTGATATTCGTGTACTGTCTGTCCCTTTCGTTATTTCACCAACCTTCTTTTGTTGAATCGGGAAATTGGTTAAGCACCTTCTGAATCCCATTCAATTCTTTTTTATTTCGCATGTCTTTTTGTAGACTCTGCTGATATGTCTTCTTTGTAACATTAATATTATATTTTTTACCTTATAGTATTATATGTAAGCACAATTGTATATAATAATTATGGATGTTGAAGTTAAGGTTGCTTTGCAGTTTCAGTTCATGCTGATAATGAAGAAAATATAGATCATAAAAGGATAGAGAGAAATTTGTGAACTATTAACAAGATATACTTACATATGTAGTATTGAATTCAACAAAACGATTGTTACTCTTTAGTCATTGTGTAGCCTAAATCGACCCTCATAGTGGTAATTTACAAGTTGTTGAAAGCTTTTGCTTCAAAAGCTGGTAATCTATTTTCTACTACCTTCCATTCTATGGATTCCCAGACTCTGTCCAAATATTGTTGTTTGCCAAAAACACCATAGTCGGTTAACCATGCCTTTGGAGAAGCATCGATTGCTAACAATGGGATATATTTAGTCTTTGGATAAACTGCAGCATCAATTGCAGTTTCTAGTTTACTAGCTTTGTATTCTTCGTCGTTCTTCTTTTTGATACTCTCTTCCAGGTGCTTGAAAGAACCCACTCTGTTGGAATTGAAAGGTGATCCAGCATTGTATGTATTAACAATGAAGAGTTGGTCAAATTTGATAGCGCTTGAATCTGCAGTATTGAATTGTCTTGCAACTAACCACGTGAAACCATCACCTGAAATGGCATTATTAGAATTTAGTAGTAGAGTTCTAAACTCGACGATAGAACCAAAGGAATGAACTAAAGCTTGATGTAATCTTTCATTCCCTGTTGAAAGTGGCTCATTTCCATAACTTAAAGTTAGGTCCGGTGTTTTTACAAGTTGCGATCTATCTGGTTTTTCTGCTGGAAGTGGTATCGAACAACCTTGTAACGATGACATTGAGAATTTCAAATTGTATAACAAAGATGCGTAGTTGAA
This sequence comes from Kluyveromyces marxianus DMKU3-1042, assembly GCF_001417885.1. Lineage (NCBI taxonomy): Eukaryota > Fungi > Ascomycota > Saccharomycetes > Saccharomycetales > Saccharomycetaceae > Kluyveromyces > Kluyveromyces marxianus. The sequence continues at coordinate 636,464 of NC_036028.1, forward strand.
TATTTGTTTCTTAGAAGAGACATTGGCATTCTCGTGTATGATTGTTTCCAAAGGTTTTTGGTCGGTATTAGCTGAGAATACGTTCAATTTCTCGGTGTAATGCTCAGCGCGATCAAACCATGCCGACTTCAAACCTTCCTTTGAAAAAAGACCTGAAAGGCCCTGATCCTGAGCTAAATGTTCCAAAGAAGGAGTGATATATGACCTGAGAAAGATCTTATTCTGTACTGCACGTCTAAACATATTTTAGCCTTGAGGAACGTGTTTATCCACTGATATTTGGAGTCATATGAATTCAATATATTTTGTAATTTCAGTTACTGAAGGTAAACTAATGTGGTTTTCGTATTCATTTTTTTTTTCAATATCGATTCACGTTTTTTATTTTTTTCATTAGGCCAAGATCGGTATTCCTTAGCCGTGAAACGTGATTTTTAGAAGAACATTTTCTATCACGTGCTTCAATAAAAGTGTCTGGTCTGGCCTACCTTAAATAAATTAATGTATATTGAAAGGAAAAGAGCTCGGAAACCTCAGCGGAAACAACACGTCGTGTTTGAATATTCTTTCCCATTTAAGATAAGATCGGTTCATTGATATATTCAAATTTCCTTTATTGTTCGCGACTGGTTCATAACGAATAATCAATTTTAATATACTTATATTTGCTATCGCCCTGTTTAGCATTGCACGTGTGGTGAAAGATATCGCGTAGACGTGTTTTGTGCTTTATTGTGTTTATCTATGTAAATTATGCATTCTTCAGATTTGTATATTTTTTACACATGTGTTTGAAACTTAAAGCTAACCGCTCTCATAAGTAGGGTACATAAATTTAATAGGGCTAATTTGCCTATACGCTAAAAAGACAGCCAATCCACGTGTCAAGGTCACAGCTTGAAGAAAGAAGTATCAATCTCCTTAAAACCTTGGCAATTATAAAAGAACTCTTTAAATCACTCAGAAGAGAGTCTTCATTTCGAAAGTATACCGCTATGCTTGTAACAAGAAAGGGTGTTAATATAAGTAATAATAGTAGTTTATTTACATACTCAGTTAAAGGAACTGGTAAAACACCACTTCACGACACTAAGTCAGTCGCGCCTTATTACATTAGTTCAATTGATCTAATATGCGTAACAGTACTTTTAGTCATTCATTTAAAGTTTCGACTATTATGGAGGCAGGAAGCTATGCTGTCCTGCATGATCATTTTACAGAAATGAGAACTCGATGGTTTGAAAAGGTTATGAACTCGCCCAAAGTAGTCGGCGCCAGTGTCGGTTTTATTTTCCCTTTGATTATTCTATCGTACTGCAATGAGTCTGTCAACTCGATTCTTGCTTTTTGCTGGCAATGCTTTATTAAACCCTTTACGTCTGAGACTAACAACCACAACCAGCAACACAATTTAGAACAATTTTACAAATCACAAGCAAAGCTTTATGATCGTACTAGACGCATTCTTTTACAAGGTCGTGAGGAAAGTCTCAAACTATCTCTTTCTCATTTAGATAAAAGAGAAGGAAATGTATGGGTTGATATTGGAGGAGGTACAGGGTATAATATATCCCACATGTCAATATTAACAGATCTCAGTAAGACTTTCAAAAAGATATACATAGTCGACTTATCGCCATCACTATGTGAGGTTGCTAGGGAGCGTTGTAAGAAAAATGGGTGGAATAATGTAGAAGTCATTTGCGGTGATGCTTGTGATTTTGAAATACCCGAAGAAGCAGCCCAGTTGATAACATTTTCATATTCTTTGAGTATGATTCCTAGCTACTATGCAGCTGTTGATCATGCATTAGATCTTTTAGATGGCAAAAGCGGTATTATATCCTGTATTGATTTCGGTGTCACCAATAATGCAATGTTAGTTGGTAGAATCAACACATTGGGAGGAATGATAAATAGACACATTCCTTGGTTATACAGGACTTTTTGGAGATTGTGGTTTGAGTTTGACAAGGTTTTCTTGGATCCAGGAAGAAGAGAATACTTGGAGTATAGGTTTGGTACTATCAAGTCTTTGAACTGTTACAACAATAAGCTAGGGAAAATTCCATACTATATCTGGTTAGGTTGTAACAAAGATCATGAAAAACATCTACAAGTCAGATTCACAGAATTGGCACCTACTTCACCATATCTTGCCCCTGTTAACTCTTCTTTGACTGATAACAAGTCAATTCCGCAAGCCTTGGTAGCTGCTTTGGATAATTCCAGAAAAGGTTTGCCATATCCATCGCTTTTCTATCAGAAGCAACACTGGAGAGTATATTATGACGAGTTGAATCCAGAATACAACCAATTTAAAAGTAGCTATATCTACGCATTTACTTGGGAAGATCCAATTGAAGACGTAAAAATACTCAATATCCAGTCGGATGATACCATCTTGGCAATCACCAGTGCAGGTGACAACATTTTACATTATGCTAGTTTAGCAAAACCACCAAAAAGAATCCATGGAGTAGATTTAAATCCTTGCCAAGGCCATCTAGTTGAGCTTAAATTAGCAGCAATAAAAGCCCTTGAATATGATCAAATGTGGAGTATGTTTGGTCTCGGTAAAATAGAAAACTTTAGGGAAATATTACTAAACAAGCTAGCGCCTCATCTTTCCTCAAACGCATTCCAATATTGGTATGAAAATGGAGATAAAGCATTTAATCCTAACGGCCAAGGTTTATATGATACAGGATTCACTAAATGGGCTTTACGATTGGCTAGATGGATTTTCACTATCACTAACATTACTGACGAGGTCAGCATGCTTTGTGCAGCAACGTCCTTAAAAGAACAAAGAAGGGTGTGGGATGAAAAGGTAAAACCTGTTCTATTCAACAAGCTTATCGGAAAATTGTTAGTGGGTAATCCAATGTTTTTGTGGAGTGCTCTTGGGGTTCCAAAAAACCAAGCCAAAATGATGGGTACGTCCACTTTACAATATCTCATTGATACCTTGGATCCAATCATCGACAAATATCTAATCTCCAATGACAACTACTTTTACTACTTGACTCTCAAAGGTCAATACTCTCATGATAGTTGTCCTGCTTACTTGAAGGATAAAAACTTCTCTATTTTATCACAAGAAGATTCCGGATCGTCATTGGATAGAATTAGACTTCATACAGATACATTGAAAAATGTTTGTGAGCGTTTATCTGAGAAAATGGTATCTATTGCAATTATTATGGACCATTTGGACTGGTTTGATCCACGTTCAACAGCTGTAGATGACGAAGTTCAAGCATTGTTTAAGGTGCTTGACGCTAAAGGACGAGTTATGTTGAGATCTGCTTCAAAGAATCCTTGGTATATTAAATCTTTTGAAAAGCATGGATTTAAATGCAAACCAGTAAGTGTTAGATACCCAGGAAAATGTATTGACAGGGTCAACATGTATGCAAGTACATGGATCTGTCAAAAAATTACGACTCACATTAAACCAACTAGAAGAGTTAGTACATTGGAGTTAGAGTCAAGTTAATGCAGGCAATTAAAAACTAAAGAGATTTACGATGAATACTTGATGCAAAGGACAGAAAATTATTACTGGAAATATAAATGTGTAAATGTATTGAAACCATAAGTAATATTTCCTGCTATTGTATCCCCGATATTTATTTTCTGAGATATTGGCGATGAGAAACGAAATGAGTTACTATCTTTTCTCCTTCCTGTGTGGGATTTCTTGTAGTTATCTGTCAGTGAAAGGTAAACTTTATATTAATGTACAACGTGAACTGAATGGAATTTGAGGTAACAACTGGTTTTTGGCTTGAAATCATGAAGCGATATGCGTATATACATAATCCACAAGGGTATCATTATACTCTTTTTTTTTAATTTATTCGTTTTTTTCATCATTATCTGAAGACGTTTCCTTCTCTTCTTTGTCGTCAGATTTTTCTTCTTTCCAGCTCCCTTCAAACAAATGTTTTACGAGTGCCATTTCATCATCCATGGAGTTAGAGCCCATCTGACCAACATCTGGAGAGAATGATGTAATAGGTAGTACTAAAACATCGTCAATCAGAGCAGGTTTTGTCATCAAAGAGAAGAACCCCCAAAAAAATGTTGGATTTTGGCTCTGTAGATTCTTGGAGATATCTTTATAGAACTTCATAGTTGTTTCATCCTTTGATTCTTTTCTTTTACCATCCATGTCGTTAATGTTGTCGTTGAATATTAGTATATTGTTATTCTTCTGGATGATATTGTTTAGATATTGGAATACTATATCTGAGAATATCCCAGGGCCTGTCCAATTCATAATATCGGTACCGTCAATATTCTTTGCATTCTTTTTTTGTTTATGGTCATAGTTCTTATCAAATTTTCTCCTGTCCCTCATATTAATGTTATAATCGTCTTCAAACTCTTCAACAATGTCAGCGTCATTTAACGGCAAACTACTTTTCAATTTTTGGACGCTATGTAAAGTCGTAGCGGTGATATTTGAGATCAACTCCCGCAACAGGGGATGCCCTGGTTTTGCTTGCATTGTCCATTGGCAGAACTGGATTCTCCTAGCATACCAATCTGCCCAATCATCTCTGTCTGGGTCTGCTTCAATACCAATTACGAATCCCGGTTCAGGAGGTTCGAATGCATCTAAACCATCGATAGAGTCTCTGTACTTTATAGGATTCTTTAGACCGGCGCGGAATGACTTTGAAGTGGATGGCCAAGTGTCTAAAGGTTTGAGGGGGAATGTATCCATGTCGGAATAAATACCTCCTCTAGCGAAAAGTATCAAATATCTAAAAAAGTCGGCCTTTAAGATAGGTAAAGGTAATGACTCAAAAGCCCGCACCACTTGCGGTACACCACCATACACCTGTTTCAATAGTGGAAGCATTTGCTCATCCGTGATTAGATTGTACTGATACGTAGGAGAACGATTCTCGCATGTTGCAATCCACTTCTTCTGGTACGATTTGAAGTTAGAAGGGAAAGATGGCGCGTCTCCATTCGTCTTCCAAGTCTGCCATACTTTTCTTGGAATTGGCTGTGAAGGTTCATATGGGAACTCGCGTGCCAATTGGACACGTAAATCCAACAGATCGTAACTCGTGCTGCTGGGATCAACAACTTCGAGATTCTTCAGATTTAAATCATCCACTTGTGCCGTGCTGGGCAAAAGAGTGTGCATGCTATTATAGAAATGCGTATTCACCTTTAGAGTGTTCCATTGGACACTAAACAAAAAGTACAACGTGACTGTAAGCCCGCACAGATACCTTGCCCTCCTAGAGATTCTTGGAACTCCCATTGTTGCTCTAGCTTTAAGTCTTGGCAATCGAATATGATTAGATTCAGCACTCAGTATTCAGAACAATTTTATAACAGCTAACTCACACTGCCCTTTCATTCAAACACAAGGTCCAGAAAAAAATAAATATTGAATGTAATGTTAATAAATCTCTATTCTAGCTTGCACTGAAGCAACTCTTGTGGGAATTCAAGTAATTTAAGTAAAGCAAGGTTAACACGTTAAATTTCACTTTTACCTACAATGTTAATAGAAACAATTATTATACTCAAGGCATCTTTCCCAACACTGCGTGTGAACCCTTCAAAAAAAAAAAAAAAAAAAAAAAAAAAAAAAAAAGCATGTTCCTACACTACTTTGCCAGAGAAAAAAAAAGGTAAAACGGTCTAGTTCTGGCTCTGCCTTAAAGAAACTGTTCTAAAAAAAGCTAACTCACGGGCCAGAACAGAAACGGAGCGGTATTTGGGATAGAAATACGTGTCTGCCTTTCTCCTTCCTAAGCATTGCTTTATAGTGGGCACCTGCACTAATGCTGGTAATCGTGAATCGTATGTATTTACTTGTCTATGTATATTATCGAGGACACTACTCGATTTGTATGTTGAAACGGGAATGTAGATCTTTGATCAATGTTTCTACTGATTTGGGATCGTTTTTAATGGCTCGTGTGTAGTCCTTGAGGATAGTAGTCTTGTAACCTAATTTTGCGGCACTTATAGCAGTGTTCATAACACAAAAGTCCAAAGCTAAGCCTACCAAGTACACTTCTGAAACGTTATTCTTTTTCAAGAAATCGTCTAATTCCGTGCGGTGGTCATTCCAAATGTCGTTAAATCCAGAATAGTACTCGCGATCTGCTAGAAATCCTTTGTTTACAACGGTATGGGGGACTTCCTGCTTTTGTAGCTCCTTCATTAGCCTTTCTGGGACTTCAGAACCCCAACTTTCCTGCACACAATGTACCGGCCAGAGGGTTGCCTCTTGTTTCTCCGTACTGCCTGGCACAGGCGATTCGTATGTGAATGCGCTGTAGTCTGGCAAACCATGGTTTTTAGCGAACGATATGTGGTCCGAAGGGTGCCAGTCTTTGGTCATGGCAACACAGTCCCATTTCTTCTCGTTGAGAAGCTTGATCACGGGATCAATGATGGCATCCCCATCTTGCACGGCTAAAGACCCATCAGGTGGGAGAAAATCGTTTTGGATGTCAATTATCAACAACGCGCGAGCTCCCATTCTTACTACTGTACTTTCTTGCTTTATGAGGTATTGTCAGAAGCAGAGTCTCGTTGTTCCTGAGTACCAATCAACGAACATGCACTCCCCTATTTCTACAGTGTATGGCTCATTTGTTAAATTTATATATACATATATATTTATATATGCTAACGAGTTTGAAGCCATTAGGTGAGAAAGCAAAAAAATTAAAAAAATAAAAAATTAAGGATAGACGAAACCGAAGCTGATGCAACACCAAAGGGAGACTGAAGTACCACACTAAACCAGATGCCAAGCAGACTCCACTACACTAGGTCCTCTTTCACTTTCTTTTAATAAAAAAAAAAAAGACTTAATACTACTGTTCGGCTGCTGGAGCCAATGATGCGTTTCGAGTTCCCTTAAACGCAGCTACCAAAGCTTGATACCCATAAATGAAATAATGGTCGTCTCATCTCGTACAGAAACGGCTTGAAACATCAGTAGTCTGGCCCTTCTCTCTTATCGTGTTTCGGGTATTTAACTGTGTATGTGGGTTTTAGTGGGGTTTTTTCTTTCTTTTTCGTTCTACTCCCTGGATTTTTCCTATTCTGGGCATGGGCGTCTAAACTATTCAGATTAGGAAAATTGACGTAGAATACAAACAAGGGATATCTGCATATGGAGGGGGGAAGGGGGTTATGGGATTTGAAACTATATAAGCTAGGACAGATGGGCGCCTGTTTAATGTGTGTCTGATTTCTTTAATGTTATTTCGTTTTACTTTAGTTAAAGTTGTATGGTAAGGAGTAGTGAATTGAAAGGGTTATGTCAAAAAGGTAACTTGGGGGCTAAATTAATAGACAACAACGTGTAGTTTAAGACCATATCCTTTTTTCTTCTTCTTCTTCTTTGAGTTGTGATGGACTACGAAAGTCGTGTTAGTTCCAAAGCTGCTGTTGGTTTGGAAACTGTGTTTAAAAAGTTGGCGGCTAAGGACACGGAGGACTCTTTGAGAGTAGAACTATGGTATGAGTTACTTGATGTTTTGAGGTACGTTGGAAAACGCGATTTGAGCCTTGAGAAATGTGACTGGGACTCTGTATGTGATAACCTACTTGAGCGGTTACTAATTTCGATCTCTTTGACAGACGATTTGGATTTGGGTGTCGGTGTGGATCTTTTCGGATATGTATTTGCGTATTGCTCAGTGTTTCCAAATTTACAACAGATTGTCATCCGATTCATTAAAAAATTAGATGACTCAGGTTTATTGAGACAGCTACTTTGGAAAGTTTGCTGCTCATCAAAGAATGGAAACGGTGACCAGGAGTTGCAAGGCGCCGTTAGTGTGACTACGAATAAAAACAATAAAAATACTTGTTCTATAGGTCTCTACGATGTGGTGTTCCAATTAGAAGCATTCGAAAAGCTCGATGAAAGTGTGTGGAAGTTTTTGGATCTTAATTTGGGGGTTGTTCTAATAAAAAACTGGATCCCCTCATGGAAATCATGGATTTCCCCCTTCAGAGATCAGGGGAAATATTTCAACCCAATAACATTCTTGCTTAACGAACGTTTACTAATTAAGCTTGTAAATGATTATGAACTTGACATCGCGATAGCCAACTTTCAGGCTTTCCCAGAGAAATGGGAAGCTTTCTCGAAACATGATATGGGTGCTGTTCAATATTTCATGTTGAAGTGTGCACGCAGAGCTGTGAAGTGTTCTAGGTTGATCACCGCAGAATTTTTCTTGCAAGTTACTGAATTCTTTTCGAAGACTATGAAAGACGATAAGTTTCAACTGATAGCTCGAGATCACAGCGGTACTATCCATTTCCAGATCATTATGGAATTTATTGATCATCCTAAATTAAATCTTTTGGAAGAGTCGCACTTGGCACTCTTATTGAGAAGCTCCTTGGATCACATATTGGGACAATGTTTAATTCATAACCATATTCCAAGATTACACTCAACTCTAGGAAAGCTAGGAACCACTCAGTCTTTACCTTCCTTGATTAATCTGCTCCAGTATACGTTATCAAGGTATTGTTTGAAAATAATGGAATGCGCTCAAAATGGAGTTGATATGGAAGATATGCCCCATTGGTACAAGAAGATGACAAATTTATACGTTCCGTCGTGGTTTGAAGAGTTCAGACCACTTGTCCCACCAATATCAAAGGGACTATTTGGAGATGGAGAAAATAGTATCGAGCTAGAGGAAGAATCTCACAGTTTCAGAGAGAACTTCAAAAACATATTTGAAAGCTTGCAACTTACTGTGACGTTAAACGAACAAATCTTAAAATTTTATGGAGAGATAGATCTAAACCCCTTCAAGCTTAATTCAGAGACAATCTCAAGTACTGTTAAAAATATTCAAAGCATCACAACTTCAAAGTATTTCAAAATGTATTATGTGCCACTTTTTACAACCCTTCTGATATCAGATCAGCTTCTGCTGAATGATGGGGACAACTTCCAGACTTTTTTGGATGATTCTACAAAAGCAATAGGTGCCAAGCGGTTGTTTAGGCATTGTGTAAAACAAAGTGAGCACCTTATACATAACTATGGGAATATTGGTTTGTACCACTTTGTCATGTTTTTGTCTCAGATAAGTGTAGAAAGCTTATTACTCCAAAAACTTTCAATAAAGTTACTTAACCACTTATTTTTCCAAGGAGACAAACAATGGGTTTTGCAATTATGTCTATCAAATGAGTTGACCTTGCAAAGTTTACATGATTATATTTTATTATGGAATGACGGCTCAGAGTCATACTCTTCCTTTTTCACAGAGGTTTTCAAGAAACCCCAACCAACCATTGAAATGAAATCGGTGGTCATTGGTGACTTCGTTGAATTGTTGACTGATGAGAAGTATTATAATCAAAACAAAAGCAAAAATGTTATTAACAAACCAAAGACCAAATATAATACAAATGCCAGTGCTTTTGTGCCCAATGATTTAACAAGTTTGCATATGCATACGCCAAAAAGATCAGAATATTCTCAGCAACAATATCCCCTAAACCCGTCCCCAAACATATACGGATTTAGCAACACCAGAGGTTTCGAGGCTAATAAGATTACTGGCAGTAATAACAACACTACCAATAATACTGGTAGTAATAATCATACTCACAACCATGCTAATAGCAATAATAGCATTATTCCTACTTCGAAGAAAATCCCATTATCCGATTGCTATTCAACTCTATTCAGCAGCGAACAACCAACAAGATCACATGCAGCACAAAGCTGGCCTTTGTCGCCCTCTATTCCACAACAAGACAACACGGCTGCAATAAGGTTAGTTAATACCGGAAAAAGTTATATCTTAGGAGGACATAACAGGGCTGTTAACAATAGTAGAACTAAGAGTGTTCATGTGGATGATTTTGAACAAAGCCGTTAGCTGGCAAGTAAAATCTAAGGCATTTCAAAGGATAAAATTATGAGAAGAATTGATAATTGTCAAAAGCCAATATCCAATATTTTTTAGCATATTTTACACCAAGTCTAACAGTTAGAAATGGAGAATAAAAGATCGAACGCTGGCGTCATTGACAATAAACCAAACAGAATTACCTATAATACCCCTGCAGAACTACTTTGTTCCTTTTTCGTATTTATATCTACAGTATCACATATGAAATATAATATAGAATAATGAATCCAGACTGCCCCCCAATTTAATAAAACTATGGGGAATGGGGAAAGGGACAGCCACTCTGTTTTTTTTTTTTTTATTTAAAAAAAAACTAACAACAGAAAAAATAATATGGTACCGGATCAAAGCGGTATCAAAGGTGATACGCTATAAATTTTTGCCTTAAATGGTAGCCCCTTGGGCCAATCCAAGAATAGTATAGAAAGCAATACTGAAGCATCAAATTCCGTGCCCGACAGTGGGAAAATAATAAGGAAGAAAGAAGAAGAAAGAAGTTAAATAAAAAGGTTAAAAGGCCACATCGGACATACTCCATACCATAATAATAAAGTAGAATAAAGAAAATAAAGTAAAAAATAAAATAGAACAAAAATAATGAAATGAAGAAGAAAAAAAAAAATCCCTAGTCAACTACAACCTGCCGTAGTGTGTTATACCCTCATCTAAAATTCCTATGTTGAACCATTCGTGCTCGATAACTTCTTGAGCCGTTATTCTCTTTGTTGGATCAAATTCGAACATTCTGCGACATAAATTGACGAATTGGTACCAGAAGGAGAAGACATTCTTGTCAATGTTACGTTCATCATGATTCTTGGAAGATATAAGGTTCCAATTAGACTCATAATCCATATCCCAGTGAATTTCTAACCAAGGACCGTAGTCCATTTGAAGTTTTTTAGAGATGAAAGCATCTAACCTATCACAAGAAGTCATAACCCTTTTCCAAGACTTATCCTTAGTAACGATGTTTCCCTTTGAATTTCTGACTGGCCATTGCAACTGTCCAGTTTCACGATCGAAATATTTGACTACAGTTGCTTGAAGATCGGTAGGTATGTTACCATACTTGTTTTCCACCTTAAAAAACATCTTGTCTACCATCTTCTTGGGGAAGCTCTCATTGTTTATGCGCTGCATCATTGCCATATGTTCTAAATTTTCATGAATAGGATACAAAGACTCCCCTGTTACTAGTTCTACTAGTACGCATGCAATAGACCAGATGTCACAAGGGAAACTCCAGCCCAAACCGAGAACAATTTCTGGCGCCCTGTAGTGTCTAGTGGACACTACAGGAGGGTGGTATTCGTTGTGGAAAACAGCACTACCAAAGTCAATCAATTTTACTTCTGGATTAATGAGTATTTTACGCTTTCCACCGCTTGCACGTTTCCTTCTTTCTGTTAGGGTATCCAATATCTGTTTAGGTAGCTGTTGTTCTACGCAAGTTTCATCACATATGAGAATATTTTCTGGTTTTAAGTCCGTGTGTATTATACCAAGGTCGTGTAAGAAGCAGACAGAGCGTACTAGCTGTTTCCCGATAGCTTGGACGTGTGAGCCAGGAAATCTGGCATATCCATTATTGGTCATGAAATCGTATACGGACCTGCCATATAGATCTGTGACCAAGCATATGTGATTCTTATAGTCGAAAAACTCTCTTAGGAGTAAGCACTGGTACTGGCCAAGTCTGTCGTTTTCCTTAATTGTCTGTAAAACGCGAAGTTCAGTCTTTGCTGCTTGTCTGTATCTGTCAACAGCTCTTATAATTTTGACTGCGACTGTTATATCGTTCAGATAGTCTCTGCATTTGACTACTTTACCGAAGGTGCCTTGGCCCAAGAGTTGCAGGGCTTGGAATCTGTTTTTTGCGAAGATATCGTTTTCCTGGTACACATAATGGCCCTCTTTATCCGTTTGGAAGCTTTCAATAACGGGCGGTTTATCCTGCATACCAGAGCGTAAAGGTGTCTTCTTTAATATGCTTGAGAATTTCGAAGGCGACTTCGATACCCTTCTTGTGGCGTTGAATGCGAGGTCGTTGCGGTTCATGCCACCCATAGATCCCATGGAACCAACGCCTACGCTTCCATTGTTATTCTTTACCACTCCGCTGCGGTAGTCGGTGAGTGGAGAAGGCGACACGGATCGTATAACGGGGAGTTTTATTATTTTATTCCCGTCAACGGTCTGGGTAGTCGTCCCGCTCACGTGTAGTAGCTCGTCGTCATTCTGGGTCTTCCTATCTGAGGACCTTGATTCGTATATCAGCCTTGCATGGGGTAATTGTGGTAGAGAAACGGTTCTCTGTTTCTTGACCTTTTTTGCGCTCGTATAATTAACGCTGTTCACGAATTCCACCGCGCTGTCATCCAAATCCACGAGTTGCTGGCTGGGACCCGCACTACTGTTAATCACCGAGACATTGCTAGTACTGCTATTCACATTATTGCTACCCAAAAACATAGGCTGCTGGCCTGGGCCATCCATATCCATTAGAAGCGTGTCTCTTAACGAATCCGATGTCAGTATGTCATTATTTGAAGATGCCATAAACTCATCCATAAACGGATTCTGCATCCCAATGCCGCCTGTAGAGGAGCTGTTTCTCATTGCAGCAGCTGCTGCTGCTGCCGCTCCTGTTGCTGCAGCCACCATCTGGTCGTTCCTGTGATCGTCCACGTATTGCGATCTCAACCTCGATTCCTCTCCAACCCCGTCCAACGTCCTTGTGCGCTTTCTCCTGGTTGCAAAGTTCTTCGATGCCATTTCCTAAGCAAAACACACGCTACCGTGATATTCACTCGAACTAAAACTCTAGCTTAGCTTAGCCTAGCCTAGCCTAGCCTGTCCTAACCGAAATATGTGTGTAATACCCCCTGGCAAAATAGCCACTCAAAACTTAAAAATAAAACCTTAGTGTTTCTTAAAACAAAAAAAAATGAGAACCACCACGATTGAACCGTATTTTATATCACTCTAGCGATCGTCTTTCCGCAATTAACCAGTCCTGACTGGCCCTTTTCTTGTCTCAATTTGCGTTTAAAGTAGCTCGAAATGCTGATATCATATATATATATATATGTACTCACTATAATAACAAATATCCTGCAATTCTAATATATTTTATTTATATATAGTCATACAGAATAGGTAATCAGAGAAAATTAATTAATCTAATTTACAAGAGCAACGAGGGGGCGGGGTGGCGGGGAGTCTAGAGCCAGCCAGCGTAGGGCTGGCACCAACCCTGGAGAATATTAAACCAGGGGGGTTCCTTCAAGCAATCTGATAGTCCTTAGCCCTGGGGAATCACAATCTCTCAGGCATGCTAGGCTAGGCTACACAGAGCATAGCCATTCACATTCCATTCCTTGTCTTGTTTTATCTATCAGTTTGCGAACGTTTTTTGCGTGAGCTTTGCAGGCGTTTTTGGCCACACGCTGCGCTTGCATTCTCTCTCCCTGGCAAAACGGCTGGGATTAGACGACGACTCGAGCGGTTACCCTGGGTACCGGATACACGCTGCGACGGTGTCTGTGCCTTAGAATCGGGTGCACTTGCATAGAACGGTACGTAGCACATTTGCCCTTTCTAACCTTCAATCTTTTCCCTCTCGCTCCCCCCCCCCTTGTCCTTTCGCTCCGGTTCTCCTTCGGCAATGCACCGTCTCCCGCCGCAACGGGTAACCACGGGTAACCACGGGTATCATTTGAGAAAGAAAAAAAAGAACTGAAGAAACCACTGTGAGTAGGGTAACAAGAGGACAAGCACACACACACAGGTCAGAGGGACAAAGGAACACATACAGGCATATTGTGTGTGTTTGGGTGTTTGGGTGTTTGATCCATCGTTTTGTACGTGAGTCCGGCGTCAGTCCTGTATAATGTTGCTTGCTGAGAGCTGGTTAACATTACACGAACCGACACCCGCCATATAGGCTCCTGCTAGTAGCCGGTACAAGTAGTAAGCAGTATTATAATATTATTAGCCTCTCCCAAAAAAAAAAAAAAGTACACATTATATAATAAATTATTTCTACAGCTGATGCTTCTTCTCGTGTCTTCTCAGGTTACTCTTCACGTTGTAACTCTTGTTGCAGCCCGGGTGCGTGCACTTGAACGGTTTCACCGGAGAATGAACGACAATGTGTGTTTTCAAAGTGCTGGGCCTCGAAAACTCCTTGTGGCATATATGGCACGTTTTCACGTGGATCTTTTTCTTGTATCTAGCGCCGCGACCTTGCTTGCGGTTCCACTCGTTGACGTACCCGGGCTCCGGCCTGTCGCGCAACAATTGTTCCTGTAGCTTTCTAAACTCAATGTCGAAGGATTCTGGCTGTACTGGGGTATGTACTGGGGTGTGTACTGGGGTATGTACCGAATTCTGGGCAGAGTCGTGGTCGTGGTGTGGCTTTGGTGGTGGGGATCGTTTCGTCATAGTATCGTCGCAGTTGAGAGAAGAGGGCCCGCAATTGATCGTAAGTTGATCTATGCGTGGTAGAACCCTCGGGGTATTGCTCAATGGCATGTTCGCGCTCTCTCTGAACAGCGCGCGAAGCGGTGGGAGCGCAGAGTAGTAGTGCTTGTGGCCCATTCCGGAGACACCGTACATGTTACTTTTCCCAATAATTGGCGTGCTGGTTGTAGTGGGCGTCGCCGTAGCTGTAGCTGAAGCAGATGGTGTTGTTGCTGTTGTCAATTTCGTCGTCGTCGTCGTCGTCATCATCATCTTCTTCTCCTGTTCCATGGCAATCCTGTTCTCATACCTGATGACTTTTGTTCATTACAATTGCTTGTGGGATGTGCACGATTGGGCTTGGAAACCAGCCCCACCAAACATGCACGAAACCCGTTTCCATTTCCTCATCGCCAATCACCCTTTTATATATACTTATTTATTACTACTGGTACTACGACTACTACCTCACCTACAACAAGAACACTAGTAAAACCTCGGCACGTCAGCATGTGCATAAACGGGACCCAATCAGGGCCCGTGCTGGTTGCTGCTGCTGCTGCTCGCACTCACTCACTCACTCACCCACCTACTCATTCGCTCACTCTCCCTCCCTGAACCCTGGAAGATTCGCATTATGATTACCATTAATACACGTTTTCTTTCACTCATTTTACCGCAGGCTGCGCACGGCGTCAGCGCACGATTACGGCACGTTTTCCCAATAATTGGCCAATAGTCAATATCCAATATAACCACGTGAATCATGTTTCTGGAGATGCCGCACGTACTATGTATGTAATGTTACGGCATTATTATGCTGTTTTTTTTTTTTGATTTATTTCACTTCATTAATTGGCATCGACTGCATGCATCTTTGTCTCTGTGTTGATCAATTATTCAATCATATAATATCTGACGCACGTGGCTATATGCCTCTGTTCGCTTTTTCTTTTCTTTTTCTTTTTTTGTTTCCATACCTTTTCTCGCTTCGGTTCGCTTCGTTTCGATAACAAAACTTATTTGGGGGGGACGGGGTGCGGCGCATCTGTGCGGTCCCATTGTGCAATAATTCAACATAAAACATTGTACATAAAACAATACAATGTTTTATGTATGTGCACGTAGATAGATACGTACCTAGTTCCTGGCTAGTTTTTCTTTTTTGTACACAACCGGCCGGCGCTTTACTCACCCGTTCGGCACTCGCCTTGTCTTGTCGACTACATTACACTGCTAGCCACGCCTACAAAGTGTGTGTGTATGAGGAGAGTCAGAGTTCTGTGTTACCCGGATATGCGACACGCATGAAACCTTTTTTGGGCCCAAGTTAGCGAATGAATTTTTTTTTTTTGTTTTTGGCTTTTCGTTTTTAAATCCGTTTGGTTCCGAATGACCTTCCTTGCCCCCACCCCCGGTTTGAGCCTGTGTTTGATTTGATTTTTTGATTTCTTAATTTCTCGGTTTCCTTTGGTTCCATTCGGCGCACAGAAGATCCCTCGAGAAAACTGACGCACTTTTCCCCAGTCAATTCGTATCTCCTAGAGGAACCCCAAGCGTAGATAAATCAGTGTTTATTATATTATACTCAATAAATTAACCAATACATGTTGCAAGAAAGCTCTATGACCTGTGTGATATCATACAAACTTATTTATCAGTCATAACCTAAAATTACTACTTAACCTAAAATTACCTACTTAACGTCGTGCTGACTTGACTTATCCTGGGCGCGCGCCGGGTTCCACACCATCTCTAGTTTGTTTCTTGATGTTTTGCGCTTGTTTTGCGCTTGTTTTCCTTGCCTTAATTTATCCTCAAGAGGGCCAACACTCTATGGTAGTTGGTGCTGACTTTATCGTGAGACTTGTGCCAGAGCCGTGGTATGGACACGTCCTTCGCATTCTGAACCCTGTTCTTGAACGATAGGTACTGCTCCTTGGTGTGCGTTTGCACCTCGGTTTGCAGTTTATGTAGCCATTCCCTCTGGCGGGGCCAGTATACCTCCTTCACCATGTTCAGCCTAAATTTTGTCGCATTGGAAGCAGCAACAATCCGGTCTTTTGCCGCTTGCTTCGACCGCCCAGCGAGTCTCTTCACACTTTGCACTTTCTCTGACTGCATCAGCTTGTTTCCGTTTGAGTACACTTGTTCGATTCTTTTGTGACATAAACTGGCGTATCGTGTGTACGTAGAAGATAACAACGAGCTATATTCGCGGTACTGTTGTGACACTGAGACCGTTGGAAGGCTTGGAAGGGCTGGAAGTGCTGCTGGGAGCTCCAGAAATGTTGATAGCACCGGCGAAATATGCTTCTTCCCGTGGACCGTCTCATATGCATGGGCCCTGTGCCCCATGTAAGCGTCAAACTGGCATGTCAGTTTTTCTCTAAATCCCCCTGCTCCGTCGCAATCTAATTCGTTGTTCTTTATAAACGAACGCATATCCCGAGCAAGCACCGTTAAGAGGGTTATATTGATAAGCCCTGCAACTAAAGAGATCCCGATAATTATCGACTGTAGCTTGCTAAAACGTGAACCCGTCCCCGCGCCTGCCTTGTCCTTAGTAATACCCCTTGACGTTGTCTTGGCATTTCGAGAACTTGACTCGGAAGAACCAGGCAATTCGGCAGACCCTTCAACACTGCCAACAGAAATAAGACGAGAGTTACTAGACGTAGAGTCCTTTCCTGAATTTTTCCGGGCTAATCCCCCAAAGTCATCTAAATCACTGCTTGTTTCAGATAAAATATCATCCATCTCACCCGCATCAAACTCCCTTATAGAATATGAGCTATTCATCGCATCCACCACACCCCATGGTTCTCTATTATCAGCAGAAGTACATCTGCCTTTAATCTCGCTCATATCTAAAACACTTTTATATTCCTCTTCTCCCCCTGTTCAACTAACTCTCTTAATTCTTAAAAATATTTGGTCAGTACTTTTAAGTCCTTGATCTGCGCTATACTTTTAGAAATCGAACTTTCTCAATAGTCTTAGCAAAAAGTCCGTTTCGTCTTATTAGAACACTATATTTTTCAACTTCGGTAACAGTAGAATATTTTCCTGGATAATCCTCTTAAAAATTTCGACGCCACTTAGCGCCTTTTCTCTGAAACCTTCTAAAAACTCGTAACCTCCCTGTAACGTTTTTTCGATCCTTATTCTTTTTATAATTTGTCTTATCAGATTCCCTTTTTTTTTTAAATAAAAAAAATTATAATTTAATTAGTAGTTCCTCCTGTACAAGGAAAAAGTCACAGGATTGGTAATACCGATACAATGCAGGTAGGGTTTTTATACTTCTATTTCTATTTAGTTTCAGATATTAATTAAAATGTAATTATGACGCAGTTGAAAGTTATGCTATTTAACAACTATTTCTTTGCATTTTTGATGCAGCTCTGCTATTCTTTCAGCGGTGTCCATAAAGAGCTTAAACTCTTCCATTAACACGCTCACTATGATATTTACACCAACTTTAGTATCATCGTCTTCAGTAGAATCATTACCGAACATGTCATTTTCGAGTCCCGCGACTGCATTGTCAATGTTGCTTAGTGTGTCATTGTAATCGTTCAACTTGTTCTTGTAAACGATTAATTTCTCCTGGAAGAATTTGTCTATCTCAACATTTGAGATTTTGAAACCTTTTGTCACAAGCTGTTGCAGCATTATAGCGAAGTTTTCCAACTGTGTCACGTCTTTGTCTACTAGTGATTTGATGGCATCGATCTTCTTTAGGTCAGACGACAAGGATCTGGTAGCATTGAAATGCAGTTTTTGTAGGTACTTGACATCCCTTGGAATCGATTCCAAAAGCTCTGTATGGTCCTGTAGATCTGCATTGAGATGTTTCGACAAAGACACCTGAGTGCTGATGAATTGATCTAGTTGTTCGATTTCCTGGCGTACTTGAATAGGAAGTTCAGATATTTTAGTCATTGGAGTGACAGCCAATTGATTAATGTAGTTTATGGCACTTTGTTGGGGTTGTTGTAATTGTGATTGTTGTTGGTTACCAAATAGACTCATGCCTCCAGTTTGTGGTTGTTGTTGTTGCTGCTGGTTTCCAAATAGACCCCCAGTAGTAGGCTTGGAACCAAATAGTCCACCAGTACTTGTCCCCAAAGATCCAGCATTGTTGTTATTTGTGTTTCCGAACAAACTGCTACCTGTCTGGGCAGGTTTACTTCCAAATAATCCTCCACTGGGTTGAGTAGATTGAGCTCCAAAGAGACCTCCAGTGGTACCTCCCAGATTTGAGGTTGCATTTTTATTCCCGAATAATCCTCCGGTGTTGCCTGCATTGTTAGTTGAGGTGCTGTTGTTCCCAAATAATCCTCCTGTGGTCCCTGCGTTCATGTTTGTGTTGTTATTGCTTCCGAATAGACCTCCTGTATTTGTGGATGTGTTTTTGTTCCCAAACAATCCTCCAGTCGTTCCTCCAGTCGTTGCAGTTGTGTTGTTGTTACCAAACAATCCTCCACCGGTACCTGTATTTGTAGATGCATTGTTGTTACCAAAGAGTCCCCCAGGAGCACCGCTAGTCCCGTTATTTTGAGCTGTATTACCAAACAAACCTCCGCCTGTGCCAGCATTGTTGTTGTTTTGTGTTGTATTCCCAAATAGTCCTCCTGTGTTTCCTCCTACGTTCGATGAAGCATTGTTATTCCCAAACAATCCTCCACCACCAGTGTTCGTACCCAAACTATTGTTATTATTTCCAAACAATCCCCCAGTGTTCGTGCCCGTTTGTGTAGCATTGTTATTGTTCCCAAATAGTCCTCCGCTAGTATTCGTTGTTGCTCCGGCTGGTTTGCCAAACAAACTTCCAGCGGCAGAATTCTGTTGATTATTACCAAACAATCCCCCGGGAGCTTGACCTTGAGTATTATTGTTGTTGTTATTCATGAATCCAGTATTACCCCCTTGGTTGTTGTTTCCAAACAAACCACCCCCAGTATTGCCTGCTGGACCAGCAGATGTTGAACGACCAATTCCAAACATATCTTTGTCAAGTTCAATCACTCACAGATATCTCAGTTCAAATATTTCAGGAAAATTTACCTCCAAATATATATGGATATTTCCCCTGTGAATTGATATCTATGTGGTCGATCAATGCCAATACTTGTAGCTCTCTCAATTCACGATTCTACTCTTGTAGAACAAGCTTTTGTTGATCTTAAAAAGTTAATAATTTCATGGAAATCGTTTCGAGATGAGAAAAAGAAGAAAACATCACCATTCATTTTCCGCCGGGTAACATCTATTATATACAGAAACTGACGCAGGAAAATTTTTGCCACCAACAAGCTTCAAAAAACATGACTTTTCTCAGTAGAAAAGTCTCTCTATCAAGCCTTTTTAATTTGAATGTTTACGACTAAAGAAAAGAGAGCTTTAAAACGTGATTTGAAGGTGACATATAGCTGCTAACGCTACTGAAACTAAACTAGTGGATTTCATAATATAACTAGTCTAGGTGTGTGTTACTTCTGTGGCCCGTATAATAATTGAGGGAGCAAATATCGGTAGCATTAAAGCACAATAAACAATGGGTATTCCCAAGTTTTTCCACTTCATCTCTGAGAGATGGCCTCAAATCTCACAATTGATTGATGGTTCACAAATACCTGAGTTTGACAACTTATACTTGGATATGAATTCCATTTTGCATAATTGTACGCATGGTGATGGTACTGAAGTTAATTCCAAACTTTCAGAAGAAGATGTCTATTCGAGAATTTTCAGTTATATAGACCATTTGTTCCATACTATCAAGCCTAAACAGACATTCTTCATGGCAATTGATGGTGTTGCGCCAAGAGCTAAGATGAATCAACAGAGAGCTCGTAGATTTAGAACTGCTATGGATGCAGAAAAAGCAATGCAAAAAGCTATTGAGAATGGTGACGAATTACCCAAGGGTGAACCATTCGATTCAAATGCTATCACACCAGGTACAGAGTTCATGGCTAGACTTACCGATAACTTGAAGTATTTTATTCATGATAAGATTAGTAACGACACCAGATGGCAAAATGTTCAAGTCATATTTTCAGGACACGAAGTTCCAGGTGAGGGTGAGCATAAAATTATGGACTATATAAGAGCTATCAGAGCTCAAGACGACTACAATCCAAATACAAGACATTGTATCTACGGGTTAGATGCTGATTTGATCATCTTAGGGTTATCGACTCATGATCACCACTTTTCTTTGTTGAGAGAAGAAGTCACCTTTGGCAAACGTTCGTCAAGTGTGAAGACCTTAGAGTCTCAAAATTTCTATTTGTTGCATTTATCTATACTAAGAGAGTATTTGGAATTGGAATTTCAGGAAATTACTGACGCCCTACAATTCGATTACGATTTCGAAAGAGTTTTGGATGATTTCATCTTTGTATTATTTACAATCGGTAACGATTTCTTACCCAATTTGCCTGATTTGCACTTAAAGAAGGGTGCTTTCCCTGTTCTTCTACAGACGTTCAAAGAAGCCCTACAGCACATGGATGGTTACATCAATGAACAAGGTAAGATAAATTTGGCAAGATTTTCAATTTGGCTAAAGTATCTATCCGACTTTGAATATCTAAATTTTGAAAAGAAAGATATTGACGTTAACTGGTTCAACCAACAATTAGAAAACATATCTTTGGAAGGTGAACGTAAACGTCAACGTATGGGAAAGAGACTATTGATGAAACAACAGAAAAAGCTAATCGGTGCTGTTAAACCATGGTTATTAAAATCTGTTCAACGTAAAATGACACCAGATGTTGATGAGAACGATATTGAAATTTTCCCATTGGAGGAAAAGGAAGTTGTATTAGCAAATTTGGATTTCTTGAAGGAGTTTGCATTCAATTTGGGATTAATCCTTGCCCATTCACAAAGCAAAGACATGTATTATTTCAAATTAGACCTAGATTCTATTAATATGCAGGAGACGGACGAAGAACATGAAGCACGTATTCATGAAACAAGACGTTCCATCAAAAAATATGAGCAAGGTGTGGTCATTGCTTCTGAAGAAGAATTGGAAGAAGAACGTGAAATTTACAGTGAGAGATTCGTGGAATGGAAAGATAAGTACTACAAGGACAAGTTGGAATTTTCGATTAAAGACACTGATAAGTTGAAAGAAATGACAGAAAACTATGTTGAGGGTCTACAATGGGTTTTGTACTATTACTACCGTGGTTGTCCATCATGGTCGTGGTATTATAGGTATCATTATGCCCCACGTATATCTGATATTATTAAAGGTATCGATCAAAAGATAGAGTTTGAAAAAGGCACTCCATTTAAACCTTTCCAACAATTGATGGCTGTTTTACCTGAAAGATCAAAAAATTTGATTCCAGTTGTGTACAGGCCACTTATGTATGACGAACACTCTCCAATTTTGGACTTTTACCCCAATGAAGTAGAATTAGACTTAAACGGTAAAACTGCAGATTGGGAAGCAGTGGTGAAGATTTCTTTTGTTGATCAGAAACGTTTGATCGAAGCTATGGCCCCTTATGATGCTAAACTCTCTCCGGAAGAGAAAAAGAGAAACTCTTTTGGAACAGATCTGATTTTCATTTTTAATCCACAAGTTGATACCATCTACAAAACACCACTTTCTGGTTTCTTTAATGATATTGAACACAATCATTGTATTGAAAGAGAGTTTATTACAGAATCACCTGAAAACATAAAGTTCTTGTTTGGTTTGCCTAAAGGTGCAAAACTTGGTGCCAGTGCATTAGCTGGTTTCCCATCTCTCAAAACAGTTCCGCTAACCGCTGGGCTTGAATATAATTCATCTGTTGTTTTTAATTTCCCTTCAAAACAACAATCTATGGTATTACACATTCAAGATGTCTTCAAAGAGAACCACATTTCTCTATCGGATTTGGCAAAACGTCACATAGGTAAAGTGATCTATTCAAGATGGCCATATCTAAGAGAATCAAAGCTTCTTTCTATAATCACTGAAGATACCATTTATGAAAGTATCTCCACTGGTAAAACATCAAAATTAATGGAAAGAAGGCCACAGGACTTCGAAAGAAAGGAATTTAGGGAGTTAAAACATAGCTTGAAATCAAATTACCAAAGAACAAAAGCGGTAATTTTGGACGATGTCTATGCAGTTGCTAAGGTTATTCCAGTTAATGGTTTAGTTAGAAACCAAGATGGTTCCTACTCTAAGTCCTTCAGTGATGAAATAGAGTTTTATCCACTTCAACTAATAGTTGAAGATGTTGAAAATAAGGATGAAAGATTTGCTGAAAAAGAAGCTTTGCCAATTGATAAAGAATTCCCAGAAGGATCTAAAGTCGTGTTTTTAGGTGATTATGCCTATGGTGGTGAAGCAACAATTGATGGTTATAATAGTGCAACCAGATTAAAGCTCACTGTCAAAAAGAGTTCCATAAGGGCTGAACCAAATATCGGTAAAGTAAGAGCAAAGTTAGATAGTCAGGCCTTGAAATATTATTCGACTCAAGCATTCTCAAAAATAACCAGAGTTCATCCACTATTTTTGTCAAAGATTACCTCAAGGTATTTAGTCGTCGACTCTAAAAAGAAGTCCTATAACGTTGGTTTAATGATCAAATTCAAGGCACGTAACCAAAAGGTTCTTGGGTATGCCAGATGTAGCTCCAACAATTGGGAATATTCAGACCTTGCTCGTGGTTTATTGGAACAGTTTAGATCCACATTCCCAGAATTCTTTATCAGACTTTCCAACTCTAAGGAACAAGCAATTCCTTCAATTACCGATATATTTTCGGATAAGTCACCAGTAGAGGCAGATGCTATCTTGAAATCTGTAGCTGATTGGGTCTCTGAAGCTAGAAAGCCATTTGTTGTAGTCTCTTTAGAGAGTGACTCTTTGACAAAAGCATCAATGGCCGCTGTTGAAAGTGAAATAATCAAATACGTTTCTTTACCAGATTCAACTGAGGAAAAGAAACTCGCCAAAGTACCCCGTGAAGCTATCCTCAATGCAGAATCTTCGTATGTGTTGTTACGTTCTCAAAGGTTCCATCTTGGTGACAGAGTTATGTATATCCAGGCTTCTGGTAAAGTGCCACTTCATAGCAAAGGTACAGTTGTTGGTTATACTACTATTGGAAAGAATGTTTCTATTCAAGTTTTATTCGACAATGAAATTGTTGCAGGTAACAACTTTGGTGGTAGACTACAAACAAGACGTGGTTTGGGGTTGGATTCTTCCTTCCTTTTGAATTTGTCGGACAGACAATTGATCTACCACTCTAAGGCTTCCAAGGATGTCCAAAAGAAGTCAACTACCACTTCTAACAGTAAGCAGTCGATGCTTGCAAAGAAGAAGAAGGTTGAAGAATTAAAGAAAAAACAAGCTCATGAGCTATTGAATCATATCAAAAAAGATAATGGGAAAGAAGAAAATGGAAGTGAAACATCTGGCCAAACGGGACCCCAAATTTCAGTAAATGCTCTGAACCCATCGGCTGCCAGCAATGTGTTTAATGCGGTTCTGAACCAAATTCAACCAGTTATGCAACATCCAATTCCACAACCACCGCCAGGAACTGCTCTTCCATATAATTTCCCAGTGCCTCCTTCTATGATGGTTAACGGTGTTGCTCCTCCACATATGATGCCACCGCAGTTTTTGCCAAACGGGCAACCAATGGCACCCATTCCGGTTCCACAATACTCACAAGCTCCAAAAGTTGAACAGCCTGTAAATGAACCTGCGGTAGATGAGGAAGCATCTAGAAGTCTCAAGAATCTCTTGCTTCATGATGATCATGAGAAGCCTTCTGGCAAATCGGGAGACGTTGGTAACTCATCCGGAAAACCTACTCGTGGGCGTGGTGGAAATCGTGGTAGAGGAAACAACAGAGGTCGTGGTGGAAGTAGAGGTGGAAAGAGAGGTGGATTTTCTAGAGGTGGAAAAGCCTCCGGGAAATCCGAAAATTCAGCGTAAATTTCTCGTCAAGTAATGACTCTTTGAGAGGAGTTTTGATATCCAATCAAGTATAAGATTTGAAAATTAATAATTTAGAGTTTATATACGTAAAAGTCATTATATATACATACCAAACGATCTCGGCATAGTCATTGTATATTTTCTGCTAAAAATCACGATTTGATGATCGTTCCTTTAACTTTGCCTCAGTTATTTCATTACTTTTCTTGAACCACTTAGCCTCAAACCCATTAGATCTATCTACACCATCCCATCTATAACCAGGGGCAATACCAAACCTATTTTCAGGGTACCTTTTATCATAAAGTTTCCTTCCTAGTAACGACGTTGGTGTTTTTTTAGAACTATTGGATAATAATAAAGGGTCTTCAATTAATAGAGAAGTATCTTTCGACTTCTTCTCGTTGATATTTGATAATTGTACTTCTCCCATATTCCTAATCTTTATTTCCTCCTCACGTCGTACTTTGGCTAAGTTTTCCATATCTCTTTTCTCTTCCATCTTTTTCTCGTACCCGTGAATGATTTTACCCTTCTCATCTCTGTAAGTGGTAGTCTGATTTCCTGTCAAGATACCTGCTTCTTTAATATCTAATTGTTCCTTATTCGCTATTTGCTTTTCTATTTCCTCAGCTGTATGTAGACCTGCAAAAGCCCCTGAGGACATTTGTTCTTTTTTGTTCAATTCTACATTGGCATCATCTGAGGGAGTTAGCTTCAGAGGTTCCAATTGTTTCGTTTCAAGGTTTTTCCAAAGAACCTCTCCTGATTGCCCCGATGTAATATCTTTTTTATTAGTATCTACAATCTTGCTGCTATTATCCACTATATCGATGCTGCTAGTGGAGATTATCGAGTCGCTATCAGGCTTTCCTGGAGATGACAGTTTCTTGTTCTTGGCCTTCGCTTTTTTCGATTTCTTATCACCACTTTTTGAGCCATATGCTTTGGCTAAGAAATCATTTAGTGACATAGCTACCAACCTTTTAAGATCTAATATATAATATATCTGCCAACGAAACCACCGTCGAATATAGCTGGTATTTCATTGCCTACAACCATCTCAGAATGTCTTTTTCTTGTTACTAGGTTGTTCGTTGATGTAAAACTATAACAATTTGAAAAAGCAAGAAAATTCAAAGGACGAAATTTAAGCATCGCCAAATCAAAACATCTCTTACGCGTTTTGACAAAGACACGCACTTTTTTGATATCATTAACACAACTAACTGCAGTCTGTATATGTGTATAAATGGCTATAATCCGATAAGGTGATGAGTCAAGAAACGGAAGAAAGTTTAGAATCATGGCTTCACAATCTAGAATGGTCCCAATTGCTATCATTGCAGAAACAACTCGTGTCGGAGATGGACAGAAGGTACTGTGAACTAAGTACAACAAAAGAAATTAATGTCAAGAATGAATTAGATGAAATGGTAGAAGAGCTTCCCTCTACTCAATTTGATCCAGTACTCCATAAAACGCACTCTAAACGGTGTGGAACTGATCTATCTGCTGGCAGAAGGACTATAAAGAAGGAAGAATTATCGGAAGCAATTTCACTTCGGCGGAACATGGAGTTGTTGAGTTCCCCACTCAAAGAAAACGAGATTATTCTTGATTCACAGGCATCGGACATACTGAAGGAACAGGATACTAATATTCGATTATCTCAGCAAGCTGTGGACT
Source organism: Kluyveromyces marxianus DMKU3-1042 (assembly GCF_001417885.1). Taxonomy (NCBI): domain Eukaryota; kingdom Fungi; phylum Ascomycota; class Saccharomycetes; order Saccharomycetales; family Saccharomycetaceae; genus Kluyveromyces; species Kluyveromyces marxianus. The sequence goes on from NC_036028.1 coordinate 662,558, forward strand.
TGAAACAAAGACTACCGAAATCCCCAGTAAAACGCACTCTTTTCTCTCAAAGTAGCACAGAAAACAACAAGAAACAGAAATGTATGATTGATTTTAATATTAATCCAATAACTAAGAAACCTTGGATCTACGAAGATTTTAAGCCAAATGATTCAATGTCAGATAAAAAGGGCAAAAGGACATCAAAAAAAGTCGCTCGTTTCCATGAAAAGGCAGGATCTCCTATCAAAGACAAACAACGGACAATATTAAATGATAATGGTTTATTGGAAACCGTTGATCATCAGACTCAGAGGCAGCAGCAACAATTTACCCCAAAGAAACAAGAGATTCCGGATTTGCACTTTGAGGATGACTCATTCGAAAATCTTAGAGTAAGATCGAAATCTCCACCTGGCTATGGACGTCTGAACTTCCCTACAACTCAAGAAAGAATTGACGATAAAGAGGAGTCTAAAAAACTTCTATACCAGAAAACTAAGGAACGTTTTTTAGAAGCCACTAATAATCTCGTTCCAATTACGGAAAGAGAATTCTATTTCAGGAACTCAAAGCTAAATGATATTGTAGATGATGGAAATTTTACATGGACAGCAGAAGAACTGAAAATATTTACTAGGTAACCCCAAGAGTACTACTATACCCTTTTGTATTCTTCTGTAATAATATATGTCATTATATACGTAATTCGCGTTAGTTTCCTCTGATTTCAAAACGTAAACAAATAATATTAAATATTTAAATGAACAAATAGTTTATAGTACATTATAATAACAACACAATTGCATCGGAGCTAGACCTGAATTATGAAGTGCATCTTTTCTGTTGAGCCACTCGTTTGAAGTAAAATACACTTGTCTGCTTAATACGATATATTTGTAGGGGGCTGGTTTCTACATTTTATCTTCAAAGAGACATTGCATTATTCCTGGTTTTTTACCTGTGGGTAAATAATCTCGTATCGCAACAATGAGTAAAGACGTGTTCCCCTTGTTGGAGCTTGGTGAGCTTGTCACTTGTCTTCAAAGTTGTGATTTCTCACTTGCTACAGAGGAAAATATATCTAGGCCAACATCCCAATATGTTATAACGTTATACAAACAAATCATTGACAGTTTTATGGGTGTATCACCAGATTCGTTGCTATCAGACAAAACCCTATTCGATACAGGTTCGAGTGACACGCAACAACCGCCATTATATATGGAAACAGTGAAAGTCTTGGCTCTTAATAAAATTTGCTTTAAGTTCTTCCAGGATATCGGAGTATCAGATTTCAACATGATGGATCTATATAAACCAGATTCTTTACGGACCAGAAGGCTTTTATCCGCTGTCGTTAATTATGCAAGATTCAGAGAAGAGAGAATGTTCGATTGTGATAAATTCATGTCAAAGACAGAATTTTTGTTAAATCAGCTACGATCAAAATTCGATGACTATAACTATTTGCAACAACGGATAAATAAGCATAGAAATGAAATAGAATTAAAAGATGGGGAAACTATTGAAACATTGCAGCATCAAAATAGGCACTTAGAGCAACAAATAACAAAGCTAAAAAACCTTCAAGAGACATTGAATATGGATTACAATACCTACAAATCTAGGAAACAGTCATTGTTAAACGATTTAGAGAAGTTTGGATTTGAGCTTATCGAATTGGAGTTTGAAAGAAACAAGTTAGAAAAACATGCGAAGACGGATTTGAATGAATTGAACGAAAACATTGAAAAGTTATCTACTCTTCTTAATACTCACCAGAATAACCTTGACAACTTGGAGCAAAAGCACAGAAAACTTCGTACCTCCATGAATACCTTTCAGGCTTTAGCGCAAGAGTTGTATGAGGTTCTACAAATTATATCGACGGACTTACAAGAAGCTCATCTTAAGGAGGCAAATCTCATCGATATGCGTGAACAATACCTTCAAACTGATGAAAAGTTGAATAATATCTTATCAGCTGGGGTGATGGTGAAATTGAAGATTCTACAATCTCAGTTGGATAATCAAAAACAAAAACTACGTCAGTTGAGAGAAGAGACCAAGGTAAAGCAGGATAAAAACGAAGAAACATTGCAACTTTTGCAAAAGCAATATACAGATGAGGTTGTACCAGAACTTCGCGCAGCTGAAGCCGAAGTCGAGAATGAAATAATCAATGGCGCAATAAAAGACCACAAAAGGGAAATAGAACAGCTAAAACAGCAATTTCAAGCCGAAGTCAAGGACATCGACCTTGAGTACACATTGCTATCTGATCACATCAATAGGTATATGGAAGAGATGTTACGTGTAATGACTGGAGCTGTCTAACGATTCTCAGGTGAAACGGTATTGTTAGAGTGTAATACACTATATAGATGCTATTTAGTTATGACGGAAAAATAACTGAATATAAAATTCTCCGCTATCAACATCCCAATAGGTACACTTTCTGTTCAGATCATCTATCGCGTACGGTTCAGATGGATCATAATCGTTAAGTTCAATTTCATTGTTTGGCAATTGTATTCCGACATTTTCAAACGGCTCAAAAGCGACAACTAGGTATTTAGCATTGGAAGCATCCGAATTATTAAGTTCTAGATCCGATAGAATACGAATGAATGGGATGAAACTATCCTCTTTTAGTGATTTTTTTCTATGCTCGTTATCGTATTTGACCCGCACGCATATACCAAACAAGTCCTTCTCAGGATGCTTCACTTTAACAACTTGAACCTCAGGTTTTATTCCATTATAGCTTAAATTAGCTCTGAGATCGTTTACTTGCTGTTGAAATTCTTGATCTCGTACATTCTCTTCATTCTCTTTCGATTTGCCATTGCGTGCAGTACTTTTAAGCACATTAAGCTGATGCTTCTTACCCATTAAATGTCTTTCAACACTTGACCACGAAACATGCATGGTCTTACATCGCTTACATACCAACTTCCCTGAATGGTTTCGATATATATCTGGGTTTGCTCTAAACTTTGACCCCTCTTGGTCCTGTTGGAATGTAAACGGTACCTCTTCTCCATTACTAAGTAAATCTTGAACTTGTTTCCTTCTTTGCAAATTCTGTTGTGAATCTGATGCAATCCCACCACCGCCTTTCTTCGAGCCCGCTCTATTTTGATAATCCATTATCCAATATTTTTGGTCTTTGGTGTGGAAGTTCTTACGTACAGTTTGTTTTATTCTTTTAGTAATTAATCTTCCATAAGTGAGGTGGTGATGGGGCGATGCCTTTAATTTGGAATATGAACTATATTCTTGTACTTTATTTTTTATTTCACAAGTTAAAAAATAGGTTAGTTATTACAGACGGGAAATGGTGAAATAAAAAAGCATAGAAGTGAATGATGATGCACTTGTTATGGATATGGAAGGGACTATATACAAGAAGTCTCTGTACTTCATCATGAAAATTACGTAAATAATGGGCTATGAATAGGATGGAGGAATGTGTTTTGACATCATAGGTAGACCATCTTACCTAGCTCGTTGAAACCAATTGCACGGTTCTTTCTGTTATCACGGTTACCGCTACCATAACGGAAACCCACTTTTCCTACCTGGCTGTGTACAAACTTAAGCTTCGATCTTTCGCCTTCCAAGAGTTCTCCGTAAACTACCTTCTTCTTGTTCTTATGCGATACAAATTTGTCGTGACCGATAGCATGTTCACCTTCAGTAGACAACTTTTCAAGAGTGACAGCAGCAGGTTCCAATTCAAGGACCTTAGCGGCGTCAACTGGACCGAAAGGTTGGGATTCGGCGATAGTTAAAAATCTAGAAGATAGAGCTTTTGATGGAATTGGAATTTCTGACAAGTTCTCGTTATTTGATGGCTTAAACACAGGGAACATTTTGAACAATGTATCGGCCATGACTCTTTGTTGAGGCTTTATACGATTCTGTAGGCAAGTAAAATAAATTTGAGTTTTGTTAGTAAAATAATTCATTTTGATTGATTAATCTCCCTCCTCCCCCACCCCACATTTAAGAGGCGGGAAGAAAAAAAAGTAATAGAGAATAATAAGACGAACTGGATCACAATCAACCTGAATATTGTTAAATGATGTCAGAGATAGTAAACAAATTTTTAACCATTTTTATCGTGTCTTAAAGACTAATCGAATTTTTATGTTATTCTCATCATTATCAACACACAATCTCAGGTTGGTTGTTATATCCACTCCGGTATATTCTCCATATGCTGTTCATTGCAATTGCAATCGTAGGTACATACGTATTTTTCCTGTTGTTTTTCTATCTCGACCAACTTGACGATGGCTTCGATTCTTGGAACCTTCAATCCGTAAGCTCTGGAGACTTCTTGGGCAGAGAGTTTCTCGATCTGCACCTTCTCGTATATCTCCAGTCTCATGTCCTCGTCTATAATGAAATTGGTACGACAGTGTTCATTTTGAGGAAATGGCCTCAACATACGATCTCCTCTTGGCGCAAATGGACTTCTCCCCGATACGGGCACCACATTCTTATCATTAGTATACTTTACAACCTCGCCTGTCACAGGGTCCCTTAGCGACTGACCACGCTCCAAATCTGGTGTGACATACTTAGGCTTGTGATCCTGAGGTGGAGAAAAGTATCTGTTGTAAATATACTCACCTTTGAAATTCTTGGGTCCCAAGAATTGCCTCATGGCATACTTCAAATTAGAGTCATGTCTGATCTTTCTATTCTTGTTCGCCAACAAGCTGAATGGGTATGGAGGATACGCAATTGTCCTCTTGGAAATGTGTCTAACCTGCTGGAGCTGAAAGTGAGTACCGGACCTTCCTAACATCTTTCCTAGTATTTAGATTTATGATATTCCAGGCTGATTGAGCCTCTCCCTTTTATTTCACAGGCAATCAAGCTATCCAGAACCTGTTCGAGTGCTGTTTTACCCCTCTGAACGCTTTCATTCACAAGCCATTGAGTGAGAGTGAATGAGTGTTCATTCAAAAACTTTTCAAACGTTCAATAGAAAAGATGATAAAGAAAACCAAAAAAAAAAAAAAAAAAAAAAAAATAAAAAAATAAAATAAAATAACGTAGCATAACACAAGGATGAAGAGGAAACAAACAAAAAGAGGAAAAAATTTTTTCACTGGTTCTCTGCCATCTTACCCGCACTCTTCTTTTTCTTTCCCCTCTCTACAGAGAGGCAGAAGACAGGGTAAGCTTGTAGACACAAGAGCCAGGGCATACACTTGTAGAAGAAAGAATGTATCACGTGATGGCGAGTATGTGTGCGTATGTATGTGTGTAGCAATTTTACCTGGACGGGCATGTCAAACAATGCGTTCGCCCTGGCATCGATAACTGTGTATGTGTATTTTATCCTCGTAATCCGTTTGTCTCCCTCACGAGCCTATATCATAGTGTGTGGCATAATAGTTGACGTGGGCAGAATAGCTGGGCGGCTTGCTCTCGAAGCGTCATTTTCCCCCTGTTCTCTGCTCGGCGGGTATTATTCTCTGGTTTGAATTTTTCTTGGTTTTCAATGAAACAAAACACGTTAAAATAACGGGAAAAAGATAAATAAAGATGAGTGGAGAAGTAGAAGTAGAAGCAGAATATTTGGAATAAACACCACCTGTTTTAGTTCACCTTTGTTTTTATAGCTGCTAGGGGATAACCAGGTGTATGTGTTAAGGTGTGGAAGGAGTGATAAAATTTCAAGTTCCATATGGTTATTGATAGTATCACGAAAACTGAGACGTTAGGAGAAGAACAGGGGTCTAGAATGGATAGATCACGATTATATAACAAGAGTATACGCGAAGCGTATGAGAATATGGTGAGAGAATCTGGGAGTGGGATCAGTACAAGTTCTGATTCAGTGCCAAGGCGTGGGTTTGTTAGTGGATACCATGATTCTCGCGATTCTCGCGATTCTCAGAAGATGTCTTCGCCAGAAGGGCTGTCGCATAATGCAGGACAAGTGGCGGACTTTGAGAACAGCGAGTTTTCGGATAATGAGGCAGTAGAAGACGAACAGGACGGTAGGGATTCGGAGAGTGACTATCTGCAATTTAAAAAATCGTTGATTCAGGATGATGAATGGTTGGACGACGAATCGGATACAGATTATACAGAGGAAGCGGATCGCAGTTTTCTTCTGGATAACAACGATGACGAGCTATATAGTGATGGATATGAAGAAGATTCTGGGAGCGGCAGCTTTGCTCGAAACAGAAGTAGGAGTCGTTATGGCTACTTGGGTGATTCAGACGTGTCTGAGTTGCGTTCAAACTGGATTTCTTCCAAGTTTTGGGTCCTTCTTTCCGTTATTATATCGTTGTGGTTTGTTGGGTCGTGGATATCTTCCAACGCCAGCTCGCCCTTGACGCCGGATCTGAACAAAAGAATAAACATGTTGCAAAATCAATTGAACCAGTTGAACCACGAACGAGATTTGCAAAAGAAGAAATACCAAAGCGATCTAGATCAGAATGTTAAACTAATAATTCAGCAATTTGAAAAGAACATCAAACGGATTTTACCAAAGAACATTAAAGATTTCTCTAAGATATACTCTTCTATGGAAAACCTAGAGTCAAAGGTTGATACTCTAAACGAGAAAATTGCCTGGAATAACGTTAACGAAACACTTTCACGTTTGAATGATGTATTGCCTACCGAAATACCAGTCATAATTGACTCCGACAGAGTTGCAGAAAACGGGAATATAACAGAAAAACAAGTGCTACTTATTCCAGAACTACACAACTATCTAGCTGAACTTATTCCAGCATTAATCAATAGCTCCATTGATGTACAATCGATATTGACTACTTCCACTTTTAAATACGATTTGAATAACTATGTGAAGGAGATTCTGAGCAACGAATTTCAATTCATTGAAAGGACTCAGTTTATTCAAGAGATGCAGTCATATATGCAAGTTATCAAAGAGGAGCTCTCTAAAGAGTTGGAATCGAAAACAAGTCATCTTCAAAGTCCGCAGCAGATATCAACCTTGGTACTAAAAAAAATGGTTCACAGGATCTATAACTCAAATCAACACCAAATGGAGTCCAGCTTAAACAAGGCTACTTTTTCGCAAGGTGCAAAGATATTGAACCATTTGTGCTCAAAAACGGTCAAAGGTAGTACAACCCCAGTTGATTTGTTGCAGGACTGTTCCTTTGGTTGTTCTACTTCTACATACTGGCACTGCGACAGTAAGAACTGTCAATGGGCAATTCGTTTTGACGAACCGCTATTCCTAACGAAGATCTCCTATTTACATGGGAGGTTCTCTCATAACTTGGAAGTCATGTCCGCGGCACCAAAAGTCATTTCCATTTACGTGAAGCCACTGACTCCATCAAAGGATTTACAAAAAATGCCAAAGTGGATGAGGGACTCCTCCTACGTCAAGCTCGGAAGCTTACACTATGACCTCTACTCAAAACTTATTAAGCAAGACTTCTTATTACCGGATTGGTTCATAAAATCCAAAACATTGGTTAGATCAATGATTTTTGTGGCTGAGGAAAATCACGGAAACAAGGATTACACTGCTATGAGAAAGTTTATTGTAAATGGAGTAACCCCAAAGGACTTACAATTAATGAATTCTTTTCCAGCTGACTGGGCGCATATGACTCCCGAGTATTCTGTTTCAGTTGAAGAGCAAGAAAGGGCAAGATTATCCGAAGTAGCAACGTGGCAGGACCAACAAGTACCTTCGTTTGGGGAAGACGAAATAGTTGACTAACTTAATTAGTACTAAAGGTGGCTTTTCTGGGATCAGCCACTTTGGGAAAGCTATGCAGGTACCAAAACTTTATTCAGCGTTGACTAACTTCGCTCATCTCTTTGCGTACTCACCCTTTCTGAGACCCTTCCTTTTCATTTGTTCGGTTTCTAATGATGTCATTTCAGGTGGGAAAAAAAATAATTTTTTATATGCATTCGTTTCAATATGCGACCGCAAGGTCTTGTAGGTCAGATAAAAACACTGGTATGTACGGGCTGTTTACCATGAAAATGAAGTGTGCATTGTGAATGGAAACAATTTTATTTGTTGCTACGGCGCGCATACGGTGTTTGTCTTAAACGAATTAAAAAAATGAGTCTTTTATTCACCTTAAGGGGAATGAGCCAATTTGGGAAAAAAAAAGTGTTTATAAGTGGAAACACCTGTCTTTCTTGCGTAATCATAACAAATGATTTTTTCCAGAGCCTACAACGTACAGGCACATACAGTGTTATCATTCTGAACAATATCAGTCGTATCCGTTCATTGTATATAAACAGGTGGCTAAAGTGATCTGCTGTAAGTATTAACTGCCGTACAAAACTGAAGTTCTGGACTTACGAACATAACTGTTTTTACCCTTGTCTTTTTCTGGCTTTCGACTCCTCAATCTTCTAGTTTTCTTTAAAGACGTAATTCAAATTAGCAGCCATAAAGTCATGGTAGGACTAACGTTGAAGAGCGCTTTCCAGTTTAAGCGGAAAACTAGCGATAAAGCTTATTCAGGAGGTGGGAGGCTAAGCAGGCTTGCGTCCGTTGCTAATGAACTTCATCCTCAAGATTATGATGCCTTGCAACCCTTGTTGACATTATTGAACATCCAAGGTCAAAAATGCTACGCATCCGAGGCTATATCAGGAGTATTTATCGCCAAAGTTGAGGACAGAGGATTTGTACCGGTTAGTAAGTTCTCATTGATCGGAACAACCCTTAGACTCTATGTGCGTTCGAATGATTTGAATAACGCTGTTGAAGATGTTATTGATATTGATATAAAACTTTTATGGGATCATCGCATTTCAAAAAACGGAGATAACTACCTTCTTTCTTTCTACTCAAACAATGACATTTCTCTGGTGTCGTTGAATGAGAAAGACGTCCTACAAGTAAGTAAGCTAATCTCATTGGCTCAGTTTGAATATGGCTCATTATTCAAGTCTTTGACGGCTACAATCATTTCATCCGTAGGCCTAAAGATTCCAGATATTCATGTCATTCTTAATAATAACTTTAGTTTCAAAGATTGGTGTTACATCTATCTTAATAATGAATGGGTGAAAGTTTGGTGTCATGTAGATAAGCGTAAGAAACCTGGTGATCCTAAGGGAAAGGCTAAGGTTAAGTTTTACCGTGATGACAAATCTACTTCTAAAAAGAATTTGATTTGTTTTATATCTGATCTTGACCCCGTGGAAGAAGTCTTTTTGACCACTGAGCCATTTATCCCAACCAAAGTGGATGGGGTTAACTGGGACCTTGAAAGGCTCAAAACTCTGTCGCATAGTGGTTTGAATACCTCAGATGCATTAGATACCTTCATGGAGAATTTAGACACCGTCTCAGTGCTAGGAACAGTTAATTGGGTAAACCCCGAAAGCGCATCTGACAGTCCACGCTCCTCGAGATCAAGGTCTTCATCGTTTGCCTGGGTCTCTAAGAGTCCTAGAGCAAGGGGTTTGAGTATGTCTGACACTAAACTCCAATCTCGTTCTGCAAAAGCGTCCTCTACCACATTAACCGACCTGCCAACTAGTCCAGTCTCTAAAAGTCATAAAAGAGTGATGTCAGAAGCATCTATGAGTTCAACAACACCAATTGATCTCGATGATGCATCTTTTGAATCTTCATCGGAAAGATTCCTTTTCAAACCCATACCACATGCTGGAGTTCATCACTTGGAAACTATTATAAGATTTTTGCTACCGATTTACGACTGCTTACAACTTTATGGAAGACCAGCTTCTTTCAGAAATGGACGTGAAGATTATCATTCGTTAACTTTCGGATTACCAAAATTACCTTCAGTGGATTTCTTCTCTAAAGGAGAGCTAGAGAATCTATTTTCAGAGAGCGCTATGGATTTCGATCTAAATACCCTGGACAGATGGAAATATTTCAAGTCTGCCCTCAGAGAGTGTTATGAAGACGAGTCACGGACCTCTACTCAATCGTTCAGAACTCTATCATCGTCCCTAAACCATTCACTTGTTAGAATTCCTCTGTCGCCTAGCTCGAATTCGAAGCTCCAATATTCAACAACTTGCAATAATTCCAACGATTCACCACCTATCTTATGAACAACAATATAATAGAATATAAAATATATGCATTTATTTCGTGATCCGTTGAGTATACTATGGCATTGTATATGGCGTATCCGCGCATTAAAAACATATGGATAAGATTGCTTTTATTTGTGCGATACTAGTATTACTTCGATTCATTGATAGAATAACTCTTCGATTTTACAACCAAAGAGTTTGAAGAGGAAAAGAAAAATCTTTCTTTTATTAAAAGATACACATATGAGCCTACTTTGTTGGCCCTATGTTCAACTTAATTGCGTCTCCCTAGTTTAGACGTCTAATAAGTTTGTGCATTCAACATAATTGATCACGTGATTAAACGGTTGATGTTATTGAAAATATGTATTCCTGTATATATCCTTTTACACGAAATTTCTAGTTCGCCACTTCTCAAGCATTGGAAGAGTTCAAGAAGAACTTGACAACTTGGATGGATCGATGAACTACGTTTGATTTAACACAGAATAGATGTTTTAGGCTTTGTGATAGTAATTTGAAACTTTGTAGGAGCATAGAATATCACTCAATTGGTTAAGAGGAGAAGAGTATAATTTTATAGAAAAATGCAAGCTCCAGTAGTGTTTATGAACACTTCTCAAGAGAGAACCACAGGTCGTGAGGCTCAAATTGCCAACATTACAGCAGCTAAGGCGGTTGCGGATGTTATCCGTACATGTCTTGGTCCTAAAGCAATGTTAAAGATGTTGCTTGACCCAATGGGTGGTTTAGTGTTGACTAACGATGGGCATGCTATTTTACGTGAAATCGATGTTGCTCACCCAGCTGCAAAATCGATGTTAGAATTGTCAAGAACTCAAGATGAAGAAGTTGGTGATGGTACCACTACGGTTATTATTCTTGCTGGTGAAATCTTGGCTCAATGTGCCCCTTATATTACAGAAAAGAACATCCATCCAGTTATTATCATCCAGGCTTTGAAGCGTGCCCTTTCTGATGCGTTAGAAGTTGTTAAGCAGGTAAGCAAACCTGTTGATATCGAAAACGAATCGGCCATGAGAAAGTTGATTCAAGCTGCTATCGGTACCAAGTACGTAAACCACTGGTCCGAAAAGATGTGTGAGTTGGCTTTGAATGCAGTTAAAACCGTTAGAGTTGATTTAGGATCTACTTCTCAAGGAGAAACAAACTACGAAATTGATATCAAGAGATACGTCCGTGTTGAAAAGATTCCAGGTGGTGATGTCTTAGAGTCTAAAGTTTTGAAAGGTGTTATGCTAAACAAGGACGTTGTGCATCCAAAGATGTCGCGTTTAATAGAAAATCCTCGCGTTGTGTTGTTGGATTGTCCTTTGGAATATAAGAAGGGTGAATCCCAAACCAATATCGAAATTACTAATGAAGATGACTGGAACAGGATTCTTCAAATTGAAGAAGAACAAGTCCGTTTGATGTGTGAACAAATCTTGGCCGTAAAACCTAACGTCGTCATAACTGAAAAAGGTGTATCTGATCTAGCTCAACATTATTTGTTGAAGGGTGGGTGCAGTGTACTAAGAAGAGTCAAGAAGTCCGATAACAACAGAATCGCTAGAGTGACAGGTGCTACTATTGTGAACCGTGTGGAAGATCTAAAGGAAACTGATGTGGGTCATGATGCAGGTGTTTTCAGAGTTGAATTGATTGGTGATGAATACTTTACTTTCTTGGACGATTGTAAGAATCCAAAGGCTTGTACCATTATGTTAAGAGGCGCTTCAAAGGATATCCTAAACGAAATTGACAGAAATCTACAAGATGCTATGGCTGTGGCTCGTAATGTTATGTTATCACCATCATTATCTCCTGGTGGTGGTGCTACCGAAATGGCGGTTTCTGTTAAATTGACTGAAAAAGCAAAACAACTAGAGGGTATTCAGCAATGGCCATACCAAGCAGTAGCAGACGCTATGGAATGTATTCCACGTACTTTAATTCAAAACGCTGGTGGTAATCCAATAAGAATCCTATCGCAATTAAGAGCAAAGCATGCCCAAGGTAACTTTTCCTACGGTGTAAATGGTGACAATGGTAACATAGTAGACATGGTAGAATATGGTATTTGGGAACCAGAAGTCATTAAACAACAAAGTATCAAAACGGCTATTGAGAGTGCATGTCTATTGTTAAGAGTCGATGACATTGTGAGCGGTGTCAGGAAGCAAGAACAGTAGTTAAATGTTCATTGACCGAGCTTAAAACACTTATATAGTACCTATTACTTGTATATTATCTAAAATAAAAATGGTTTAATAGATCTTTTTCGTAAATGCAAAAAAGTTGGGTTATTTTCCGAGATGTTCAAGATCAGATTCAAGATTCAAGACGATATTTCGTAATTTCATTCCTGAGTCTCTCTCAAGGTATAATTCCATTCTTTCCCTATATGATCTGAGATCGCTTTTAAGAGTACTTCCATGGTTTCCACTATTGATTAATAAATCGAATAATGGACCCCAAATATCTTGTTGCCAATAACGTTTGAGAGAACTTTTAAGCTTGTATCTATCGTTTTGCACTTTGACTGTTTCGATATAGTGGCCAAACAACATACAAAAAATAACACCAGCAAGACCGTAGTAATCAGCTTCATAGCTCCAAGGGCGGTTCTCTCTCATCTCTGGACAATCTTGTTGATCAGTCTTCCAATTTGATTTGAACTTCGTACCCAGTGGGAACAAAGATAAGTCAAACGATCTACCAAAATCAATCAAATATATCCCCTTGCTATTCCATCCATTTTCTCCGTTGGCAAAATATTTACCCAAGTGAGACACTTTCTGAAATCTGATCATACAGTTATCAGGTTTTATATCACCATGAATTATACCCACATCATGAATACATTCTAGCACTCTCATGAGTTCGACTGTAATGAACATACAAAGACATTCATCCAAAGCACCACCATTTTTTTCCCTCTCCCAGTTAACAAGATCTAATATTGTGCCTTGGTTAGCATAATTTAAAACAAGATAGCTTTCGTCCTGAAAGCAATGTAAAGCACTGACATTAATGATTGATTTTAGTATATTCTCATCGGGTACTCTTCTTTCAATCTGCTTTAGTATATAAAATTCCCATACACTTGCAGGTTTTTCTACTTTCAACGCATTCAATTGGCCGGTACTTGATTCAGCGAGATAGACTGTCGCATAACCTCCTTCACCTAACTCTCGTCTAATACAGTATAGATCATTTGTCTTTTTAAAATCTACTATTGGATTCTTGTTCATATTTTTTGAGACTTTCTGTATTCTCTTTAATAGAGAACTCATTTTAAGTTGCTGCGAATACTCGTAATATGTCGGATAGGTGGCTAATGGTGGGTTTAAAGAGGCTAATAATTCCGTTCGAAGTTGTAAGCTTAACGGATTCTCTACTATCTGATATCTTGATGAGTTATCTAGTAGCCTTTGGGGTTGAGTAAGAAATGGAGATGATTCTGCTGTATTAATTGAGTTTATACTTTTCCTTCTTGATTCTTCTGTCATATCGTCCTCTTGAGAAATTACGCTTTTAAATGTTGATTCAGCTCTTTCTTGGATTGGTGTCATGTATTCCTGTAACTTACTCTTGTAAGCTGGCGTTGTAGATTCTACATCATTGTCTTTTGCAGGGGTAACGTTGTTACTATCCAATGAGCCAATTTTTTCTGATGGTTGCTTCACTTCGGTCAAATCATCGAGGTTCTTTGTACTGAGATCGTCCTGAAAATTTTCAAACATAGTGAACTTCCCTGTTGTTGTATCATCATGATCAGAATATAATTTTGTTTCATGATAACTCTGATTGAACATTGAGTACACTTCGTTCATAGCATCCTTTGAAAACATCGTAACCGTAGGAGATTTCGACTTTCCATCAGAATGACCAGTCATTCCATTTACTTCGACATCTCCTTTCAATGGTAGTATTGATGTAGTTGTAACCTTCTGATATTCGGGAGATTTTGGTTTTAATCCTTTCATCTTTAAAGGTGGAGTCCGTTCCGTAGTAGTCTCATCTAAACTATGTTTCAAACTTGAAGTTTTCTTTTTGGTATAACAGTTTTTAGCGATTGCTAAAACTTCTTCAAGACAATACTCTTCATTATCAGTAGGATACAATAGGTTAAAGTTTATTTGAACTTTTTCTGGCTTCCTACCGGGAACTTCTATAATTTTGTATACTGGGGAAGTTCTGCCGAGGTCATCTCTGAAAATTGGGATTCTGTCCACATCTCTCGGCAGATATTCATTAGATTGGTTTAGTGGGGCTATAACTGAACCAGACTTTAAGGGGATAGGCTTTATGCTATTCTCTTTATTCCGTTCTGTGAATGAGGGGATTGAGAAGTTATCACCATCAAACTTAAAGTTACTGGAACCTTGCTCAACATCATTTTTATCTGAAAATATTTGCAGTTTCCCGGTACCTGCTGACCTTTGGGAGCTATGAGACCTTTCTTCACTGGTATTTCCACTAATGCTATTATTATCGAAGTTTCCATTAATGCTCCTGTGGTTTCGTTGATGTACATCCATTATATATCTACCAAGCACAAGTTCACCTTGAATCTCAAAAGGTATAGAGTTCCTTTGTATATCTTGACCTACCAATCCACGGGTTTGCAGGATTTTTTCAATCTGCATCCTGAACCTTTTAAGTCGTACTAATGGTCTTGCTCCTTTCTCTATACCACGATCTACCAAATCGAGCGCATTTCCGAATGCGTCTCTATTTATTAATAGTTGAGCAAAACTTTCATAGAACAAAGTCAATTTGTCCCCAATCTTAAGCCTCATCATATAAACAAACATGTCCTTTTTCTCCTCGGGCCTTATAGCAAAAAATTCGATATACTGTAGCCATATTTTCACATATCTGACATCGTTTTTGTACGTGTCGATTGTTTTACAATACTCAATACACCTTTCTAATATTTCGGGTAGTCCTGATTGTCTAGTAGTAGGAGAAGGGTATGTGTCATGTATCCAATTAATGTATTCTATAAATACTTCTAATGGATCATCTAGTTCATCCAGGGTATCGTGAATACGCTTTTCAAACGAAAGCCTTATGTCGTAAGAGGTCTCCAATGGTTTCTTCATAGATTTCAGTAGCCTACTGGCAGACCTCCCTCCAGTTAACGAAACTATGTTTTCTTTATGTCCTTCCAATTCATCGAAGTGAATTGGAACCATTTCCACACTCTTTGCAGCAAGAGGAACCCTTTCTGAGTTTCCTAGGTTCTTTCGTTGATGTTTGTTTGTATTGAATAAGTTAGTGTGTACAATTTATTGTTTTTTGTAGATATCTCTGCATGTAGATCTTGAATTTGTAAACAATATAATATTGAAAATTAAAACATATACAGAATACAAAATACAGAATGAATAAAAATGGGCGAAAAGTGTCTTTAGAATTTTATCTACTTACATCTTGATTATAAAGTACATTATAGTTTATTATTAAATTTTGAATTTCAGGCACACCAGCATTGTGTTAAAATTACTATTTGTCTGCCTATGATTATTAGGTTTTCCTCTTCACACCTCATACAATGTTGCAGAAGAAGGTGAACAAGATTGATGCCATTAAAAAGGCGCAAATCATTGGAGGTCCATACTTATCTTCGTAGTCGATAGGACGTTTCATTCTAATGTTTACTACACGTTTGCAGTATGTGTATGTGCTCAACCAGATGGTGACAAGGGCGGTAATAAAGAAACCGATAGAAGCCACCATAGTAGTTGGTGTACCATACGTTAAGAAACTAGTTGAAACACCTCCTAAGACAAGACCAACTGAAACCCAAGATAGCAAGGTTCTTTCTGTGGCAAAGTAAACTTTTGGCTCGACACGTACAGGCACACAGATCGTTTTGCCTGGCGGAGCGCTCACATAAGAATCAAAGACTGTACCTTGAGGAACCTTGGATATCTGGTCACCATACAAGTAGTGGTCGATATGGTATACCAAAGTGTACCAATATTTAGTTACTGGATTAGAAGCTTGTCTAATCTTACGCAGAATTTCTGCGGCATTTTCAGATGAGTTAGATGGCACGTTGGCATTTTCAGTAATAGCACCATAATTAGGAGCAGAAGATACGCCTGTTGGCTGGCCAGCACCACGATTAACTGGAACATCACCGGCTGCCTCCTCAATATCGTAGGAGTTTGCTGGAGCTGCTAACTCTTCATCCTCGGTATCTTCGAACTCCTCATCATCTTCTCTTCCAGGTCTTGTGATGTTGATATTTGTTGGGATTGCAGGTTTTCTGATATCGACGTCCATCTGAGGTAGCCAAAATGGAATCAAGTTGACCTTGTCGTTGAGCAAAGTAGCTACACCATGAATGAACTTGGAGAACTTAGGAACCGGTTCAACCAAGTGGGAACCAACCAACTCTCTAACCCATTCAGGAGGTTCTTGACCCAATTGAGTTTGTAGCTTCACTTCTAGCACAGCATAAGGGAATCTACAAACATCCTTTTCTGGTAATTGGTTGAATGGCCAATCGACACCAATATCCATTCTCCTCCAATTACCGTTAGTTCTATCATTACCATCGAAGTTATCCTCTCTAACCATGGTTAGTTCAGTATCTAAAGAGATACGGACACGGGCATCACCAGGTAATTGGAACGCAGTTCTGTTGTAGAAACTTCTAACAACTGGTCTCAATTTTTTCTTCAACATGGTGTACTGTATCTCTGTAGCCAATGCTTCCAAACTCTCTATTTCCTGGATTGATTTTTTACCTTCGCGGCGCATCTTGGCGAAGGCTTGTTCAACGGTGTATTTCCCGTGCAAGAAATCGTTGACGTACTTCTCCTTCAAAGCGAAACGGGCCTTAACCGATTTTTCACCAGTCCAGTCTTCTCTATGGGTCTTACGTTCCACAAAGATTGTATCAGAGCCCATGCCACCATACCATCTTAATCTATGTGCTTCAGCGCCTTCATCCTTACGTAAACGACCGTAATATAGATCCAAGTCCTCGTTATCGTAATAGATAGAAGTAATGGCACTATCTTCTTTTTCAAATTCTTTATTGGTGTTGAAAACAAGAACAGGCAAGTGCTTCAAGATAATCAACTTCAATTCAGTGATATTATCTGGATGAACCCAGTACTTTGTAGTTTGTCTCACAAAGTTCTGTTGCTTACCACCTGCAGCAGAGTCACCCTTAACTGGGTTACCCCTAGTTCTAACAATGTCATAAAGCTGCGAAATCTTCACAACCAATTCATCGTAATTCTCTTTGAAAAATGGCTTGGCATTCATTCTCACCTGGAACACAGGTTTCAAGATAAACTTGGTGTTCTTATCGTGCTTTTTGATGATCTTTTGAAACCCAGTGTAATTCAACCTTGAAAACTTGGCCAAATCGTGCACATCAGCAATAATGTCAGACAATTCCTCCTCCAAAATTTGGAAATCCAAGTCCGTCACTGGTGTGTTGCTGTCTAAAGAATGAAAGGCAACAGAAACCTGCTCCTGTGCTTCCTTAACTCGACGCAAAACTTCGTTGTGCTTCACTTTGCAAAAAGTGTAAACCTTATCTAATTCAACCTCAAGCGACTCCAAAAACTGAGTCTCAAGCTCCTCAGACCACACACCATTGTTAGATTCCAAAGAATCCTCCAATTCAGCTTTCAAATCATCATAACTTATATAATAGTAGCTATACTCCCGAATTAAAGAGCGCTTCAAATGCTCCCCAAATTTCACCATCACAGAAACTCACGTACTAACTCACTCGTTCACTCGCTCACTCACTCGCCTATACTGAAGAGACCTCTACCTTGCCACACAGTACACCCTCTACCGTACCACAATGTCGCGTATTCTCAAGAGTACACCTTTTTCTCCTTTCTTTCCAAGCGTATATCCCTTTTATCTTTATGCAGGATGTACCTATCTTTTTACTTTGACTCCCATTAATATATACAGGTAAATTTGTCCAGCCTTTCTCAATATTAGAGAAAAATTATATCACGGTTGATACTATGTAATTATTTTTTTTTCAATATGTAATATTAATATTGGCATTTTATTATTTTTTTTTCAGTGTATGAGGCACGTGCGTTCGATGGCCTCTAGTAACGAGGTCACCTGACCTTCATCAAGTCTGGATTCGCACTCTTCGACGATGCTGTATAAATGGACAAGGTTTGTGGGGAGTTGGTTGACTATTTGCAACTTTTCTGCCTTGTATAGTGGGTAATGATTGAGCTGCTGCATGAGTTCTGTGAACTGCTGGGTGGTGAGATGCAGGAGGGTTGATTTTGGTTTTGGTTTTGGTTTTTCTGCTTGTGCTTCTTGTTCTTGATCTTCCTGTTCTTCTTGTTCTTCTGGAGCCGGTGTCGATCGCTGGGTAAGATATCTTACTGTGTCTCTTGTTATCATCTGTAGCTCTGGATGGTAGTATGGTTTAGCATGTTTGTTTTTCCTGTCTCTGGAATCGGAGGTCCATCTATGCTCTTTCTGGAGAGATACCAGGAATTGGAGAGCCTCGTAGTCGCTCA
The DNA here is from genome assembly GCF_001417885.1 of Kluyveromyces marxianus DMKU3-1042. Classification (NCBI taxonomy): domain Eukaryota; kingdom Fungi; phylum Ascomycota; class Saccharomycetes; order Saccharomycetales; family Saccharomycetaceae; genus Kluyveromyces; species Kluyveromyces marxianus. The sequence goes on from NC_036028.1 coordinate 681,151, forward strand.
TAAAAGCGTTTCTTTCTTCTAGTATCCGCATTTGTGTTTGTGAAAGTGTGTATTTATGCAAGTTTGGGGCGGTTGGGGACTAGGATGTTCTTGCTTGCTTGATTGCTAAGGGTCGTGTTTGTCTATTTGATCGATGCGATGCGATGAGTTTTTCAATGCAGTTGTACGGTTTCGAAGCGTGTTAAGGCAGATAGCTGGGATCGTCATGAAAGTTGAAAAAATGACCGTCGATGATGATTTTCAATTCGAGCGATGCCCTTGCAATTGATGCCCTATATACGACTCATCTGCCATAACACGGTTGGCGACGGTGACTGTTTGTAACGCTCGTAGTGTTTTGATATGTATTAAGTTGTACATGCACATATGCTATATACGGTTGTTTTTAAGTTGTTGCTGATTAGATTATAAGAGTAGCGCTGCTGGGATGAATGCAAGGAGTTGAGGAAGAGTTTGTGCAGCGCCGTTGGTGTCCGACGTTTTGAGTGAACTGGAAGCTGCGGACTTGGTTGATGACACTGTTGCGTTTGCACTTTGAGAGGACAGTGGAGCAGCAGTGGTTGTGTCAGCAGAAAGTGTTTCAGTCTTTTCGTCTGCAGCAAGAGTTGAAGTGACCAAGGTGCTCGAAGTATTAAGAGCGCTGGTTCTAGATGCACTAATGCTGTTATTGATTGAGACGAGCGAACTTGTGCTGGAAGTTAGCTTTGATGTGATCTGGGTTGCGTTCACAGTAGTTGTGGTGACATTTTGTGATAAAGAAGACGATACTGAGGTTGAAGTGCTAGATGCAGTCTTCTTTTCGGAAGAAGAAGAAGTAGTCGTAGTAGCAGTCGTCTTGGAGGACGAGGTAGCGGACGCGGATGATGCAGAAGATGTAGAAGATTCAGAAGCAGATGATGATGATGATGATGATCCTTCAGAATCTGCTACAGTTCCTCCGTTAACGAGTTTGTCGAAGTCTGCGACTGCGTCGTCGTATCTGCCGTATACCTTACCATCCTTGGCTTCAATAGAATCCGAAGTACCTTCAGTCCCTGAATATGAGTACTCAGAACCGGTAGAATAATCAACGGCAACCAAGTCCTTCACAAACATGCTGAACGGAGCTTTAGTGTAATCAGTGACACCACCGGCCCACTCGATAGTACCAGGTTGATTGTCTGGATCACCACCAGCCCAGTTACCAATGAAGATACGCATTGGAGACTGTGGGTAGCCTTGTCCGTTATCGCTTGTAATGGTTCTCACCAAAGCACTATCAACATAAATATCAATTTGGTCCTTGGTCCAGTCAATAGTGTAGTTGTGGTACTTTCCTTGTGGATCATCGACACCGTGGAATTGACCACGGTCGTAAGAACCGGTAACACCCTTGGAGAAGAAATTTGTTTGAACTTGCGTGATATCCGTACCAGTCCATTCAATGTCAATTTCATCCAAATCATCACTCTGCAGGTAGAAGGAAGAAATAATACCTTGTCCGGGAGCAGCCTTGATTATAGCTTGCACCTTACCGAACATCAGGTAGAAGTCGGATACCACACTTGGGTTGTCAAATCTCTTTGCAATAGTCATCTCAGCACCATTGTCAGAATAAGTAATATTACCTGCCTTGGCATATCTTGGAAAATGCGATGATTCCTCGGTGAATGGAACCGATATAGAACCTCCCAAAGCTGGATCTGGGCTACATGAGCTGTTCTTCAGTGGATTACATGCTGCCTCCTGGGCATATGCAACAGAAGATGATAAGGCAATAGCACTTGCGATGCACGAATATCTCATTTGTGTGCGACTAACAGATCGTTGATTGTATGCTGGTCTGAGAATATACTAGTACTACTGCTACATAAGTACGGACATTAGATATAATGAAGATCTGATGCAGACGTTAAAGACGCTCTGGATGACAATTGAAGCAATAACCTCACTTATTTATATATTCTTGCAATATATTCACCAAAGCCTCCAGGTGGGGCTCTGCTACATCCAGCCGATCGATGTAACATCTACATGCTGTGCTCTCACGGCATTACAGGCATTGACACATCGCAGTCTAAATTAAATTAAACGCTGGTCAAAAAAATATTCGTGGGTTCCTGCGAATCTTTAAGTCACGGTTCGCCAAAAAATCTATTTTCAGTTTCGCAGATTCGTTTCATATACGCAAGAGGTACACCAAAACGGATGAAAGCCGCATCTATACTTAATATAGTAATAAAAACCCAGATTAGAAGTGAGAGGAACAGTTGTGCGGGTTTTTTCTAGCTTGAAGGCTTTGATAGATTTGCTCAACAGACTTAATTCGAGCTCTGGATAGCTGCCTACGAGGGTGAATTAGCAGGGTTGTGCTCAACACAGCTTTATTGTTTCTTTTTTTTATAAATGTGCCTAAAAATAAACTTACATCCTACTTCTTGCTGCCATTGACAATGAGGAAGAGGGAAAAAAATAATGGTTGCGAAGAGATTCGAACTCTTGCATCTTACGATACCTGAGTGTTCCCAATTTTCATTGGTTAAGATTAGATATCTTGAATCAGGCGCCTTAGACCGCTCGGCCACACAACCGTATTTGTTGAAGGAAAGGTCTGTACAAACTGTTATACTTCTCATGCATAATGTTGTGCTTCCTGATTCAATATAGTTAAAAAAAATTAAAAATAGTTCTTTTTACAGAAAGACGACGTTAAGCTTCTTATGTGTAAGCACATGTTTCTAAAATAGTTTGGGATCGTTATTTGAATATCTTAAACGTACCATTATGCATTGGTAATAGGTCAGTTAGTTACTCTTTTTCGTTGTACAATGTATTTTAATTATTTAACTTTGAAAGGTAATTTTTGGTGCCTAATCTCTAACTTTAAATGGGCAGATACAATAATTTCTTGAAAGAGTAAAAAATTAAGCTGAACCCAGCATTTAATTAATTAACAAAAAAAAAGATAATCATAACGTCCAATGATTTCGCCCAGGATCGAACTGGGGACGTTCTGCGTGTTAAGCAGATGCCATAACCGACTAGACCACGAAACCAAATGAAAATCTGTTATGTTATCAAGTGCCACCTCCAGGAATCGAACCTGGGTTTCATCGGCCACAACGATGTGTAATAACCCCTATACTAAGATGGCTTATAACTTTTGATGTTTCGTTTTGCTTCGGGACGGAAGTAGAGGTACGGTGAATAGCACGGAATTCTTAAGAAACAACACCCAAATTAATAGATACGTTTATTCTCTCTTTACTGGAATAGTTTTTCCGGTTTTCTTTTTGGCACCTTGATTACATCAGAGCGAGAGTGATATGTGCGGTTGAAGCAAAAAACGATTCTTTGTAATCCCGGAACCTCATCGGTAGAGAATACATATCTAAGTATAACTATAATAAATAGCTGTGGACTATTTTCAAAGGCATAACAGCTCTTATAGAAGCTAACAACTACACTAATCCCTAGCCTTTGTAGAACCTGATTTGTATTAGGACAGTCCAGGCCAGCTATCATTCAGTGTGCGTTTGTTATATACTGAGATTAACAGAATGATGATTTGGAAGAGAAGTATTATTGGTCAGTTGAACACTGGCAGATTGGCATTTTCACACATTAGACAATTCCATGCAAGCTCACCGGCGTTATATAAAAAGTGGAATGAGTTGAAGAAAGATGACAAACAGGAATTCATCAAGAACTTTGTTTCACTGTACAAGGAAAAACACCCTTGTAGTAAGAGTAACGTCATGTACCGGGCGTTGGCGAGCGAAATGGATGAATATAATGATACCCCTTATGTTTTTGGTGTGTTATACAATGAAATCAGGGCTGTAGAAAAGGGCGAGTCCACAGACAACCAAAAGGGAGTCGGTCCAATGGGTGACCCAGACTTCGTTAAGTTATTATACAAATAATTGCAGTACTACGTAAATATCTCTAGAGTAGCCTCCGGACTCGAATAAGTAGCATAAAATGAAATAAATGCCCCAAATATTCTTAAATGAAAGACATCTCTTCTGATGGCTAAAAAAATAAACCAGATAACTGCTATTGATCATATCGCATCAGCTTAAAACTCTATCAAGGTCATCATTTGATTCAATTGCATCCATTGAGGCAACTGCATGAATAACTTCCTCTTTACTTGTTTCTATTATTGATCCATCACACATTATCATTTCATCCAATATACTGTACGCCTTACTGAAGTTGAATATGATGTCCAATTCACAGACATTCCCAAAGTATTTATCCATAGTTTCCACGAATCTATGTATGATCTCTAAAGTCAAAAGCTCATTATCTGATTCTGAATCTATACCTGCAATGAAGTATAAACTAGCATACCTTTTGTAGACAACTTTATGGTCTTGATACTCCAGAATATTGCACATTTTCGATTTTCTGGAAAGTACAGTTGTTGTCACTTCCCTTAGTATTTGTGTCTTCTGTTTTGGATCTAATGTTTGAAACCATCTGATCAATCTTGTCTTCCCCTGTCTAGAAGCTAAAAGCATATACTTTATCTGCGACATGTCGTAAGAGTTCTTGATTCAGTGTTTTCACTTCAGTTCTCAAAGGGTGGGAGGTACAATCGTTTAATAGAGCACTTTCTATTGTACTGATCTGCTCAATCCTCTACGTGCACGATAGTTAGCTGTTACCGTTATTTCACGTTAAATTTATCACGTTTGATACATATGTGTACTATTTCAGACATATGAATATCTAAATGGTACTATTTATAAAATCATGTTAAACGGTTATTTGATGATGGGGTAATTATACAAAGAGAAGGTATTCTACTCTTCCAGGTCTTCTTCCGGTGGCACCCATGGTGCTGGCTTGAAGTATTCTTGGTCTTTCAAGACATCTTCCTTGAACTTCTCTTTATCATCGCAGAATTCGAGTAAGTATTCAATTTCCAATTCGTGTGTTTGTCTACCTAGGATCACTAAAGAATGCAATGGCTCTCCAGAGTCATACTCTGCTAATTCCTTGATTGTTCCTGCCTTAAAGGATTGAGTTGCGGACCCTAATCTCGAAATGGCAACACATGGAGTGTCTGGAGTGTAAGCCTTGGTTCCTCTTGTTTCTTCAATTTCCAACAACTGCTCACAACACTGAGCAATACTCATGTATCTTGGTGGCTCATAAATTAGCCTACCACGAGCCATATTTTCTATGCTTTGCTCCTTAACTTTGATATCCAACAAAACTAGGGTATGTAATCCAATCTTTCTGTTTTCCCACACCTTATCATACCAGGAATCGGGTCTCCAACTATCGGTGAAGAACACCATGGAAATAGTTTGACCAAAGTTATATAGCTGTAGACCGCATGATCCAACAGCGTTCATAACAGATGCATTATGTATAACTTCAACTGTGATCTTTCTTTGCTTAGCACGTAGAACAAGGTCCGTGTGGGTGGTTGCACCAAAAACATCACCTACAACCAAAAATGCAACATCCTCTTTGTCTGCATCACGTAAGATTTCTTCAGCACCTGATTCAACGAGTTCCCTATCAGCAAGAATAACTTTCTTACCGTAGAATTCTTCAAGTTCTTCTAGTGATGCTGTCATCAAAATGGATGTATAATGCTCCAAATAAACTCTAGAACATTGTTTGATAGCATTTAGACCTCTAACAGTTATGTCTGTCTCGTAAGAGAGACCCAACCCAATAAAATATAGCATTAATCAATGTTTTGAAGTTCGGTTGTTCACGTATTGCTTAACTAATTGGCTGTCAAAAAATGATCAACCAAATGTTCATCAAACTCGTTACGGCATTGATGAGCTTGAGATGACTTGCTTAAAATTTTCAACAGAATATGAGGTTATGTAATCCTACTGACATAAAAAAAAAAATCAAGGATCCTAGCTCATCTCCACTGAGAAGATTAAGGATCACTTAGACTTAGCTCAAAGCTAAGAAGTTAGGGAATCAACAAGGTTCTTCTTCCACCAACGTCATCAAAGGAAGTATTCGAGACTTATTTATAATAAGTTTTTATTATAACCTCTTCTTTAAAGCAGTCCCAAACAATGACGGATAGCGAAAGACAACCGCTATTACAAGAGCCAAATCAGGGAGAAAGAGATATTGCAATAGAAACAGAGGGAGTGACCAAAGCCAAACATGAAAAAACATATTGGAACCGAGTCAGAATATTACTCTTCGGAATAGGTCTCATAGTAGTTGGACTTATATTTTTCGTACTGGTTTATGTTACACGTGTGGTACCCAATGATGAATCCTTCAAAGAATATGCAGGAAACATAACGAATGTGGACGTTCAAGATGTGTCTTTTGATGGATGGACGCATATAAATAAGCAAAGATATTATAAGATAAAGTTGCAAAGCTCTGTGTGGTTGGATTACGAAGCAGGCTCATCTATCTCAGATAGTCAGAAGCAGATTGCTTCCTTCTTAGGTGGTAAAATCGCCAGAGAAGTCTGTTTTGACTTAAACAAACTTGATACATATCAACAAGAGAACGACACAACTCAAATATCATTGGGATCTATTATTATTCCAGAGACAGTCTGTATTGATTTGAGACATAATAAAACTACGGATCTAGATTTATTGGTTTTGATCAAGCCAAACACTGATAAATTAATCCCAATATTAAAACAAATATGGGAAAAGAAATACGAAGGACTTAATATCTGGAGTAGTGTTAACCTAGATCTTAAGAAAAAAATATTTTCACGCGAATTTGTTTTATGGAAATTCAACCAAGTTCACCTTTACTGGCAAGATTTTGGAATTTGGGAGAGATTACTCACATCGCTTAGGCATCTCTCCGAAAATATTAACGACACAGTCGAACAAATTGAAATAAATGACATTACACTGAAGGAGCTGAAAAATGGTTATGAAGTGTATTGCAGTGTAGGAGTTCCGAACCCATTACCAGAATCACATATCAATTTATCTCCTGAAGTGATTTTGGCGCCTCAAATTCAATGGTACCCCACTTTGCCTGGCTGTCTCAAAAATGAAGGTATAGAACTAGAGAACGTCATTATATCTAGTCCGGAATTAGACTGGAATTCAATGCTAAGTGATTTCGTTAATTTGACGATAAAAGCCAACCTGATAGGAGAACTACCGGATGATTTTTTAAACCACGTTTGTTCTTCAGACGATTCGAACATCATAACCCCAATGTCCAAGTTCCTCAGTAACCTTCTAGATCCAAAAAGTCTAATAGATATGAAAATAGAATGTTCAAGTTTGGAAAAGCCAAGTAAATCCAAAGCCATTCTTGAAGACTACGATATAATACGCCCTTTCCTTGACACTTCTTTTTCCTTGAATTACACTGTTAATATAGATGATATTGTACAAGAAGTCAATACGAGAGGTATAAAGCTAGAATGGTCTACTGACTTTCTTGGTCGCCGGCGGCTCAATATCAAAGGAAAAATTGTGGCAAAAGTCCAAATACCTTTTTACCAGGTAAAAGAGGACACAACATTGTCAATGGAAAGAATTAAAGGTCACACAAAATTATACCATAATGACGTCCATATGCTCACCGTTCCATTAGATTATTGGACTAACTGTTCTAGCCAAGTTATATTAGATGAATCTGATCCTACAAAATCATACTTTGATGTGTCTTTTGATATTGATAATGACCAAGTCATTGTGGAAGATACTTTAGAGTTAACACATTGCATCAATGAGATTGTGTTCAAGGGTGAATCACTAATCTTTTTGAAGGGAAAATTAGATTTGATGGTGACAACGAGCATAGGTGACATAGTTTTATTAAAGTTACCGGGAGAAGGTTCCACCATAGTTAGGGCTTAATCCTCTCATGGTGATGTTTCAATCTCTTAAAATACTTATCTAATAGCGACATCATACCTTCTCATATTTATGTCTATATCCTCTACAATTAAATAAAAAAAATACCATGATATGCTAATAAAATGTCTTACTTTAGCGCTTCATAAGAACAGCTCTTAAAGTTGGACAACTATCCAGTTAACCAATTTCCTGTTTTCCTATAATTTTTCAACTGATGCACATGATTCACACTATAGCCATATTTTTCAACCTGGAAAATCTCCGGAAAAGCATTCTAACAATCGGAAAGGGGAAAAAGATCTTTAACTTTGCAATGTTCAATGAGTAAGCTAGAGACACCAAGTTAGCATATGTAAAACACACGCATATATCAGATTCTTGAACGAGAAGCAGAAATATTAAGATCAGTTTCTTCTCATCACATGTAAACGTGAAACGAATAATGAAACCAACTAATATAGCCATGGATAAGAAAAGCGGAAAATCATGTTTAGTATGCAGAAGACGTAAAGTAAGATGTGATAGGGTCAAACCTGTATGCTTGGTATGTGTGAAGCATGGCTCTAATATGGAATGTAATTATGAAGAGCAGAAAAGAGACATCAAATTTGTCTCAATGAAAACCCCAGAGATGTCGACTAAGATCAAGAAAAGGCAACCAGAGAAATCTTCCACTAAATCTCAGGGAAATGCGACAGTAGTCAAGGAGTTAGATGTTCTAAAGCAAAAGGTACAATCACTAGAATCACTACTAATAAATAACATAACTCCTACAGAACATAAAGTTTCTCAATCAAAGTATTCTAAAACTGTCCCGAGCTCTTCCATCGATGACGAATTCCAATCACTTGATCTAAGCCATTATAAAGATTTTAACTTTTATCAAGATTTAGAGACAGTGGATGTAAGAGGTGGCAGACTATCATTTATTGGTGCCTTGAACTGCATGTCTATGTCAAGAGTTGATCCTTATTTAATGACTATTACAACTTTAACAAGAAAGGCACATCATGATAGGAGCAGCAGTTTTATACGATACCTCGGAAACAGGAAATACTCAAACTTAGAATATATTCCGGAATTAGCTAAAGAGGTGTTGGTAGCGAAAAGTAGTGATAAGAACACTGTAATGGATGCAATGATAGAAATTGATAATGATCATAGTGAAAAGAATAAAAAGAAGCGTAGCCGAGAAACTGGTAATTCGAACGGTGAAGATAGTAGCGTCACTAGTAGTAACGATGAGTTAGACAACGAACTTGATGATAATGAGAAAGAAATGACGGAAAATGATGTAAAGGGCCAAGAGCAAAGAGAAAAGTTTGCTAGAAAGTACTTAGAAGATCAAAATATGGATGGTATATTAACTAAGAATAACAAATCAAGCAGGCCGTCACTATCAGAAATATTGAATCATAGTACACTTGCTAAGTCTTCAGATGTATCGCCAGAATCAAACACCAGTCCTATTCCGAGACAAGCTGTTGAAAATACAGCAAGTGTACCGAGAGAACTCAATATCAAGAAGGATAGTTTGAATATGAGATCCGAAGTTACAAATAATTCATCTTCTCTTCAAAGCGTGAAGAACGATACTCCAATTGGTTTTGCTGATGATGAGACTGAGGCCCTGTACTATTTGAATCTACTGCTTCCTCCCGCAAGAGTTATTTGGATTCATGTTAGTAATTATTTCAGTTCTCCATTAAACGCTTTATATCCTTTTTCCACGGAAGATTGGTTCACAGACATACTGGCAGGATTAATAGGCCCCCCATCTGAATCTGAAGATCCTCCTGTTCTCAAGGTAGTAAAGAAATTAGACTTTTCGAAAATTGCGATTTTGTTCGTCATTATGAGGTTATCATACTTAATGTATCCATCTGACCTAGAGCACTGTTCCACAGAAGAAGAGAAATACGTAGTAAGTCATGAAATCGGCCCGGTTTACATCGAAGTTGCAAATCTATGTATAAGGATGTTCAACCTATTCAGAAGGGGTGTACTTCCAGTACTTCACTGCTTACTTCTGTTAAGGGTGTACCGAAGATATGCGCCGGAAGAAGGTGACATAGCAGATGGAGCGGACTCGAGTAATTTTACTGGATTATTAGTGCAAATTGCGGAGTCATTAGGAATGAATACTGATGCTGAAAAATCATACCAATTAACAAACTTTGAGATCTATCTACACTCTTGGAGAAAAGCGTGGTATACTATCTATTTTCTGGACATATCTGAGGCAATGAACATGGGAAATTGTTTTGCAATAGATACCGATCAATTTAACACAAAACTACCAACTATAAAGAAAAATCCAAATTATGGGATGCCTGATTTCATTCTTCATCCTTCTCATGAAATGGCTAGTGTTGACTGCTGCCAGAAGAACTATGAGTTTTCTCTTTATGTCCGAGATTTATTGAAAATCGTTATGAGTAAAAGACTCAATACACCATGCAATGTTATCATGGATCATATTAATAAAGTTGAACGAAATTTAAAGGACAGATACGCCAAAAGTTTGTCATCTATCATTGCTCTACCTTCGAGCGGACCCCAAGAGTCGATTGAAAAATGTAATATATTCCGATTTTACGTTGAAACACAATCGATGTTATTGATGATTCAACTCCGGTTATTCATACATCTTGAAAACAATCATACGGATTCAAACTCTGGTAGTTTCTCGAAGCCTTTCCAATTGTTTAAAAAGTGTCTTTCTTTATACATCGATCTTGAACCTCTTTTAATTCTACTTTTTTTCCATGATAAGAATGACGACAAGAACAACTCCTATATTGATAAAATATTTGGGACAAGGACCAAAATCATTATCTTGCAAACTTGCAACCACATATTTGTACGATTCCAAATCGTTTTACATATATTATTGGCTAGACTTCTCCATCTTTATCATGGATATCTAAAAAACCCCGAACCAATGATTAAGAATTCTGAGGACTTCCTAAAAATCAAGTCATTAGTTGTAAAGATAATTGAAAACGCATTGGATAAACTTGAGTTCGCAAATAGCATAACTCAATCATTGAGTGGGAACCAGTTCCAAGCTTGGAGACTATCGAAAGGAAACGGATTCCTGTATTCAATTTTCAAAGAGAAAAATGACAACATATTTGATCCCAATGCACCTACTAATCTCAAGTTCCAGAAATTAAGTATGCAGAGAGATAACTTTGGTAATAACATTCTCCCCGATAATTTAAACCCATTGAAACAATTACCGAAGTATAACAACTTCTTGAATCTGGAACTCTCCCAATTTGAGGAATTATATTCGATTATCAACTCCACTAGATGGTCCATATTCAACAGTGTGATAGATAAAGACAAGCTTAAAGCTGCAATGAATTTCCGCAGCTCAAAACAAAAGAACCCGGCCATGTCACAGAAGAAAAAATTCAGAAGTAAGGGTCACCGGAGTAGCTTAACTTCAAAATCTAAATCTTCCTCGAATAACAACGGTCATAGGTTTTCTGGAACTCCCTCAAACTCATCGTCCGATGCAATTGATTTTACTCCTCAAGTTTCACAGATTAAAGTGAATGAGGTTGATACCCATTGGTTCAATACCATTCTCCGTAATAACAATACATATCCAAATTGGAATCGGGACAATTTTGAGCGTAACATAGCCCCTTCAGGTGGAATTCCAAGTCAGTCGCCAGTAGTTATTGATGCTAATGGATCTTTTTCGGACTTTGCGAAATCAAACTTTACCAGTCTAGACGAATCTATTTCTACTACATCTTTTTTGCATGAAAACTTAATCCAGCAGTTACAAATTATTTCAGGAAAACCAAGTGTATCGTTCAATAACAATAACAACAACAACAACAACAACAATAAAAATTCTATCAAACTAACGTCCGCCGATAACGACGTTGAACCTAAGTACCATCACTCCCAACAAAAAACAAATTTCAATTCAATAATTGATTCCACCGATTTAGATTACCTCCTATTTAATGGTGATATATAACGAAAGACATTAGTGAATAGAAATATATCTTTTGTTACCAATGACGACATGAAATCATTGCCCAAAATAACGGGTTATCATGCCGTATACTCTTGTTCTTCTGGAGTGTAATTTTTTATATCATCCATACAATAGATGGCGACATTTTTGTAATACAATATATCTTCCTTAATTTGACGTATTTTGGCTCTGAGAAATTTCCTAAATGTAACTTTACTCTCGAGGGGAGGCAAGGTCATATCTTGAAAGTTGCTGAATTGTCCTTTATTTAACATGAAAGTGTCAGTACTCTTTTCAGTTTTATTCTTTTTCAAAAACCAGCAGAGACGAGACAATCTCTGAGAAAAAGGTATATATTCTTGAGGACTCGAGAGGCTCGCACTTTTACGTACCTCTATTTTGATTATGCAATCTGCTTCGTTTACATCATCAAGCTTGGGAACAAACATTAGATGATTGAAGCTCGAAACCATTGCAAAATCTATAGGAACCATATCCATAACATCATTGTTGGAAGTTCTCAAGGGACTTACATGGTCCATACCGGTGACAATCTTCTCATGAAATTCAGAGTTAACGTGTAAAGTATCAGTTTCAACAGAATTCATAGCAAAATTTTCTTTCTGAAAGTCATGTTCAACTTTTATATGACTTAAAGGCGGTTCAAAGACTGGCTTAATAGGGTTACTTTTTACTTGTTGCTGCTGGTGCTGCTGGTGCTGCTGGTGCTCCTGTTGTTTCAACTGTAATTCTCTTTTTGGGTTCATTTGCTGATTGGTTTGAATAGTTTGTGGGACACAACTTTCCATTTCTAATACATCACTATTTTCTGCTACAACTTCTCGCCCAACAATCAGTGGCTCTCCTAGTGTTGTTTCTTCAATATAAGTTTCCGGCTTTTCAGCCTTGTCCTTTAATTCTGTATGCGTATCCGTATCATCAACTTCTATCTCATCTTTTTGAAACAAACGGAACACCTCTAAATCAGCTTTTGGGGTCATAAATTCCAGATCATCTTCAAATATTCTTTGACGCTCAATTTGTCTCTGTTTAATTTCCTCTAGAGCCAATGAAGTCTGACTTGTCTCATCTTCAAGTTTAGATAACACATATGTATTGGAGCTTTCTAGCCACTTCAGATCCACTTTCACATATCCAAGACCAACATCTTCAGGATCAACATTTCTGTATAATTTTGAGGCATCTTTTAACATCACTTTTGAGAAACATATAGATATCTTAGAGTCAAGAGTTTGTTCTTTGGTTACTTTTTTCAAAAAAGGCGTCGGAAACTTCCAAGGAATCTTAACAACGGATTCTACTCCCTTAGCAAATAGTTCAGGGAATGTCTCAATTCTATTTTCCAACGACTCCATCTTTGTTTTTGTTGCACAACAGTGCTGTACAAAATCTTTGATATGGTACATCATACTGCATCTTAAAAAAAGGTTAGTGGTATAAAGTTCTAATGCGTATTTTGATAGCGGGTCACCAAAATTATGTTCTAAATCTCCATCTAGATTATAAAGATCATCAAATTTCAACGATTCTATCCCAATGTCTGCCCAGAGAAGTTGTTTCTGCTTAAATATATCTTCTCTATGAGTCTCAAGTTGTTTATTAGAAAAATGCAAACATATGATAAATTTTATCAAACTCAACTGCTGTAAGCCATCCACACAACAATCCCACACATCCTCAGGCAATTCAATCCCCTTATCAGCACACCATATTTTCAATTGCCTGATCCGAAATCCCTCAATCTCCAATAGGCTCAAAATTGTCAATCCAAACGATTTATTCAATTTACTTTCATCGCTTTTCTCGCCATAGCAAACAAGCATGGAACTCATAGGTAACAGTGTCGAGTAGGCAAAACAACCCCCTTCTATTTACTAGGTTAAAATCAACCGCAACTTTCGATTCGTACTAAAGATAGTATCGTTTCCTTTGTGAATACGTATGCAACAGACTTGCAAGATTGCGATGTGATAACTTATACTCTACGACACAAAAGAACGAAACAAAGTGAACATTAAACAAACAGACACCCAAACAGTTATACCAATTATCGTGATAAAGAAACAAAAAGCAAACAAATAAAAACCAGTATTATCAATCCCAAATCATAACGTTTTTGTGGAACACAGTAATCGCATTGCATTGGTTTGTCGAAAGTGTTAGGTGATACAAAACGTGAAGACGTTTGAAAACTGACGCGCGACAGACTTCAAATTGAATTTTGAAGAAAAAAAAAAAAAAAACAGCAGCAGCAAAAATTAGAGATCAAAAAGAAATCAAACCACGTGACCAGAAAGAAAAGTTCCAGAAAAAATTCAAGCTGACTCAAGTAACCACACCAGGCTGACTATCTTGCTAACCAATTCGATGTTATCACACAGAGCGAATGAGTCGCAAAGAAGACCGACTAAGTAGGTTGCAATTGGAAAATTTTATTCCTCATTTCTCATGTATATAAAGAGCTGTATATGAGGAATTGAACTTGAACTTTAAAACCCTCTCTGAGTCCTGTGAAGGCACTGTGAACTAAAACGTCTCGAAACTTCGTTCCATTTAAGGACTAAACAATCTTCCAGAGACACATTCTGACACGCATAGCTTAGGGCCATCAATTTTTCTTGCGAATAATGAGTGCATTCTTTAAATGGTACACTACGTCGGTGAAAAGGTCGCCTAAACTCACCAATGGGATAATGACGGGTTCGTTATTTGGAATTGGTGATGCAGTGGCTCAGGTGTTTTTCCCAGAGAATGGCAAAAAAAAGTATGATGCAGCAAGGACATTTAGGGCAGTGTTCTACGGCTCCATCATATTTGCGCCAATTGGCGATAAATGGTATAAATTCTTAAATGGCAAAATTGTTCTCAAGCCAGGCGAACATTGGATTAACAATGTCGCTAGGGTTCTGTGCGATCAGTTGATATTTGCGCCGGCATGTATCCCAGTGTATTACGGTGTAATGACATTGTTTGAAGGTAAGTCTATTGCCAGCGCAAAGGAGAAGATCCAAAACAATTTCTCTTCTACCTTGGTCACAAATTGGTACGTCTGGCCTTGGGTTCAGCTTCTAAACTTCTCAGTAGTGCCTGTTCATCATAGGTTGCTTACAGTGAACTTCGTTGCCATCTTTTGGAACACATTCTTATCCATAAAGAATTCCAAAGTCACTGACGACAATAAAAAGATACCAGTGAACTATCCTCCAATTCCGGAATAGGATCGTATATCTCATTTATCTACATTTGAGAAAAATGAATAGATGAAAGTTTTCTATCTACTTTATGGACATTAGCCATAACATATTTATAATAGACGTATGTATTGTATTCATTGGCGTCAAACAAAACCACCAATAAGCTTCGTACTCTGTTCTTTTTTACCTAACTGAATCAGTCTTGTTAACTTCAAGCGGGTTGATTTGACTATTTCAACGGTTTTTTATAAAAAAGTCTTTAATTCAAGGAAATCAAAACTATTCCCTCGTAGATACATGACTTAACCTCCTAAGAGTTAACAGACAACTGAGATAAACATTAACTGGGCGAAGCGATACGCCATTCAAACAATGTTGTGTAGGAATAATCCATGTGTTCGAGTTCTACTGAAGCCGCGGCTCATTAAAACAAGCTACCAGCAGAGGTTTTACTCAAAAGCGAGCTCGATACCCAAGAGACGGCTAATCAACTGGAAAACAGTAACCTTAGGAGTTGCTGGCACGACTTTAGTATTCTACAATACTAATGATACTTTCTATATGTTCTCCAGACATATGTACCTGACTATGGGTCGAGTAAATGTGGCTGCCCAGGCTCTGGTACGTTGTTTTTATCATTACAAAAAGACCCTTGGCGGAAAATACAAGGACAAGGAAGACTATCAACGAGCTTTAAAGGATTGTCACAAGAAGTGTGCTGTTATTACTCTCAATGCCCTAGAGCGTAACGGTGGTATATTCATCAAACTTGGCCAACATATTGGCGCAATGACGTACCTATTACCACCGGAGTGGACTGAAACAATGGTTCCTTTACAAGACAAATGTCCAGAGTCAACTGTTGAAGAAATTGACAGGATGTTCCAACAAGATCTTAATTGCAGTCTTGATGATATGTTCTCTGAATTTGATCCGAACCCAATTGGTGTTGCGTCTCTTGCCCAGGTCCATATCGCAACATTGAGGGATACTGGAGAAAAAGTGGCAGTGAAATGCCAACATCCTAGATTAAAAGAATTTGTTCCGCTTGATGTTATGCTTACCCAAACCGTTTTCAACCTGGTGGATATCGTTTTTCCCGAATATCCTTTGACCTGGCTAGGAGATGAATTGCAATCCAGTATATATGTTGAATTGGATTTTGTTCGAGAAGCTCAGAATGCAAAGAAAACTGCAGAGGATTTCGCCAACAGTCTTGATAAGACAGCATTAAGAGTTCCTGAAGTTATAAATGCCAACAAAAGAATCTTAATATTAGAGTACGTTTCAGGAGAAAGGCTAGATAACCTTGAGTACATGAAAGATCATAAGATATCGAGGTCCGAAGTATCTTCGTGTCTTTCCCACATTTTCAATGGAATGATCTTTACGCCAAATGTTGGAATCCATTGTGATCCACATGGAGGAAACTTAGCCATAAGAGCTGTCGATAGACCATATGGAGGTCACAATTTTGAAATTATCCTTTACGATCATGGTTTATATCGGATGCCATCTACTGAAATGAGGAGAGATTATGCGAAATTATGGTTGGCCCTATTGGACCAGGATCAAGAGAAGCTACACTACTATGCCAAAAGGTTTGCTCATATTGATGATGAACAGGTTCCATTATTTGCAGCGGCAATAACTGGTCGTAGTATCGACACTGCGTTGAATTATGACATTTCTAAACCAAGATCACAGGAAGAAATGACTGTGATGTCTAAAAAGCTAACCGAGGGAGATATGTTAATAGATTTAATGAGCATCCTATCCAAGATACCTAGAATAGTTCTTTTAATCTTGAAGACCAACGATTTGACAAGGCATTTAGATGAATGTTTGAAAAATCCATTGGGCCCTGAGAGAACTTTTTTAATTATGACTCAGTACTGTTCAAAACTAGTTTACCAAGAGGCACAAGAGCTGATAAACCGAACATATTCTCGTTGGTCCCTAAAATGGATATTATTTGAACTTAAGGCGTGGTTAGAGTTTGAACGCCGGAAGAACCAATTGGTTCTTTATGATCTTGCATTGTGGTGGAAGGGAAAAACTACAGGATTACATTAACGAAACTAACTGTAAATAGTTATATGTGTTTATTCATAGTTAAAGTGAGAATACAGAGATATTCAGATGTTACGATTCGTCATCCTCTATCAACTTTTTAGCAGTAACAATGTCCATAATTGCCAAGCCCACAATTTTGCACAATGTTATTGACTTGGGTCCAATTTTAGCTTCCAACTCACACGAATCATGGGTCGAAGCAAGCTTTCCAATTTCAATCAAATTGGATGGTTTAATATGTGCATCGATTAATTCTCCTGATTCTAGCAAAGTATGTTCAGCCGAATCTACAATGATTTTGACATTCTGATCTCTGAAGGCAGAGACTAAAGCATTATCGCATTCGTGCATATGCGGCTGGTAGCTTCCTATCAAGCTGATATAAGTGAAACTCGTAGAGTCGATCTCCTCTGGTACTTGTCGGAAGAAGTGCTCCTTGATGCTGGGCTCGGAGGTGGGGATAGTGCCGAAAATCACATGACTCTTGCGGCACAGCTGACCAATATCACTACTGTCTATCTTGACGTAGTTCACAGAACAGATATTTGAGCATGCATTGCATAACTCTCTGTCATCGAGCTTCTTTGACCTATGCACAATGTTGAGATCAACCTGTTTCGCGGAGAACAGCTTTGCGCACACAAACGAGTGCCAAAAAGCCTGTAAGCCACTGCCAAATACCGTCACGTTTAGTTTCTCGATACCATCGAATTTGTGACTTAAATGGCTAAGACCGATGTGAGAGCTGAGGGCAGTTCTTATCCCAGTAACCTGTTTTGCATCAACCACACCCCGAATTAGCCCATTAGTAGGGTCCAATACGTTGATAGATCCAACAAACCCAAGCCCAGACTTCTCATTATACCCTAGAGTTTTAACACCGCAGTATATATCGTCCACTACGGGCATAAACAAGTGGATTGCTTCTCCAGAAGGCGTAAGTGCCTTGGTTCTTGGGGGTACAATCGACGGATTCTTAGAGTATCTTGTCAATCCATTCTCTAGAGCCTTTAAATGCGACACCACATTTGCATGAGAAGCCTTGAGAAACCGAGCTTTCACTTCCGGGTCGAGCAAGGTCTTGAGAGACATTTAAAGAGCGGCTCAGTGGTTATCGTATGCCTCAATTGCTGCCTTGTACAACATACTACCCCAAGCACAGTTGGTTGACTATCACCACTGTATGACTCAGATGAGCTTTTTTCAGCAAAACACCTATTACCAGCTTTCACAGCATTTGGACGGTGCGTTGCCAGGGTCTACGCCGGAGAGCCTCAGCACGGCTTTTCGATGTTGATTCACCTACACGCACACTCATCGCCGATATTAGAGTCGTGTACGTGAATCAACATCGAACGTGGAGTTCGTGAAGACTCTGATGATGAGGATGATGATGAAGGAAGTTAATCCGATCACGTGATCGTCGTTTAGCTTCACCCAACGCTAAGCGTTCCAAGCATAAGCGAAACTCACACCCTCGTATAGCTAGCTCGGTCGCGCCAGAAAATCCGTTAGCAGCCACTACGAAGCTGCAGCTCACAATGCACCCCTCGCCCCTCAACGTCCCAGGTTCAACAATTCGAGGAAACTCCGTTTTAGCTGCCCAACACGCTTCTCTGTTTGCTTACAATTACTACACATGAACACCTAAACGACGTTCCAAGTTAACGTGTGTACAAACAAACTAGTAGAACCAGTAGAACCAGTAGAACCAGTACCCTGTACATCGCACCTTGTCATTTCTTTTCTGGTCCACCCACTACCCACTCTACTGCCATTGCAGCCAACGGACACTTGTTCTGCTCCCAGCCAGCCCATTTCTATGCGCAAGATCCCACCGTTGCCCATCGCATCGATCAGGTGTTGTGATTTCCAGATCGGCTCGAATTTTTCAAGCTGACAGTATATTGGAAGACAGACCAGACAAATAGCAGAATGCAGAACAGAGAGTTATGTAGATAAAGACAGGGAGAAAGCAGATCCACAAAGCCAAATTTGAGTATTTGTTGTGTATCAAAGTGTACTGCTTATAGGGAGGTACGACGGGAATAGCCTTTTTTTTCCATTATTTTTACTTTTAGTTTCGTCTTTGCAGTTCGTTTTTGTTTTGTTTGACAGCATTAGTTTAAGGTGTTAAAAAGGCTTTAGTACAGACTATATATCGTACATTAACGAGCACCGGCCAGCGCATTCAAAGGAAACAATACGAGGAAACTTGGATTTTGTTTTCAAAATATAAAAAGTAGTGTTAACGGGGTCAGAACGAAGCGTATTTTAGCGGGCTGTTGTAGTTGTACTTATTGAGAGAAAGGTAATAACGACAGTTGCAGAAGTAGAAGAAGCAACGTTATAGATAGCAAGAATAGCGTTTAACCATGGCTCTAAGCACGTCTCCTGGGAGCACGGGCACACAGCAAAAAAGAAAGCGGAACAGGGTTCCTCTAAGTTGCACGATATGTAGGAAACGTAAGGTGAAGTGTGACAAAGGACGGCCCCAGTGCCAGCAATGTGTGAAAACAGGTGTTGGACACTTGTGCCATTACATGGAACAGACTTGGGCAGAGGAGGCCGAAAAGGAGCTTTCCAAGGATTCTGAACTGAAACAGTTGAGAGAACTTGTTAAGTCGCTAGAAGAAACGTTGTCAAAAGTCCATGCGACTTCAGGGAACAACAACAGCACTGCTGGCAACTCTCCAGCAGCAGGTGGAGGTGGAATAGGCAGTGTTGGGGGATCCGGAGCCCCAGATGGGACGCCAGTGGCGAACTCTTTCATCGGTGGTAGTAAGAAGCTGTTATCAGGTCCCAACCACCAATCACCTGTGCTTACTGGTGGAACGATACAGTCCTCCCAGGATAAATACGATAATGATGAGTTGGATCTAACAAGACAGTTCGATATGCTACATTTGAAGAATAATGGTACTGTACATCTTGGTGCTACTCATTGGCTAGCTATCATGAAAGGTGATCCTTACTTAAAGCTCTTGTGGGGCCACATCTTCACTTTGAGAGAAAAACTATCTGAATGGTACCAACAAAAACGCAAGCCTAGTGCTTCTGGAAGCATTAGTGGTCCTGCAGGGGGAGGAGGAGGTTGTCCTGTGATTCATGGCTCGATGTCACAACAGTCAAAATGTCCTGTTGCTCATGTTTCTGGATACCCAATAGAAAAGCCAAATTCTACAGAGGGTCGCTGCCCTGTGATTCATTCAAATATCGGTGGGACTAACAACGAAAAAAGCAACCACGGGAGTAGCAACGCCAGTCCTGTCATAAACAAATGCCCAGTTGCACATGGAAATCCAGGGTTCAGTACAGGCTCGGGTACTTGTCCCGTAACACATGCTACGGTCAAAGAGGAAAATGACAGCAGATCAGGTTCTGGATGCCCAATAGATCATACCAAGTATTTATCAGCTGAAGGAAAGGCAAAGCTTCCCGCCCTGCCATCTTTCCAGAACCTAACAGCAAAATGCCCTGTGATGCGTGATTCAACACCCACTCCAACAGGCCAGGAAATGCCTCCAACACAGATGCACCCAACAGCAATCCCAGAAATGACTCCAGAGCAAGCAGCAGAAGCTATTGGAAAACTACTACCTCCAAAAAAGATCATTATTCTTTTCCTTGACAAGTTCTTCAACCATATATACCCTATTGTTCCTATTTTGGATGAACAGAACTTTAAGCTTCAAGTGAACCAAATAATACAAACTACAAATGATACAACTACTGTTAAACTTACAAAGGCTTCAGATGCTTGTATTTTGGGTATTCTCTTGATTATTCTAAGATTGACGTGGCTCTCATTGCCTCCTAATGCTTGTAAGATCAAGCTTGGCCCTGAATGCGAATCTTTGAAACTTGAACCAACGTATTCAGCCACGATAACACAAGCAAAGGAAGAATCTATGCTTCTAAAATACGAAACTCCGCTGGAAACAGTGGCGATTGTTCGCAAGTTCCTAATTAGATTTGATGAAATTAGCAGTTTCGCAAATTCTAATGTCAATATTACAACTGTGCAATTCGCCATTTTCTACAAATTGTACTTAATGTGCTGTCCGGACAAAACTGGGGATACTCAACTTAACACGTTTACATCTACTGGACAGGACAATGAAACTCATCAAGTGCTAATGTCAAGTATCGTACAAATGGCTTTCAGTTGTGGTTTACACAGGGATCCAGATAATTTCCCTCAACTAAACTCTGCAGTAAACGGTTCAAAACTCAATAAGGAGGCAATGTTGAACACTGAAAGGTTAAAACATACATGGAGAAAAACGTGGTTTTTTATTGTATCTCTAGATGTGCAACAGTCTCTTTCTTTGGGAACACCACGTTTATTGCGTAACTTAAATGACTTCAGTGATACGAAACTTCCTTGTGCTTCGAAAATTGACTATGTCAATGATATTAAGGAATTGGTTGTGGTTAAAAATTTCACTTTATTTTTCCAAATCGATTTATGTATCATATCGGTTCTAAATCACATTTTGAACGTATCTCTTGCTAGAACAGTTAGGAAGTTTGAACTTGATCAATTGATTAGAAGTTTGGGTAAATTACGTGATGGAAAAACGCCAACCACGGAGGTCGTCAAAGAACTTGTTAATAAAGGACTTCTATTTACAACGGAAGGAACGGTTTTATTGGATCAAATAACAGAGCCCACTTATACCTTGCCATCTTTGCAAACAGTTATATCATCACCGAATATGAACTCTCCAGAGGAAAGGGAGAAAAAGCTGAACTTAGCCCACGAATGTACAACTAGATCGTTGTTTTTCTCGAAGCATATTACTATAAGTATGTTAGAGTATTTGTTAAATTATGTTCTCTTTACCCATTATGAACCCTTGGGTAATGAAGACCAGGGGACCAGGGTATTAGCAAAAGAATATGCTCAAGAAGCTCTAAACCACGCAATGGAAGGATATAGAAACTGTGTTTTATTCTTCAACAGTACTGGCTCTAACAATATGTTCAGTTATATGGATGTTTTATTGTCACCAACTTGCTTGGATGTTGGTCATCGCGCGCTTCAGTTCATCGTTTGTTTAATACTAAGAGCAAAATGTGGTCCTTTGACTGGTATGGGAGAATCCCCTGCTATTGGAGCTCAAAGTAGCAATACTAATACCAGTAGTAGCGAGGATGAAACTGATAGTCAACATAGGGAAAACGCACAGCCAATAGCAAATCTTCTTCACGATGTCAGCCTGGACACTAGCGAAAACTTGGCAGATATTCTTCTTGCTCGTATGATGCTATTCCACAAATTAACCAAGCAAATATCATCAAAGTATACATATGCTACAAGAATGACAAAATCTACAGGCTTCTTCATCACTTTATTAAAGAAGCCTTCAACAAAGATGAAGAATGGTATGAAAAATAAAAACCTGCCTCGTTTAAGTCACCATCCAAATATTGCAAATATGACTAGTTTCTTCAAAAATGTTCCATCTTTGGTCCTCTCTGCTGGAGGTGATCAAATCAAACGGTGTCCAGTTTATCAAGATGCTGTTGGTTTCCTACCTTCGAAAGTCACCAGTGGAACGTTCAACTCATTTTTCCATTCTAACTCCCAGTCTCCTACTACGTCGGCTATAACTCAACAATTACCTCCTTTGAATATCCAATATCATCCTATCACTTTCAGAGATACTTTAAGGAGAACATCTGATGTCAGAGGGAATCCTGAAAATATAAAGAGAAGGAAAATTGATGCGACGCAACAATCATTCCCTAACGCTAATGTTGAGATTAAAAAAGAAACATCACAGGTATCCCTGCCTCCGACACCTGCTCCAATACCAATGGCAACTCCATTAGAACCTCTGATTTCCAGTTTAGACAAGGTTTCCTCACTTCCACCAAGTAAAACACCTTATAGTCCAACAGCAAGTTTGGTTGGGACTCAACAGACAGTGGCAGCTGTTTCTAATAACCATCAAATAAATACACGGTCACCAGCTGCTCCTTCGGATCTCTCAAGCATAACTAATTCGCCTGATTTCGAAGACTTTTTATCTGAACATACCCAACTAAACGGTTTAATGATAAATCCATCTTCTATCGTAGAAGCAGTTGGCTTTGATGGATATATAGGGCCCGACTCTCTTGGTTTACAAGCTGACTTCTTACCGATAGATAATAATGAAGGCTTGAATGAAATGGCACAACTTGCAGAATTCTCCATGTGGGACTAAAATCATGTAATTATTGACACTGAAACCTTGGCTGTGATAACTAAAGCCAGAAATTAGTATAGAAAAAAAAAGTTATTTTACGCTTATTAATAATTCACGATGTATGTATTATCTGCAGCTATGTAAGCTATCTCTGCGTTTAATAGTAATGACCTTTAAAATAATCTGTGGAATGTTTTATATATTGCATTTAAATATATAATGTTTTAACATATTTTCAACCATTTGATTCGTTTTGCTTTGTACATGAACAGCACGGTCCCTTCCTTAAGAAGTCGCCCACAAACACTTTTATATATTGATTTAATTTTGAAGAGGTCAACGTTTTAAACATAATTAAAAAGGACAATGTAAATACATAATAGTCCTCATTTTGTATATATAATGAAATAAATAGTGGTAATTATTTTCTTTCTACAGGATATAGTTTATAGGTTGTAAAACTCTTTCACAAAGTTACAGTAATTTTGATTCGCATAATTTTGACCATCTTTTAGAAGTGATTCTGGACCGCAACATACAAGCCACGTATTTTCTAGGGCATGTGTTTCAATAAAATGAGCTAAATCGACTTGCCAGTCTAACCTTTTGCCAAAATGGATATTTGGAGGCATTTTTGGGTCATTTGAGAGTAAAGCACCAGACTCATCCATGTTCTCCAATTCAAAGTCTATGTCGTCAAATGCAGAACTATTACTATTATTGTTATTTGTATCATGGGACTTAGTTTGTGTATCATCATCAGGGAAGGATCTTGTAACATATACTTCGATATCATTGACATCAACATTACAGTGATTTAAAATATGCAAGTCGTCTTTATCTTTAACCAGCCATATAAACTTAAGGTATTCCAGATTTCTAGCTTGAAGAAACTTAAATACACCTAATCCAAATGATATACCACTTCCCCCAACTACAATAGCTACCCTTTGAGAGTCATATAAAAAGGATGGTGAAACTGTATTGTACACATCCACGACAGTATACTCGCCAACCGTAACATAGGGAACTGCTTTTTCCCTAACAATCAAATCCACTTGGTTTTCATCCGGTAGAGAAGCTATTGTATATGGTTTTGTAGGAGTTAACCAATACAGGGGATTGGTCTTTTTATGCTTTGATATACGTAGGTGTGACCCTGGTAGCCAATCTCTAATATTTCCCCTTTCAACCTTGATATAAGAGAGGGATTGGTCTTGTTTAATTCTCTGTGTTATATTTACCGTGTTTGCGTAGTAGCAGTAACTGAATGCTCTCCATATATATATGGCAAGCAAACAAAGGAAATATGGTACAGTGACTTTAGGTCTAGCATGAATTGGTATCAAGAATACCATAGACCATTGGGCCAATTGATGAACAACATAGAAGACATTGTAGTTATGGCGTCTATAAGGGCGGATGGACAGGAATAATATGGCAAATAAAGGTAAAAATGCAATGACACCAATAAAATTGTACAATGCAGTTACCTTAGATTTGACAGATACGTCTGAATTAACAGACCATTTGATAATAAAGGCAATACCGTGACAGAGACCTAACACCGTGATAAATCTAGAAAGCCACTTATGCAATGGGATGAAATCAAGGTAGTTAAATCCAAGAATTGGATTGACAGGTCTCAATGTTAAAAGGACGTTGAGAATCACCAAAACATACCCCAGGCGACCTAATCTTTTGATGTAAACAGAAATGTTCCCTATGAATGAGTAATGATGTATGAAGGGAGCAAACACAAGAACCGCAAGTAATGGCAGATGAAAGATTGGTGACGCCGTTCTTATGCTTTGTAGAAGTTTGTTTTTCCATGGCGAGATTTTGGTGTACCTGGTTGGAATTACTCGCCTCATCAACATTAAGAATAAGACATAGAAAACTATTACTCCAAGAACATAATACCCATAATGTATATTGGCATAATGAGTGGATCCATGTCTTTTAATAAGGTCAAGTGACTCCATTGTAGATAGTTTGGCGAGTGCAGCCGAGGTACAGCTAAATTTCAAGAGATAACTCTTCTGTCTGCCAATGTTTTAGTTATAAAAAGGTTCAAAAAGACAATATAAATCTCGCAATATATGATTAGTTAACAGAACCGAGCATTTTAAGGCATGGATATTTTAAGAGTAACACAACGAAATGGTAGTCACTGAATTAACAGTAGTGTGGTTCTCGAAGCTCGAGTATAACTAAATCTAGTTTTACTTCGATGAGTATACCATATACATGTGTACGTCTATACACTATTAATATACTCCTAGGCCATTCTACAGCGTAGAGGAGGTATATTTGTAGTGATTGGGTATATTTCCAGTCACGTGTCTTATAATCAAGATCTCTGGTATCTGATGAATCCATGTTGTTTATTAGCTATATATCTAGTAATGTATGCTGATGCACCTGGGGATCTTGCATGACTATGTTAAGGTCGTCATTGCCTAGATCTAGTGCCTCCTTATATAATAATCTAGATCTGATGGTGATGTCACCCCCTGTGACACCCCCTATCATCCATTAGGATACTTAGCCGCCTATTGCATTAGTAGTTACCCTACTATAAATATGCTCCGTCTCAACACACCCCCGTACTAATGCCATGGTCGCGGTTACTTCATCCACTTGTCAGTTAGTACTTTGAATTGTTTAATCTTCAACGGTTTTGTTAATAGGTCTGCTTCATTTTGGTCAGTAGGAATATGTTCCACTTTTAATTGACCTTCTTGATATTTATCCTTTATGGCATAAAGTTTTAGATCATTATGTCTGGCTCCAGGTTTTATAGTTTTAGTTCCTTTTACTGAATCTATTAATGCTTTGTTATCGGTAAGTAACATCTGATCTGGTTTCTTACCGGTGAGCGTAGTAAGTAAGTAATTTATACTTCTTGATATTGCAAGACATTCACTTGCAGCATATGTCTCAGATTGTGCAGTTGATTCGCACACATAAGATGTTCTAGTTGATCTTGCAAATAATTTCTTTCCATTCCATATGCAAAAGTATCCTGCTTGGGACTTATATTTTAAACCTTTGGCATGAGATGCGTCGGTTAGGCCTATTAACTCTGACGTCTCCTTTTCGTTTCGTTTCCACACTAAACGTTTGCCTCTCGTTGTCCATAAGTACTGTAATAATCTTTCAGTCTCATATAGTACCTCATCACTGGGGTATAGTTGATGTTGTGCTAATATGTTAGTATAGTACGCTATGTCAAACCTGTACTTCATGGCAACGTAATTGCATAATCCAATCGCTCTTTGGATCCAATTTACCTTTGCATCGTAATCTTTATCACATGGTATATCCAAATCTTGTTTTAAAGATCTGTCTGGGGTTCCTGGGACTATGTTGTATCTTGATTCCTTCTTGAATTCAACCCCTAATAGTGGTAGTTTCTTAGTTAAACTTTCTAGCATTCCAAACTTCATGCTTACACCCTTTTTGTATTCTACATCTATGCCCAAGATGTCATATCGAACTGCGTCACGTTCGTTTGGTGAACCGTCGTTCACTATTCTAGTGTCAAATCTGTTTTGTAGATCTGTTATGAATTGGTTTATCGTGTTAATGTTGTTGCCGGCTATGACTATGTCATCAACGAATAAACATACAATTATTTCTAGGAATTTACCTTTTGTAAATACGCAAGGCCAAAATCTCATCTCTTCCAATTCACATTTGCCTTTTAGGTAATCCTTAATTGTTTTCTGCCAATTGGCTCCGCTTTGCTTTAGACCGTATAAAGATTTATTGAGTCTTAACACTTTACCCTTTTGCTTGATATGAGGTGGTGCACGAATATATATCTCCTCTTTAAGATCAGCGTATAGGTAAGCGGATGAAATATCCAATTGTTTGATAATTAAATTATGATCTAGTGCTACAGCTAACACTGTCATAAGCGCCATATTGTTGATGGTATCTTGTTGTCTATCTTTCGAATAAGTGCTGAGGTCTTGTTGGTCTCCTCTTGCAACCAATCTACACTTCTTCGTACCATCTCTTTTAATGCTGAACACTAGCATTGGGTTAATCACTTTATTTCGGTCTACCTCCGAAATATCTATTAATTTATTTTCGTCCCAGACATGCATTTTACGCATCTGATTGATTTCTTTGTTAAAGGCTTGAGTAAACTGATCTCTCAATAGCTTGTTTTTATTACCGGTAATTGCTTGTGAGTATGATAGTGTGGCATCCTCGGAATAGGGGATTGTATCATGATCTGTTACTGCTTTTACATAGTTTACTCGAAATCTCTTTTCTGATCCTTCTTCTGGATCTTCGACTGTCTCAGTGATTTTCCGTTTTAATTGTTTGTGCGCATCTTGTAACGGATTGAAGTCGTCGTTTGGGTGTTTGTGGGCTGTGAATTCTTCTGCTGTAGTTTGCTCACTTTCTGTGTTTGGATTGTGTGATACTTGTGAGTCTTGGGCGCTAGCTAACTTCGTTGAGTCGCTATCTGATTCTTTTGTTGAATCATCTTTCGGATCTGAGTGTATTTCCCCACCCCCGCATGAAGGTACATCTTGTGTATCAAGATTTTCTTCATGTCTCACGGTGTCCGAATCATTGGTTGAGGATTTGTTCTTTTCAGACTCATGTACTGTTAGTTTTCGTCTCTTATTGTGAGATTCCGTGGTGAATTCTGGTTCGTTATTTTCTTCCTGATTGTTCGAACTCATCTTAGTTTGTGCTTTATGTAACCATTTTCCAACTTGTTCATAGAATTCCTTTTCGGTGATCCCTTCAGGCCCGTTTTTGTAAAATGGTCTGAAGTCTGTTGTGTCAACAAGTTTGTTTGTTTCAGCATCCAGGATAATATATCCGTAGGATTCTTGTGATGGATGTAAAAGATAACCAAGTTTTGCTCTATTATCGAGTTTAGAGTTTGTATTTATACGATAACAAGCTAGTTGACCAAACGCATGTATATGTTTTAATTTAGGTGGCTTAATGCCAGCCTTCTCGATTGGTGAACACTTTAGCTTTTCCTTATAAGTATGGTTTAAATCGTATACGACATGCTCTATTGCATGATACCAGAATTCCTTGGATAGTCCTGTTTCGTCTAACAACGTACGGCATCGGTCAAGTAGAGTTCTGTTTAGTCGTTCAGCGACTCCATTGCCTCTTGAATCAGCTACTGTTGTGTAAATTAGTTTGACTCCGCGACTTTTTAGTACCTGTCGGATCCATTCACTTGTGTATTCTGATCCTCTATCCATGTGGAAAACTTTTATTCGTTTGTTATATTGAGTCCGAGTTTGTTTTATTATGGTAAGAAATGCTACTCTGACTTGCCTTTCTGTTTTTAGATATAATGGGATAGTCCACGTATATCTAGTACATTCGTCAGTGAAAGTAATCATATACCTATAACTTTTAGAATCTTCACTTAGTCTTATTGGTCCAAATATGTCTGTGTGTATATATTCGAAAGGGCCATACTTTTCGTTGTATTGGTCTCTAGAATTCTTGATGTGTGGATGCCTTGAAGCTTTTCCTTTCATGCATGATTCACATTGGAATTCGTCGATCCCTTCCCAGTTAACATCGGACATTGATAAATCTTCAATTCCGCCTCTTTTAACTGTTTCTCTAACACATCTGACATTTGTGTGTCCTAGACGCCTGTGTAATTCTCTTAATGTGACCTTATATTTCTTGGATTTCGTTGTTTGATAGACTTTGTGTTCTTCAGTTGGTAATTGAATGTGATTACCTGAAATCCACAATAACTTGTCTTTCTTGAAGATAGACGTAATTGTTTCACCATTTAATGATTTTATATTGTCACAAGTTTCATCAACGTATAGGTTATTCTCATATAGTGACGCTAATGGTATTATATTTATTTTGATTGATGGTACAATCATCGCTTTCATTTCAATTGAAATGTTTTCATTCAATTTAAGTTTTAGGATTCCTTCTCCTTCAACTGTAATTTCATTTTGTCCTGCTGCAAGCAATTTAATGTTGGATTCATCTTTGATATTGTATAGCAATTTTTTGTTAGGAACCAACGCTACGGTTGTTCCAGAATCTAGCATGATATCTCTGACATTCTCGAGATAGAAACATTTCTGATTAATCTGAACTAAGAAAACATGAATCAGTTCCTGACGAAACGTCATCAAATTCATTGTTTGTTGTTGAATTTTGCTCAATGTAATTAACTTTACCTTTCTTCTTAGTTGTTACATGCTTATTGTGAGTCTTGCCGGATTTAGTTGACCTATTCGTTGCATTGTGAGCTCGACTCCAACTATTACTAGTTTTTGTTGGACTTTTCTTACTTTCTTTATCTTCTCTGCGATTATGGTTACTTTTACTTTTTACTGGTTTCTTAGATTCATTGTGTAACAATTTCAAGGCGGTTGGTAGATTGATGTCTTCATTGATCTCCAGTTCCTTTTTTAACTTCTCACATTTGTTGGCATAGTTTTCTATCATCATTTTTTCTAGACATTCTAATAACATCTCAAAGTCATGATGTTTCTTACTACAAAAGAAGTTGCGGTACACATTGTTTCCTTCCTTCCATAATTTCCCAATTTCCGATGAAGACATATATTTGTTAGTTTGATTGATAGCTTCTCTCCATATTTCTCTATTTTTGTTCCTCCGGTCATATGCTGTCAATAGTTCCAATGCTATAATGTTAGAAGAGTCGTCCGTATTGTATGGTGTAAACTCTACCCAGGCTGGACAGCATTCTTCTGGGATACATTTTTTCCACATACGTATGATGTATGAGTTTAACCTTTTGTTATTCATTATGACAGAGGACCAATTATTCTCTTTGTTGGGAACGTAACTCTCTAGTCCAGATATTTTAATTTGTACAATTAGGCACTTGACCCAATCGTCGAATTCATCTTCTGTATCGATTATTGGTAGATAAACAATCTTCCTAATTTTAGCATTCGGGAAGGCTTTGAAACTGATGTAATCACTTTCTCCAGAAATCGTATCCTTTAGTTCAGGATCAGAAGACGAATTATATTGATATCTGTATTCTCTGTCGAACTCTTCATAGGTTAATCCTCCGAAGACTTCTCTTTCACTTTGAGGATCTGAGTAAGGATCAATAGGTTTATCCTTTTGAATACTCGAGATAGGTGCACCATCATCACTACCGATATTTAGTTTTCTCATTTCCTCTCGGATACCTCTTGTCGGATCATTACTCCCTTGTGGAGACTCTGCGGCGCTACCATGTAGTGATTGGGTATATTTCCAGTCACGTGTCTTATAATCAAGATCTCTGGTATCTGATGAATCCATGTTGTTTATTAGCTATATATCTAGTAATGTATGCTGATGCACCTGGGGATCTTGCATGACTATGTTAAGGTCGTCATTGCCTAGATCTAGTGCCTCCTTATATAATAATCTAGATCTGATGGTGATGTCACCCCCTGTGACACCCCCTATCATCCATTAGGATACTTAGCCGCCTATTGCATTAGTAGTTACCCTACTATAAATATGCTCCGTCTCAACAATATTTAGTTTATTATCGTTAATCTCTCACAGATGAAGCGGTGGCTCAATGGTAGAGCTTTCGACTCCAGTTAAATCCTGGAAATTTCTAAGGAAAACAATTGCAATCGAAGGGTTGCAGGTTCAATTCCTGTCCGTTTCATTTTTGTTTTTTTTATTTTTTGGCCTTTGTCTTCAAGTGAGGCTTCTTTAGGTAATAGTGGTGTTTCTATTACCTAAGCAAAACGCTATGCAATAAGTTCTTGTTCTTGAGATGATCAAATATTACCAAATAATCTACATCTCTTTCATACTCTTTTTCTTCGTTCCATTTTTAATATCTTGACTGCACAATAGACTTTTAAAATTATAAGCTCAAAACAAAGCATTAATATATAATATATAATAATATATTCATCTCTGAGCAGAAGTTGAATAAAAAAGTGTGGACTTTCTTCTAAAAGGAGAATTACTTAGCTATAAAGAGCCGATAATACATATTATCAAAAACAGCTTGATTGACTGGGAAGAAATATATACCATGGCTGAAGGAGAAAAGCATCACGCAGATTACACGTCTTTCCAAACTTCGGACAAGAAAGAAGCTCTTGAACAGCTTGTACTATCCTATGAAGCACTATCAGAAGGACAAGACAACTGGGTTTGCAATCTAGCTAACGCGGCATCATTGATCTGGCACTGTTACATATCTCTTGGTATCAATGTTAACTGGGCTGGTTTCTACGTAACGCAGAGCCAGAACAAGCACGAATTAATTTTAGGTCCTTTTCAAGGTAAAGTGGCATGTCAATTAATTCAGTTTGGGAAGGGTGTATGTGGAACAGCAGCATCTACGAAAGATACACAGCTAGTACCTGATGTAGAGAAATTCCCAGGTCATATAGCATGTGACGGAGAAACGAAGAGTGAGATTGTTGTTCCTATCGTTAAAGATAATGAGACGGTAGGCGTCATAGATATTGACTGTCTAGACTACAATGGCTTTACTGAATTAGATCAGGAATATCTAGAAAGGCTAGCCACATTGATATCGAAGACCTGCACTTTTTAGAAAATTACGTACCATACCTACTTTTGTAAAAATATACTGATATTCTATTCCAAAGGTACGGTTTACTACGCTGTGTGTTTCGGTAGATGTACATTTTTTTGAATGTAAAAAAATAAAATTGATTTCGCCCAGGATCGAACTGGGGACGTTCTGCGTGTTAAGCAGATGCCATAACCAACTAGACCACGAAACCAATTTGTTGAATACTAACCAGTATAGAAAGTAATATTACGAGCTTTTGAGATCACATATAGAGAAACATTTCAAAGCATGGAAACAATGAATAAAATAATGTCAGTGTACAGAAGTATAAAGAGTATCTAAGGGCTGACTTCTTCAAGTAATTAAACAAATATAACCTAACATTTTTATTTTTTCCTAGCTAAATATAGAGCAAAAAGAACTATCTGAAATGAATGATTGTTGTTATCAAATTTAAAGGCTTAAAACGGTGCGGGATATCTGTCCCTTGTACTTTAATATCTTGCATATGAATTATAAATAATATTTACAGAGATGGTTCTGCAGAAATGGTTAACAGTAGAATTTTTATTGATGGCCCAATTGGTGTCAGTTTAAGTTTTGTATCCTAGTGGGCCCTTTATTCTTTACTTTTATTTCTTTTTCATTCTTAAAATTTTCAATTTTTTCTTTGATACGATGCGATGAGATGCGATGAGATGGAATGAATATGAACATATACATATCTGATAGAAACAAGACTGAATGAGTAAGAATTATTAGAACGTGTAGTTCGGGCTCAAAGATAGTAGGATCAACACGCAAAAACATGGCTAGAAAAGCATCTTCCAAAGTTGCTGTCGAACCAGTGAAGTCCACTGAAAAAAAGAGAGTATTGGAGGAGAATGATGCTTCCGATTCGGAGGATGAGAGAATTGAAGTAGATGGCCTAATTGCCGAAGAAAGTAGCGATGAAGAAGCATCTGCTGCCGAAGAATCACCAGAAGACGGATCAGATGAAGAAGAAGAAGATTCTGATGCTGAATTCAACAAACTTCTTGCAGAGGAGGAGGGCTCTGATGAAGAAGAGTACAACACCTCTGACTTCTCAGAAGCAGACGATGGCCATTCTATCACAGATAGACTATCTAACGTGAAGATAACAACGATTCCTGAATCTGAAAATGGCAACGTTACAGTCACCAAATATTCTGATGGTAGACCAAGAATTATTAAACCTGAAATTAACCCTATCTACGATAGTGATGATAGTGATGTAGAAACCAAGAACACTATCGGTAACATCCCATTATCAGCTTACGATGAAATGCCTCATATCGGTTACGATATTAATGGTAAAAGAATTATGAGACCTGCCAAGGGTTCGGCTTTGGATGACTTGCTAGAAAGCATAGAATTACCAGAAGGGTGGACAGGTTTGCTAGATAAAGAGAGCGGTGCTTCCTTAAACTTGACAGAGGAAGAACTAGAGTTGATCAATAAACTACAAAAGAACGAACAAACTGATGAATCTGTTAATCCGTATGAACCATTAATTGACTGGTTCACTAGACATGAGTCTGTAATGCCTGTCACTGCAGTTCCAGAGCCAAAGAGAAGATTTGTTCCATCCAAACATGAAGCAAAGCGCGTGATGAAGATTGTTAGAGCTATTAGAGAGGGTCGTATCATTCCACCAAAGAAATTGAAGGAACTTAGAGCAAAGGAAGAACAAGAAAATCATAACTACGACTTATGGGAAAACTCAGAAGAATCTTCTGACCATATTATGAACCTAAGAGCTCCAAAACTTCCACCTCCAACTAACGAGGAGTCTTACAATCCACCAGAAGAATATTTATTAACTCCCGAAGAGAAAGAAGCATGGGAAAAAATGGAACCAAGTGAAAGAGAAAGAAATTTCTTACCTCAAAAGTACGGTGCTCTAAGAAAAGTACCAGGTTACGCTGAGTCAGTTAGAGAAAGATTTGAAAGATCATTGGATTTGTATTTGGCTCCTCGTGTTCGTAAAAATAAACTAAATATTGATCCAGAATCTTTGATTCCAGAATTACCATCACCAAAGGACTTGAGGCCATTCCCAATTCGTTGTTCTACCGTATACATTGGTCATAAAGGGAAAATTCGTACCATGTCTATCGATCCAAGTGGTCTTTGGTTGGCTACTGGTTCCGACGATGGTACTGTTAGAGTGTGGGAAATCCTAACAGGAAGAGAAGTCTATCAAGTAACAATCATTGACACAGAGGACAACCACGATGATCACATCGATGCTGTCGAATGGAATCCAGATGCATCAACCGGTATTCTAGCAGTCGCGGCTGGTGAGAATATCTTTTTAATCGTTCCACCAATCTTTGGCTTTGAAATTGAAAACAATGGTAAATCAAAGATTGAATATGGTTTCGGTTTCGATACGTTCGGAAATGTTAAGAAGAGTAATCTAAATGTGAATAGCGATGACGAAGATGAAGGAGCTGAATCACAGGGAGTGAAGAAACAAGTTGCCCAATGGAACAAGCCTACAGAGAGACAAGCTACAAAGGACATCTGTATAGTAATAACTTGCCGTAAATCTGTGAAGAAGTTATCTTGGCACAGAAAGGGTGACTACTTTGTCACCGTTCAACCAGACTCAGGTAACACATCTGTTCTAATTCACCAATTGTCGAAGCACCTAACCCAATCTCCATTCAAAAAGTCCAAGGGTATTATTATGGATGCCAAATTCCATCCTTTCAAACCACAACTTTTCGTATGTTCTCAAAGATATGTTAGAATTTATGATCTATCACAACAAATCTTAATTAAAAAGCTACTACCTGGTGCCCGTTGGTTATCTACCATTGATATCCATCCTAGAGGTGACAATTTAATTGCGTCATCATTCGATAAAAGAGTATTGTGGCACGACCTTGACCTTGCAAGTACTCCATACAAGACTTTAAGATATCACGAAAAAGCCGTAAGAAGTGTAAGTTTCCACAAGAAGCTTCCATTATTCTGCTCAGCTGCAGATGATGGTAACATCCATGTCTTCCACGCCACAGTTTATGATGACTTGATGAAGAACCCGATGATTGTTCCTTTGAAGAAATTAACAGGTCATAAGTTAGTGAACAGTTTAGGTGTGCTAGACACCATCTGGCATCCTCGTGAAGCTTGGCTATTCTCGGCAGGTGCTGATAAGACTGCTCGTTTGTGGACCACTTAGTTGGTTATATTTTTTTTGAGTAGCAAGCTACCCAGACAGCTGTAATAAACATTTGGTCGTACTGTACATTAATACTATATAATTTAAATCTAAGTTACTACTACTACGTTATTGCTGCATTTCTCTGAG
Organism: Kluyveromyces marxianus DMKU3-1042; assembly: GCF_001417885.1. Classification (NCBI taxonomy): domain Eukaryota; kingdom Fungi; phylum Ascomycota; class Saccharomycetes; order Saccharomycetales; family Saccharomycetaceae; genus Kluyveromyces; species Kluyveromyces marxianus. The sequence goes on from NC_036028.1 coordinate 716,380, forward strand.
CAGGTCCATTTCGTCATCCGATGCCGTTGCAATTCCATCTGCTGCCCTTTCCATTTCTTCCATTTCTTCAGCTGTGGGTATTACGGTGGAGGAACTAGGCAATTGTGAGCTAGTATTATCTGTGCGTGTTTTCCGACGCGAAGAGTAGAGCACGTCATCATCGTCATCATCATCGTCACCGTGGTCAGTATGAGGTGCAGACTGATTTGTTTGAAGAAAGTTGTGGGAATCAACCTCCTCTGTCACAAAAAGGCCATTCTGTTGCGGCGGTTGCGAGGATTGTGGTGGTGGTGGTGATGATGGCGAAGGCTCCCGCTGTCCTTGAAGGGTATCCCCGTCCACATCCTCATCTATCAACATACCCATATCTTTTCTTATTAGGTTTGTCCTGTACTCTCTAAGATCTCTGTCTGTCCTTCCAAGAGACCCACACAACGCGACAAAGTCCTTGAACTTAGCCTTGGGGTACAACTCGTGCGCCCATAGCTGATAGAACTGCAAAAACCCTGTTAAATTATCATACGGTGACTTCTTCTTACTAATCCGGCAGCTCTTCGGAGCGTGTTGCACAACATACGGTAGACCTTTTTTTGACAGTAGCTTTTCCGCAGTTAGCTTGACCCTTGGCTTCCTTGTCGTACCAGAAATCAAAGTAGGGTCTTGTTCAGTAGATGTAGGGTCTGCTCCATTAATCGTGGGATCCAATTCAAAATCCAATGTAACATGGCCATCTTCAGTGATGTTTCCTTGAAATTCCAATGGGTCGCTCATACCCCCGGTTAAAGACATCGCACCTGCAAATTACGCCTTCCAGTGACTGTCTAATCGCTCAACAAACTCCTCTCCCACTGTCTCACGTTCCTCGACTTTGTTGCGATGAGCATAGGTTTCGGGAATTTCAATGGATGTACATACCTGTGTGTACTTAACGCGATATTTAAATCACGTGTAAGGAAAAACCAAAAAAAACCATAAAAACCAAAACAATCCGAATGACGCGTCGTTTCGAGACTTAGTGTCCTCGAGACATTCAGGGGCTACCCCGACATGCAAAGTCAGAAAGTCGAAAACTAGAAAAACGAATCAAAACGAAGATCATTTAGGAGAAAGAAAGAAAGAAAGGAACGGAAAGGAAAAAAACAAAAAAAAAAACAAAAAAAAGAGCAAGAAAGAGCAAGAAAGGCGCCAGTGCACGTGATCAGAGCCGATAGGCTTTTTGAGGCCAAAGCCGAAGCCACACTTTTTATATTTTAATTTCTTTTCTACGACAGCTTCGCGCGCAGAGAGTGGAGTGTACGAATGTGTGGAAAGTGTCAAAACTCGAGCTGCTGTGCAGTCGTTCTGCTTTAAGAACGGACATTGAGAGACGGACTTATCCCGAAGTACCTTACCACAATTTCACATTGTTTTATATTGTTTAAGTGTGTTCCGTATCAGAGGTTACCAATGGGCGGTTCACAGTTTGATAGTAAATATACATATATATAAGTATCGAACGGTCTCTTTATTAAAGGGAAGTGTTTCACTTGCGGTTGCAGAGTTTTCCTAGGTTCTCTTCCACACCGAAAGGCGGTTCGCAGACGAGCAGTTCGCAGACTACCTGATCACCAAACAATGTTCACTGATATTACAAGCAAAGCCAGAGAGACCCAGCAATTGACACCAGTAGTGGTGCAATGCTTTAAAAATACTGATACGAAACCAAGGTCCACGCCGGAACTGGACAACAGCTATTACGACTCAGACGAAGAAGAGGATTTGATTGTAGATTTGACGACAGGTTCGTTGAAACCTATCAAGCTAAAGAGCTATTTAATAATGAATGAGGTAATAAACGGGCTCGAAAGTCTATGACGATTGATTATACTACGCCAATGCTATTCTAATGCTTTTTCTATTCCCAGGTTCAATTCTCTACATACTCATTCCTTGATTCTGATTCACTTCTTTGCCATGGCTATGGCAACTATCGATATGGTAGGTCGCTTTATATATATATAATTCTATTATCGTGTATATGGGTATTGATTTTAAAGAAAATATCGCGATTTCAACATTTTGCTGCATACGATTTACTATTATTCCACTTAGTTGATGGCGGACAGCCCCGCGCTGCTTAGAATATAGTCAACCTTACCGTGTGTAATCTTGAAACTGGCTTACGTTGGGAAACAGACACCTTTATACACGCTATGCGTACCTTGTTCATTTAGAGATCATAAAGTACGAAACAGCATCATACAGATCACCTAGTACGGTATTGTTGTTTCCCATCGATTTTGGAAAAAAATGTTGAAATCCTTATTATTATGATCATTCTAAACAACAACTTGTATAACGAGTATCTCATTAGCGTTTCCGATCCTTAAGCTACACGAGACAGAGACGTTCTGAAGAAGATTGCACAACCGTAAGAAGCTCAATTTGTGGGAGGTCATATTCCAAAAGTTTCTGTAACGGGATATAGAGAAGCATTCCGCAGAGATAATAGCATAGTAACTTGACTTTGTTGTTGTTGTTTGATTTGTTTCGATTTAAATACAGCAGAACCCGGAATATTCAACCCAATCCATTCTTCCCAACTTCATCTCACGGAACCTATTTTCATTTTTTCTCCATTCTTTGGTTCTGCACAGGTTTTAGTACTCTTCAATTGGTCGTCCTTACAATCTTTTCTGAATGTTTGGAACTTCTCGACCAGCATTTGGGCAGACAAGTTCGTCTCCGTTTGGCCAAGCCCAGTCCACTAATACTTTCGGGCAACAACCAGGTGGCACAACCAGTAATATGTTTGGATCCACTTCCGCAAACAACGCGCAATCAGGGTTTGGTGGGTTTGGTAGTGGTGCCAATACGAACCCTTCACAAACTATGAATTCACCCTTCGGTATGTCACAGCAGCAAAATACTACTACTTCTCCGTTTGGCGGGGCAGCAGCAGGAGTTTCAGCACCAGGTAATGCATTGTCGAACCCACCATCCCTGTTTGGTGGTAGCCAGTCTAGCGGTACAACCACAGGCGCTCTTTCTTCTGGTCCAATGTCAGGTACAGGAATCAAACCGTTCCAACCATACACAGAAAAAGATGTGTCAACTGGATACCCATCGGTATTTCAGTCCATCACTTGTATGCCTGAATATAGCAACTTTTCATTCGAGGAATTGAGATTTCAGGATTACCAACAGAATAGAAAATTTAGTACCAACACCGCTGGAGGCCCGACGAACTCTACTATTGCCTCGCCTTTCGGCCAACAACAGACAAATGGTACTAACAATATTTTCGGTTTAGGAAATAAAAATTCACTTGGAAACACGGGCACTTCGCCCTTTGGCCAACAAACGACAAATTCCGCTTTTGGTCAACAGACCACAAACGCATTTGGACAGTCTAACACTTCCCCATTCGGCCAACCGCAACAACAATCAACAGGTTTATTCGGCCAACAACCACAAAACAATTCTCCATTTGGAACTAGCAACGCTGCTAACAACTCTCCATTCGGTTTAAATAAACCAGCCACATCTGGTGGCTTATTTGGTCAAAATCAAACTAACTCAACATCTGCATTTGGACAAAGTAACACCAACTCTTTATTTGGCCAACAGCAACAGCAACCACAACAAAACCAAACTGGTGCATTCGGTCAAAATACTGTAGGTAATGCCTTTGGAAGTTCTTTTGGTCAACAAAATACAAATAACCAGCCAGGCGGTTTGTTTGGTCAAAACAACAACACTACTGGAGCAGGTGTAAGTGGCGCATTCGGCCAACAAAACAACACAAATAATGCTTTTGGCCAAACTAACAACACTTCTGGTGGTGGTCTATTTGGATCAAAACCAGCTGGCGTTTCAGGCGGAGGCTTATTTGGCCAACCACAAAACACAACTTCACCATTTGGACAAGCTAATAACACCAATAATTCTCCTTTCGGCCAAATGAATAACAACAATCAAGCCGGAAACGGTGGACTATTTGGGCAAAATAACAACAATGCCGGAGGATTATTTGGACAAAACAATACCTCTACTAATTCTGGTGGGTTGTTTGGCCAACAAAACAATACCACTACTACTGGGGGCCTGTTTGGTCAACAGAACAACAATAACATCAATCAACAAAGTGGTGGTCTATTTGGTTCAAAACCACCTACTAACGGAGGATTGTTTGGCCAAAATAATCAAACACAACAAACTGGTACAGGATTATTTGGCACTCAAAACAAACCATTGGGTGGTGGTACCGGATTGTTTGGTCAAAACAACCAACAACAGCAACAACAACAGCCAGGGGGATTGTTTGGACAAAACACTCAACAACCAGCTGCTGGTGGATTATTTGGTAATCAGAACCAATCCCAACAACCAGGATCCAATGGATTATTTGGCCAACAAAACAATTCACTTGGAAGTAATACTGGTGGTCTATTTGGTGCCAAACCTTCAGGAGCCGCTACTGGTCCATTTGGCCAGAACAATCAACAACAAAGCGGAACAACTGGGTTATTTGGTCAAGCCGGTCAACAAAACACCACTTCAACAGGGTTGTTTGGCCAAAATAATCAACAGCAAGGTACTTCAACTGGCGGCCTATTTGGAAATAAACCAGCAGTTAACAACAATGCAGGAACAATTGGTGGTGCCGGAAGTGGTGGATTGTTTGGAAACAATAACAATCAGCAACAAAACTCAACTACCGGTGGGTTATTCGGAGCTAAGCCTGCAGGATCGACTTCTTCAGGCGGCTTATTTGGCAACAACACTTCTGGTGGCCTAAGTGGAAATAATAGTGGAGGACTATTTGGCTCTAAGCCAACGGGAACGACTTCCTTTGGCAATAATGCGGGAGGTAGCTCAAATTTGACCACTGGCGGCTTATTTGGAGGAAACAAACCTGCAACGACCGGATCAACAGGTCTATTTGGATCTCAAAATAATACTTCAGGTGGCTCTAACATGGGCGGCCTCTTTAATTCATCATCCATTCAACAAAACCAACAGACACAAAACCAACAACAGCCATTACAATCGAATACCAATCCATATGGAACTGATGAATTGTTCTCCCGTGTAATTTCGATTCCTAATTCGATCACTCAGCCTACCAAGCCAAGTGCCATCAAGGTTAACGCAGATTTGAAAAAGAAGAACTCTTTATCTGCAGCATACAAGTTGGTGCCAAAACCATTGTTTGATTCGAAAAAACCTGAGGTTAACATGAAAGTTAAAATTCATCTAAAATTAGCCAACTCCAGTGATAAAGAGCCTTCATCTTCAAATGCCTTGGTAAGAAAGTCAGTCGATTCATCTGTATTTAACGACTCGACTGATGAAGCAATTATGAATTCTGGTGAACTATTATTCAACCCTGATAAAAAATCATTTAAAAACCTCATTATTAACCGTAAGAAAATGGAAAAGGAAGACTCTTCTCCTTCGGAGGTTAAGTTCATAACATTCAAGGATAATATCGAATCTCCAAAGAAAACTGAACTAAAAGAGAACAGCGACATCCTTAACAAAAACCCAGAAACTCCTGTGCATAAATTGAAAGAAAAGACTTTTGAGACAGAGTCCACACCTAAGATTGACGATAAGCCATTGAAATCATTCCATAAGAATAAGATAATAGGAGAAGATATATCTTTCACGGATAATGGTTACTACATATCTCCTTCTTTTGAAACTCTTGAGTCTTTCACTCTAATGGAACTTCGTAAAGTTGAGAATCTCGTTATTGGTCATAAGGATTTCGGAAAAATCGAGTTCTTGAAACCAGTTGACCTATCATTGATTCCTTTGCCATCTATTTGTGGAAAACTGATTACCTTCGAAAAGAGATGTTGCACAGTCTCTTTCATTGGAGAAAAACCAGAAAAGGGTCAAGGATTAAACGTGCCTGCTATGATCACATTGGTGGGATGTTATCCAAAGGACAAATCGACTGGAGAACCAATTAAAGATCCAAACCACCCCATTCTAAAGAAGCATATTGGTAACTTGAAATCCATGAATGATGCCCAATTTGAGTCATATGATCCAGAGACAGGTTCATGGTCTTTCACTGTGGAAGAGCCTGTTGTTTGATTCGCTCTTCTTTCGATGTTTATGTAACATATGCGCGAACTATAGGGTAAGCGGTTACATACATGTCAAGTATCTTTATCTAGGTATTGTGTTAATATAATCTGTGTATTTGTTTAAAGAACTTGCATCATATATCATTGTTCATCTGAAGAGAACCAGTTATTTCTTGCATTTTAGTTTAAAATTCTCTTTTCTAAAAAGATAAAAATAAATGCCACCTCCAGGAATCGAACCTGGGTTTCATCGGCCACAACGATGTGTAATAACCCCTATACTAAGATGGCTCCTAATGATGGTGTTTGCAAATATCTGTAAGTATAGCAGGAACAGAATGTATAATTTTGCTGGGATATGTTAGTGTTTAGAGCAATGTTAAGGTAGTTAACCTATCACAAAAGAAATGAAGGAGGAATGCACGTAATAAAGACGCTATAATTACACGCAATTTGTGTTAAAAACATTATAAATATTCCTCTACTTGGATACAAATTTACATATATTAATATGCAACAATAATCATCTATCATAAGACTAGTCTTCCGCGTAAAGTTTTAGTTTTAATCGCAGGAGTTAAAGAAATATGCTATGCTATCGTGGTTTCCGTTTTGAAAATAATGAAAAATTATACAGAAGCAGAAACAGACGATACTTCTCCTTCTCCATTTTCCTTGGGTTTTTCTTCTGTTTTTATAATCTGGGCGTTTCTATCCCATTTTTGAGAGTCAAATTGGAATGGATGGTCGTAAATTTCTTCATAAGTTTCTAGGAACTTGTCTAGGGCGTCCACCTCTTCCAACTCTTGTCTTTTAAGATTGAGTAAAATACGATAGTTCAGTAAGAGTTCGGAGTTGGAGAGGAAAACCGTCCATAGTTCATCGTGGTTTCCTTTCAAAGAAAGGCAAATGGAAAGCTCATCAATTATCAGTTGAACTAGATCTGGGTCATCATTTTTATCTAGTGTGTATTCTATAAGCATTTTGTTCACTGCGGAGAGCCTGTCTTTTAATTCCAGTTTTAGATCGTTGTGAATTTCAAGGTTTTTCTTTGTTAAAAGTTTTGACACGAATGAAGGATGAGAGTCTAAATCAAGATCTTGAGGGCCCAATCCTACTATTTTCCAATCGATATCGTCCTCATAGTGGTATATTTCTGGTTTAGGTTTAGGTTTAGGTTTATTAGGTTTAGCCACGGCGGCTTTTGATTTGGAAGTAGTAGTTACGCTAGCTTTAGCCTTTGAACCACCATTTGATTTCGCTTTAGTTTTATTGGAGTTTTTACTTGAGTTTTTACTTTTCTTTGTTGGAACAGGTTCTTCCGAAGAGTCTTCATCATTGATATCCGACAAAAGTTCGTTGTTATCTGCAGAATCAAGGTCATTATCGTCTTCATTATCGTCATTCTTGCTTGATGCTTTACTACGCGATCTTGTTGATCTTTTAGTAACTTTAATTTTTTTGGCACTAGTTCTTGTACTACTTCTCGTTGCCTTCCTCTTTGGTGCTTTTTCCCACGAAGAGTTAGTTTCCTCTGCATACTCTTCCTCATCGTCGTTTTCGCCTTCTGTGTAATCTTCATCATCCGGTTTTCCTTCTGATCCGTACTCTACAAACTCCCATACATCGATCCCTGTAGTCAAGCCCTGCTTTGCCATTTCGTATGCCGCAACCAAGTTCTTCGAAGTTTTACTATTGGCCTTGGCCAAGAATGACTCAACCTGCGGTAACGTCAACTCATGCAAGTTGCGTGGGTTCAGCCAGATGTAGGAATCGTCATGGAAAAACTTCACGCAGTAATTCGTCAACTCATGCGTAAATTTCTTAAAAGTAAGCATAGGCGAGTACTCAATATATTCAGCACCATCAGAGTCCGTATCTGAGTCATCGGGAAGTTTAGATCTATTCTTCGTTAAAACCTGTTGCGGTATGATCTCGAACGGTATCACCATTGCGGGCCATGGTGGATAGCCTTTCACCTTTGCAATGACAATATCAGTAGGTTGTAGCATTTAATACTTTAAATATTTATCGCGGTTCAATTGACACCAACGGTCCACACTTGCAAACCTCTTGTGTTTCTCCAAATCTTTACGTATGTTGATGCTGCATTTTGTATATTGCAATATGTATTTTTGTCTGTAAAGTGCGAAATATTCATGTATAAGAGGAGGATTTGTACAGAGAATATGGGAAAACGAAAAATAAAAAATAAAAAAAAAAAAAACCCATGAAAATAAAAAAATAAGCGTGACTGACGACAGCGAAACGCGTAGCCAGCAGAAGAAGGGAAGTGAGAAGTAGTTGAAGTATGAGTGAAATGGGTTTATAGTAGTATACACCAAAGTAGAAAAAAGTACATATACATGGGATATATATAAGACTATCACGCACACTATTTCACGTTGTGAACGAGGAGGGTTAGGTATATATATATAATAATAACAAAGTTTTTTTTTTACCAAATTACCTTCTTCTCAGGTTGAGGGTATATATGCGTTCAGTCAAATAGGAAGTTGAAATTAAAGATGGGAAAGG